>NW_026844326.1:2887102-3487102 GCF_029955315.1 Cylas formicarius | reverse complement strand
TTTATCTTATAAAGCACTACACGCATTGAATTTATTTTGACTTAATTTCATTGTTTCCAGCAGAAGATCGCGGATTACGTCGAGAAATAGTCCGGCTCCGAACGCGAACGGCATAACCAAATGAAAACCAGGCAGAAAACCGGGCCGGAAAAGTAGCAAGGAATCGCGAGTAATTCTGACCGTTTAGTTGAAATTTCGCCGCAGTATTATAAGGAAAATTAGGGGGGTGGGGAGAGCAGATCACTATATGGTGCTACTGGTCACTTGGAAACGTGTAGAAACTAGTGCGTATTACAACTTGCTCGGACTCCCGCGTTCCTGGTTGTTCGCCCTAAAGATTATCACAACCGATAGACAATTTTAGTTAAACGAAATTTGGAAAATCGCTCGATAGGAAAAAACGGGACCGCGTGTCGATTTCTACGATTCATCTAAGTTAATTTTCAAATTTGACGTTGGCACGAAAAAAAAATTCGTATGTTATTATTATAGATGGCTAGTTTCTGAGATATTGGCAGTGAAACTTTAAAAAAACCCGAATTATGAGTATAGGTAAGAGCAAATAAACTACTTATTAAACAAAACGGCATAAAGTAAAGAAGAAAAACGTCTACAGGCTACTATTTACAAAACTTCTGGATTCCTCCTGCCTCGGATGTTGATTGAATCGAACTTTCTGACGTTTCACCATTCATTATGAAATCAGTTAATATGCAAAGGATCCAATAGGATGATTGACAAAACTTAAGTAATTTCGATTCAGCAACAACCCACGCAGGAAGAAACCAGAAGTTTTGTAAACAATAGTATAGATGATATATTTTGATTTAAAAAAAACTTTAAACCACTCGGTAATAGATCGAGGTTATTGAGTCCAATGGAATAGAATTTATTGCGTTGCTTCAAATGGTACAAATACACTGAGATTAATTGTACAGGGTATATGAAATAAATTTCCCTATCCGCTTACCTCTAGAACACCCCTATGTTATGGAGTTTTTCTATTCCCGTAAAATTCCACAAATGTTGAATTTTATCTCAAAAATTACATTTACACACGTTGAATGCTGTTTTGTCACATAATATACATCTGAAGCGGAATATTTTTTTTCTTCGAACATACCTGCCGAGAGCCGTTTACCTTGATACGGTCAAAAAGTATAATTATTTAAATTTTCTTTGCTAACTATTAAAGAGTCATAGTAAAAAAAGATTCTATTATAGACAATGTAAGTAGAACGCCATCGTTTTTGGTTTCTACTTTACATAAGTTTTGGTTAAAAAAAATTGATACGTTAATAATATTCACAATAATTTTTGTTTTGTCAGATAGATGTTCAGATATCATGTTCAAAAATCTTTCTCGGGGTTAGAATAAATTAACGTTTGATATATGCGAAAATAATTGTCATTATTAACTATACATACAGAAAATTATTTAAAATTATATAAATAATAGGTATCTTTTATGAAATTGTAGCTGTCTAGGATAACAATTTTTTTTTTGATAAATTGAAAAAAAAATGTAAATAATTTTTTGCTGTTTATTTTTTTACCTACCCCTTGCAGAAAATAGAATTACCTGATTTTTAAAGTTAAGGTTAATCTTGTTTTATAAGAATAAAAGAAAAATTGAAGGCTATATCAGCATGGATATCTTGTGTGTATCTTAAAAAGTAACAACGAAAAAAGAATACATTCAACTTCCATCATCAGGAATGGATAGAAAGTAATATTTTTAATTTTTATTCCTTCGACTCTTTAATAGTTACCCAAAAAAATTAAAAAAACAAAGTACTTTTACACCTTACACAAACCTTGTATACCAATTAAAAGGATAGCAGCAGTACATGATTGAATATTTGCTATACTTTTTTAATACAAATTCGTCTATACTATACCAATAAAACGCTTTTCGCAAATTTTGGTAGCAATATCCCAACTAGATACTGGACTATATATATATCGAACATTTTTGAAAAAATATTTAATGCTATAACATGTTGAAATTTTATTAAATTTCGGTGAATTCGGGGGCTAATTTAGCTGCTGCACAATTAGAAAATTATTGAAATTTGAATTGGAATTTGGCAAAAATACGAACAAAAATGAAGGAAAAATGTTCCCAGTGTAAACTAACTTTGATCAAAATATATACTATACCGTTGCGTTGAAATTTTTCTATGTCGATGCCAGTTACTTTCACTTCACATGATAATATAAAAAAAATATATATAACCCTCTTTTATTGCGAATGCGTTGATATAGGGTTGTCCACAAAGAATTCGGTCTTAATAGGGGTTTGCGAATTTTAAACATTTAATTTCGACGCTAGCGGAAATGTGACATACAAGGTAATAAAGGACGCAACATTGCAGTCGCACTTGATAGGACCCCAAATATTAGAAAATGCACATGCTCAGTAAGTATGGTTTTGGAGCAACTAACATTTGAGTTGAATTAAATACAAAGTATACAAATACAAAATGTATATTGACTTATGAGTATAATAATATATCTGTTAGCGATATCTTTTATATGGTGCCGTCAAAAGTCACGTATGCGGAGTCAGGATGGACGAGCGGCATGCAGAACAGTGCTTTGGTTTTTGAAGAGACTGTTATTCAGGGTTGAACCGTTACGCCACCCCTTAAGTTAACGTATCTATAGTATAGAATGTCAATTACTTTGAAATTTTTTTACTCTTTCTGAAAAAAAATTATAGAGAAACAGAATTTACAGCCAAAAAATCAAGTTGAATAATAGCAAAAAGTTTATGTTTAAAATTTGTTTACTAAATGTAAAAATAAAAATAAATTCGAATAAATATTTTCTATTCAATATCTGATTCATCAGAACTATAATTGTGATACTCGAATTCAACGGATTCATTAGATTCTTCCTCATTTTTTCCATTTCGACATTGTCATGGATTTTCACTGGAGTTTGATCTCCGATTAAACCTGTTGGTTTTAAAAAACCATCTAAATGCCAACCGTAATTTTCAGGGTTTGCCTTCGCACATGTAGTTAAAAGTTGGATTAAGCCACGCAATATACATATATTATTCTTAAATTTTTTTGTAGCAGACAAATCCAACATGGCGGTATAAAGTTGGAGTCAAAACTTTTTTATCTTTTTTTAGAAAAAAAAAAACAGGTGAGCGGTCCTTCAAAAAAATATTTTTTTTATAGGAACAAATTCAACGAATGTTAAAATCACGCAATTTCTAATTCTATTACAAAATCAAAGAATCGTATGTTATATACTTACTGAATACTCTCTACTGAAAACTTCAAATTTTCATTGTATTTATTTGCTTAATGAGTTAATTTTTTGTAACACGTAGTGTGATAGCCAATAAAATCGAGTACTTCTTTAGTTAGTTCAACTTATGGTATTTATTTATTTTTTAACGAAAAGCTACTCTCAACGAAATATCTTTAAAAGTTTCATCAGTAAAATCAAATAAATAATCAACCTAGCCACGCAAAAAACACTTTTTAGTCATTTTTTATCACAATAATACGGTATAACCTATATTTTCGATGCTCCAAAATAACTACTTCAAAATAAAACTCACTGTTTACTATATGAAGGTTAGATATACTTTATAGTCCAAAATTTATGTGCCGAGCATGCGCACTTTCTTATATTTGGGTCCCATCAGGTGCGACTGCAATGCATCCGTTATTATTACTCGGATCTCTGTCGCATATTTCCACCGGTGTCAAAATTTAAATCTTTAAACTTCTGAAACCCCTATTAGTAGTAGTTCGTCCAGGTAAATAATAAGCAACCCAGCGACTGCACATTTTGTACTTTAAGCCGGCGAAAAAAATTCTTATTATCTTGCAAAATTTAATAAAAAATCTTTCTAATAAGCTAAATTTATTATAAAATATGTTTCGGATGTTAGACTACAAAGACAATATGGAACACCTTTTAACTTCACAAATTTAAAATAGTCGCCAATGACCGACGTCCTCCTGTATAGTTCGGGCTTGTATCATTCGCGCACCGCTGTTATTTTTCCGAAACAACAAAAAATAAATTATTAAATAGACTATTTGGGTCTCATCAGGTGCGACTGCAATGCATCCGTTTTTTTTTTTAATATCGTGAGCATATCAGTTTCTGCAAATTATGGCACCGGTAACATATTTATAATTTTTTAAAAAACGTTATTTGGCCGTTTTACAGGAAATTATTTTCGTTCGCATTCTGCAACAATTTACGACAACTCTAATTCGTTGATGCCAAAGAGTCCCTGTTGACTTTTTACATTGTAATGCGTTCGAATGCACCGATCTAGGATTCAAAAATGTTCAATAGGGTCCAGATCTGGCTATTAGTATGGCCAGTGAAGTTATGTTTTTTCTCTCTCAACAATTAACCATCATTAACGTGGATGTGTGTTTTGGACTATTGTTCTATTGAAACCGCTATCGCTTCTTCTTCAAGCGGTAACGTTGAATTTTCCAATATATCTTTTTTCCAATATTTGTTTTTTCGAGTTTTGAGCAACCTATAACGTGTTTAGCAAAATCGGAGCATATAATATCTGCCAGTTTCTCTGAAAAAGTTACAATAAAGCTACATCCCGTCTATAATGACATAACGTACTCTGTAGTTTTGAGAAATGGCAAGGTCTACAAAAAAAGTTTAATATATAAATTTCTTGTATTGACTCCAATTTCTTAAGTATCTGGTTTTTATGCATAAAAGGTGTTTAGCTTTTTTAACTTTCCTGAAAAACTTTTTGATTTTGAATGACACGCAATCGGCAATTGCGTTTTATCACTAGTTGATCGATATACGATAGTGGACGTCTGTGACGCGACGTTTCGTATTCAGAGGCGGAAGAGGACTAAAGTTTAACTGAAAATATAACCCAGCAAGGCATACATCAAAAAAGATCAGATTTATAAATAAAAATACATTTTTGCAAAAAAGGATCCAGTGGCGTTATATTTTTTTCATTTTCAACTCATAAATCAACCATAATACAATTGCCACGTTTCACGATTTGTAAATTTACTTTATATTTTAAATGTCACCGTATATTCCCTTATAAAATTGAGCATTTAAAAGACAACTTCATCGACAAACCGTTCTTTTTTTTTTTGAAAAACACTTTATAATAAATAATACATTTATTAATGAACATTTTTCGAATAAATAAATAAGTAAATTAGTTATTCAATCGGTACGATGGCTTGTGGTATTGCATGTCGTATAATGCTGAACTGAACTATAATGTAATATATAAAAATTGAGTGATTGCAAAACAAAAAATTTGCTTTACTAGGATGAGGCAAAACGAACTTTAATTTGCCATATATAGAAAAAATTAAGGATCAATATACATGGTTTTCGATTGAAAAAAAAAGTTAGTACGTGATCAGGAACAACTAAATACCCTTTATACATAAAGATGATATTCTTGAGAAGTTTAAGTCAATACAAAACGTTTTGTATTAAACTGTTTGTGTTAATCTTATCATTTCTCAGGACCGCGCTGAACAAATAACTAATTTATTTAATAGGGCTAGAATTGCGTATCGAAGTCAAAATTTCTCAAGAGCAATTGCTTAGGTCTGGGGAATTAATTATAGACTTAAGACGTCCTTTATTCCTGTCGATATGAAGCAAATATTACAGAGAATAATCCCACATAATGCCGATTTTTATTTGTTTGTGTCGCAATAGTGACATGAATTAAATATGTACAATTCGTCTTGGGTAGTTTTAATTTATTTGATTTAAAAATATCAAAAACTATTACTTTATTTTTGATAAATTGTAAATTGTTTTATTTAAGTATATTTGTTTCCATCCTGTTGTTTGTCCGTGCCGAATTTAACTTCTTAGACTACAATGTATATATGGAATCTCTTGGAAAAGTTAAATACGGAGGGCGCAACTCCTGTTGCTCGGGGCCATTTAGATACCCTAATTTCATTATTTAAAGTTTCTCACTCTATGATTTGTTAATAATTATATTGTAAAATAAGTTACATTTTTGAAGCTGGAAGACAAAATACATTGTGATTGTAATTAGTGTATTTATAAAATAAATTATGCTCCAGTAATATTTTTGTTTAGTAATTTTTCCATCTAGACCTTAGTCGTTGTCTATAAAATTTCAATTTAATTAAATTCAGTACAACAATTACTACACAGCAAACCTTATAACTACCACAACTTATACTATTATTTATGCGTCACATCGTTATTACTAATCTGGCACCTACGTATAGTAATACCTGTATGTGTATATAAATAACAATAAACAATAATCCGGAAACAATAAAAAGTGTGAAAACATTGAAACCAACATTATAACAATAAAAAAAAGAAGAGTAAGGTCAGCCAAATACTAATATCCAGAACTATAAGATAAGTTGAGAAGTGTAATTAGAAAAAGTTTAACTTAGTCATACTTCCGAAGCTAAAACGGACACATAACGTAGATAAATTAGCAGGTATTATATAATTTGGGGCCGATATGTGATACAAAATGTTTTCCCTGACTGTTTGCGCAATATGTAGTATTAAATTACTTAAATTTCGTCTCGTGTTGTAATTGTGACAAATAAAATTGTTAAATTTTTCCTTGATATGAACAAAACCACATGCAATTATTATATAAAAACTCTTAATTTCAAGTACATCTTCACATTATAGTAACACACACTGGATGACAGTTGTATGCACTGGCTTCTGTCATAGGCAATATATTGTATTTTTGCAATTTTTAAATTCAGCTTTAGGGAATCAAGGATATTTTTAATGCTCGGCATCAGTTTTTAAATTCAGTTCTTCGCGTCTTATTAATTTGGTGTTTAAAATATCAGAGCATTGTTAAGGTTGACTGAAAGCGAAACTTTAAGGGCATATAATGATTTAAAAAGGGCTTATCGGACTGTTAGAATTCCAGATAATAAAGAAGCAGTTCTAAAATCTAATGATGAAAATTCTGAACTCAGTAGTAGAAAAATTGTAAATAATCTGAATATCCCGCATGTTTTGGTTACGTTACTTTCCTTGCGTCTTAATCACGCATTATTATCCATCTCAAAAGTCGGGTTTATGGCACCCCAGTTAACACCGTAGAAGAGCTAACATTTAATTAATTAATTAATAAGAAACACTGAAGATATACTTCAAATATGGTTGGTTAGGTTGTACATAGTACATGTGTGCCAAATTTTATTAAAATAGCTAAAGTGGTATTGCAGATATTAAAAAAATATAATTTATTATTGAAAAAATTACCACCCTGTATCTCAAAAGTTAAGACGTTTAGGAAATATGCTCATACGAAGTTTTCTTTTTAAAATGGACCCAAAAATCGCTCCTTTAATTAGAATTAATTAATTAATTATAAAACACCCTGTATATAAGGCTGGCAACAAATATAATTATAGCAATTTTAGACCTAGAGCGAGATATATACATATCGAAATTTCAAAGCATTACCCGTGGAACAGTTATTTTGTAGAGTTTTTATATACTTGATTACCTCATTCGTATTTGTGGGACCTAAAAACATTGGCGCTACTTAAATGTTCCGAATTGGGGAGAGCGTTTTTAAAAACATTCATTAATACAGAAAGTGAAATAAGGTTTTATTGGACTAGTCGATTCAGAGGCTGTAATAATTAAGAGCGTCTTTTACAATACAACAAGCGAATATATAAGGCTTTTTTTTAATGCGATGTCAGCGAGGTGTTACGTTCACTTACCTTGGGGTTTCGTCTTCTGTTCGGGATGTATAACTCGTCTCTCCATAACTTTCGAAAATGGCAGAACGTTTTTTCGAAAGTTTCTAAAGTTTCTTCTTGGCAGGTATCCTCTGGTCTGAATGCAGTTTTCTTCAATTTTCGACTTTTTTTCCAAGAAGAGCAGAGCAGAACAGTGACAATTATTTGGAACGTATTTGTTTCTTCTTTCACTGGTTCCATAGGAGTTATTCTTTCTGCTAATTCTCTCAGCTGGTATATTTCATCAATATTTATTTTTGAAAGACTGGGAGTATCCAGGACTTTCGTTGCGTTCATTTCCGTTAATTGGATGTTTGGTAAAACGAGGGGTTTTCCGTATTGGATTTTTACAATTTTGAAGAATGTTTCTTCATTTATAGTTAATTGATAGTTAACTGGTATCTTAATCAGGACTGGTACTTCGATTTGCATATATCCATCCGTGTTACACTTACCTAGTAGTTTTTCAAGCTTCTTTGGTAGAACAAGAACTGAATTCTGAATTCAAATACGATTTCTTCTGAGAGATTCATTTTCGTAATAGGGCAATTTTCTATTCCAATATCGTCAGATAAGTTCTCCACGCATACATCTCGGATGAGTTTCTCCTTTACAAAAATAGATTCCTTCAATGACGGGACATGTTTCTGTGGTGAATTATCGCTTCTTCTCCGCTTGTGCCATGAAGGGTATTGATGGATAAAAATCGATTGATTTTGGATTATTGGGAAAATATGGTAAAATATTTCGGATCTTAAAATTCGTGCATGGGCTGCAAAGACCACTTTTAAGTCTATAGAATTTACCTGCGTTCCCAAGATTTGATAAAAAAGTAAAATACTTTTAAATTGTGGAATTTGATTTCCTTTATACATTGATGCTAGATATTTAAGCATTCTATTCAAGCCGATGCTAGATATTTAATCACTTTATTCAAGTCTGAAATCTAGGTTTAATTGCGTTATGATCTCATGATAACGTCATGAATCGTCATCAATCCGTCATTTTGGAATGTTTTTAAACCAGTTTGTAGTTTTCGTTGGTTTTCATTTAATTTCACAATTGTTTTATTATAGTTATTAATTATATTAATTATATATTGCTGCCTTATAATAATTTACGTCGTCAGCGTCGAGAATCCCAAATAGCCATTTATTTATTTTACCAACCGCTTTAATTAGTCCTCGTTCCTTGCGAACATGTGGATGTAAATTTTCAAGTTTTTCCACGGTAATTTATATGAGATAATCAGTTCTTAAAAGCAAATTTTCCGCAAGTCCATAATACGAAATACGATTAATTTTATTTTCAACGTTAAACTTATCTTTAATTATTTTAAATGCATTCTCTAGGTTTTCTAAGTAACTAATTGTTTGGCTGTGATTAAATATGTGTTTGTTATAAATTAGCCTTGCGTTACCTACCTGGATAGGAAGTGTAGGATTTGTTACTTTGGTAACTTGTGCGTCTGGCGTTACTATTCGTTCGGTTAGAACTGCTACGAGTAGCAGAGTCAACATTTTGATCTTCATTGCTTTTTTGAAAGAATAGATTTTTATTAGCCGTCGGCCTCCTTGCGGTACTTTTATGATAGCTTGTCTTGGGTGTTAGTAATTTATTTTCCGTTTGGTTTATTAACTATATCATTTTAAATTTAGGAAGTTCTGGTGGTTCTTCACGATTTTCGTTTCTCTTTAAAATAATGCCTTCTTTCGTTTTTTCATTTAATTCCTTTCTTTATGCGATTGAACGTAATATGAAATGATCGCGTTATCATTTGGATCAAAAGGATTTAAATGATCATTTATTACTTCAAAAGATGTAAATTTTGTTACTGTGTATAGAGTTGTTATGTTCCATTACTGATCTTTTTATGAGTTGATCTATAGTTAGATCTTTATTTTCATGTTTAAGACATATATAACTTTCAATACTCGAAGGAAATCTCTCCACAGGGGAGTTTGAATTGCTATTTTGTAGTATTGTAAAATGTAATTTTATTCGGTATAACTTACAAAAGTCTTCGAGGTCCTTGTTTTTAAATTCTATTCTCTGATCTGAGGTTATTTTCAGTGGTAATCCATGATGCGTTGCAAAACTAAAAAGATTTTCAACTACCTCGGTCCCTGTTATACTTTTTAATGGATACGCTTGTTCATAGCGCGACCAGTTAGTCCTGTGCTTATTACGATTACGTCTTTCAAAACTTCATCCATGTCGGAAGGATGATGGTGCATTCTTTAGTCCGAATGGCATTCTCGTGTAATCAAAATATCCGTTTTATACGCCAAAAGCTGTCTTTTCGATGGAATTCCTTTTTCATTTCAATGTGATGAAAGCCGCTGGCAAGGTCCAGCGTAGAATACTACTGTGAATAGTTTTTTCATTAATCTTCCGATAGTCTACAACTGATCTCCATTTTTGGGTTCCAGATGAGTTTATTCTTCGGCACTATATAGGGTTTGACCATGGGCTGGTGGATTTTATTCTTATTCTTTTTTCGACCGTTTCATCTATTTGTCTTCTTACTTCTTCTTTGTGGACGAATGGATAACTATATGACTTCGACTGTACTGGTATTTCACCCGTTGCCCTAATTTCGTGTTTGATTTTCGAGGAAAATGATAATTTGTTTTAGATTTAGATTACAGAAAATATCCGAAAATTTGTGACACAATTTCGTGATTAGTTTTTCTTCCGAATTCATGTGCTAAGTACGGATTACTCCTTTTATGTTCTAATTTGGAGGTTTAATACGTAGTTTTACAATTGTCAGAGATGATGTTATAATTGTAAAATTCGTATATGTCAGCGTTATATCGTTCAACTGGTAAAGGTTGTGTTAACGTAATTGATATTGTCTCGTTCATGGGATCTTGAATATCAATTAAAACGAAATTTATTTTTTGCATATCAAATAACAGATGGTATTTTTAGATTTTCCAGTTTTTGATTTTTTATAAAAATATCGCCTTCGATTTCATTAGCTGATATTTTTTTTAAAGATGGTTTATGGGGATTTAGTGATTTCTATATTTGAATAGAATTTCGTTGTCAAATCATTCATATTAATTAAATCAGTTTAACCTATTACCCGTCAAAAAAGTCATGAAAATCAAATAAACTCAATTCGATAATCGATGTTAAACTCAGAAAATGCTTGTATGCTAGCTTGAAATCTAGCATTTCCCTACAGCTGTCGTTATTTCATTATTTTTATCATAAATGCAAATGCAAATACAAACAAAAGATTGTCATCAGATGTTTTAATGTCGGTACCTGCTGAATGAATAATAGGTGGTAGCGACTCAGGTTGTATAAATCACGACAACTTCTATGAACACACAGTCTTTAGTAAAAAAATATCAAGCTTCCTGTAATTTTGTTTGTTGATGGTGATAAAACTCATTTGACCACTCAAACGGCCGATTTTGTTCAAAGTTGAAAATAATATTAGTCGCTCTCTACCCAAAGGAAACCTGAAGAAGAAAAATGAAAATTTCAGGTAGTATGCGGATTTTGAGAACGTAGTTTGTTCCAAAATAATAGAATATACACCAGTTATTCATAAACAGCTGAAAATAACCCCGTAGATATTGTTCCGTACCCATCCGAGATCCAAACTATTCCAGAACAGTTAACCACATTCGAAATCGACAATCTTGTAAAGGATAATACTGGGCCTTCCTCATGCTCCCATAGAACTACTTCAGATGAGTTGATAACATATGACATAAATAATAATAATTCACTTAATTTTCGCTCTACTTCATATACGACATTTCCGATGCAAGAAGCACTTGATCCAACTTTATAGGTGGTGGTGGTATAATAATCCTACTTTTTTGTATGCTTTTTGAAAATTTGTAGTTTTGTTATTTGCAAAATAAAAATAAAATAAAATTTTATAATATATAATATAATATTTAATTATGTATTTATTTGAGAAAAAAAATACCGCATCATTTGTGACATAATCATTTTAGTACAAAACGAAAAATACATTATTAAAATCCTTAAGCGATTACGATTAAAAAAATTCAACGAATATTTTTAAACCAAAGTGCCGGTAAAAAAATGTCGAACTATATTTCCCAGCGGTGTCCTCGGTGCGGATTTTTTCGGTCCTGGCTTGAACTTTTGTAGACTTTTTGTCAACGATAAGGAGCTAAGCTTCGCCTCGATTTGAATGTTTTTGCCGTCGCAATCGTTCCATTTAATGTAAAGACTTCCTAAATTAAAAAAAAAAGTGTTTAAAAACTTAATGAAAATGGGAGTTAAAGTGGATATACATTGGCGCGCTTTGCGAAAACTTGCAAACGCGCATTGAAGATTCAATTGTAATTATGTCTCTGTCACGCCAGAGAACTACACAATTTTAATGATGTTTGGTGCAGCTCTTTTAATGTCAAGTTCAGAAAAAAAGAAAAGAACAAAACGACTTTGGTGGCGTACTGATCTTTTCAAAAAAAGACATGCCACTGAGCTAATGTTAGATTTGAAGTCAGAGAGACTGAGACTTCAAATCTAACAAGTTTGGTAGGCATCGATGAGCATATTCAAGTTATTTTTTGGTCACTCCATTACCACGCAATCTTCAAGAACACAATAAAAGCGCAAGGAAAACAACAAATCCCTTTTATCTCCGTTCCAATTGCGCCGTGAACATGCAAAGGAGAGCGTCAAAAAACCGACTGGACACGGACAGAGGCGAGCGGTTTGCGCGCCTTTTGCAAACCGGTACTAATACATATGAATCGCGTTCGCGGCGCAGCGAACCAATGTATACGCACTCTTAGGTATATCGGGCGATTGATGATCGATGGTAGGAGAAGCGGCATAGTATATTATGCAACAAGTGCGGTAAACGGCATTTGAGTTATGAGTTTATTTGGCAAGAGCGGAGCGTGTATTTAATAAAATAAAAAAATAAAAAATATCCGAAGTGGCTCGGATCCGTGGGAAACAAAACTGACGTGGTAAAGTAACGCTTCCCGTACGCAAGATCCGTGTTATTTGAAAATTTGGATACTCACGATACAACGTTGCCGCTTCTAATCATAACACAACATTTAACAAAGTAAATAAGAACTAAAAGTTCAGATTTTCACGAAATTATATATATTCACATGACAATTGTTTCGACAATACCGTGTCTTTATCAAAGGTCATCACATTTATTTTATTTATTTATTTATTTATTTATTTACATACACGGATCAACAGGATCAAACTCAATTATAGAGCAAGCGAACACCAACAACATTTAATCAGAATTACAAAATTATTTACAAAGTATAAACACCACCACGCAAATACACTAATATTGCAAAAAAGATGATCCGCAACAAAACGAACAAAAGAAAAATACTAATGAAGGAAATTACTCAACTGCGAAGGCAACGGAATTGCAAGAAAACTAGCCACAACAGAATTTTAGCCTAATGCTACCCACACTGCAATTAAAAATGTCTAAATCGCTGGTACGGTTGGATACGTTGCACATATTATATAAGGGAGAGAACTTCAAGACATTAGTCCTCGCGGTGGGAAGGTAAAAGGTAGCAGAGTATCGCGATGCTAACCGCGGAACCATGAAATTCAGCTGCTCAAGTAAGTCAGAACAATTTACCGAATTATGAATCAGCTTGTATAACAAAACTTGTGACAAATACTCGCGCCTGGTCTGCAGAGAGTCCATCGAAAACAAATTCAGCAACTCAGTCTGAGAAACACCCTGTTCAGGATAAGATCCATGACTTTTATAATACATATATTATAGAAATCGCCTTTGAATGGACTCCAAGTTCTGCGAACGGCAGATAGCAGGGGCATATTCTAACTTCGAGCGAATATAAGCGGTAAACAAAAGCTTTATCGATTTATGTGAAGCAAAATCCCTACCGCATCTGACCTAAAGTTTTAGACGAGTTTGCCACTATTGACTCGATGTGATCAACGAACGACAACTTTTTATCGAATATTACACCTAGGTCGCGCACTAAGTCCGGTCTAGCAAGAGATGTTGAGCCAATGCTGTAGTCAAAGAGAATTGGGGACGATTTCAAAGAGTAAGTCGTGACACTGCCTTTGTTAATGTTAAGAGGCATCATGTTGTTGTTACACCACAGATTTAGAATCTTCAGATCATGTTGCAGTCGAATGCAATCAAGAAAATGATTTATGATAACATACAGTTTTAAGTCATCCGCATAAAGAAGGTATTTGAAGGAAAGGTCCAGCCATATGTAATTCATAAATAGAATGAACAATAAGGGCCCTAGGACGGAGCCCTGTGGCACACCCGAAGTTACATTATATTCGCTCGAACTGAAACCATTCACGAAAACGTACTGGCTGCGGTTAGTTAAGTATGATTCCGTGAACGTGAGTAAAGAGGAGGAAAATCCATTTCTAGATAATTTGTTTAACAGAATGCTGCGATCTAGTCTGTCAAATGCTTTTGTTAAATCTACATAAATGACATCCAGCTGTGCATGGTCATCGATGGCATTAGCTGTATTCTGCGTGATAAGAAATAAATTTGTAGTTGTCGATCTACCCCTTATAAAACCGTGCTGTTTCGAACACAGCTGTTGACTCGTCGCCGAGTAAATAACATTATAGAGAAGGATTTCGAAAACCTTGAGGAAGTTGCATATTATCGAGATGGGTCTATAATTACTGATGACATTCTTGTCTGATTTCTTATGAACTGGGCAAACTGTGGAAGTTTTCCACGACTCAGGAATGTGGCTGGACTGAAGACAGAGATTAAATAATCGCTGAAGTGGCTTGGCGAGTACATAAGCGCAGTCCTTTAAAAGCAGTGATGGCATGAGATCTGGTTCTGCGGTCAACTTGGGCTTTAATTTCTTACAAGCAGATATTACTTCATCTTCGGCAACATTCCGAACACCTATGGCTTGATAATTCAGAGAGCCATTTGACTTGTTATCCAAAGGTAGGTTAGATCTAGGAATAACGATTGATTAAAGAAATCTGCGAAACCACTAACGATATCAGATGGGTTGTTGAATTCACAACCCTCATGGATCATATAATCGGCAACGCCAGCGGCATCCTTTTTGTTTTTCACGAATGTCCAAAATCTAGATGGATCGCTCTTTATCTGAGACTTCGGTTTTAATTATTTTTCTTAGGTTTGTGAACTATGCGGAAATCTTATCGTTAGGCGCCTTTCTCATTTTTTTGTGCAGTTTATTCTTTTTTTTTTAATGTCACTTATTATAGAACTAGTGTACCATGAGGGAAATCTATTTGAATAATTGATATATCTTGGAACACATTCGTTAAAAAATGCATACAATTGGCTGCAAATTAAGTCATTGGTTTCAACATCAGAGCACTCCCCAACAAAAGACCAATTGCAGTCCGCCAACATTCGATAGAGGCGTGGAAAATCTGCCTTTCGAAAATTAAAATTGCCCTGAAATTTTGTAGTAAGATTGGAAAGTAATGTTGGCTGCATATAATTAACGCACAAAGAGAGTGCAGGATGGTGCGCATCCTCCTTGACCAGCAAATCGAGAGATCTTTCTACCTGGCAGCAATCATAGTTGGAAAGGACTAGATCCAAGATACGATTGTTCGCATTACGAACAAAGTTGAACTGCGACTGGCTAAGAGTATGCATAAAATTGATTAGCACATTGGTATATGCATTTCTTTTGCCAGAATCTAAGAACTGCGAGTACTTGGCGAGATTAAAATAAAAAATTGATAAAGATACGGTGTTGACAAAACAATTGTCATGTGAATATATATAATTTAGTGGAAATCTGAACTTTTAGTTCTTATTTATTTTATATATTTAGTTATTCATTTATTTACGCCACTCCGCAGAAAATTCCAATTACAAAGTGAAACTCACACATACTAACCAGCCGAACAAATGAATGGACATTAATCATTAGCAACAATTAAACAATTAAATACTAGTACAGGCTCGCTACTACTCGATGGTCTATTAGAAGTATATGAAGAATAGATAAAGATAGCCATTTAAGGGGACTCAATTCAAATATTTGGAATGTTACAGCGTTGCCACAGCAAAACAATAATATAGTCTTGGCATTAAAAAAAAACTGTACAATGTTTACTGACCTCATGAAACCACTGCCTTACAACAAACGCAATTACGCGATAAATGTGCTTTCTGCAACATATGCCGCCACGACCCGACGCGGCAATGTTTTGATTACATATTTGGGAATCGCAGAAACTATATTTGTTTTCGGAACTAAAGTTCCGTAAGTTAATGCCAAAATGTATGCCAATAGAGTAGTGTAGATATATCAAAAATTAATTCAAAAATGTTGCGCGATAGAAACAAAAAAAAAACATTGTTATTCTACTAGTTTAGTACTCATAACTAATTATTATTTTCAAAATTATAAATTAAGCGTGAATGGAACTCCCTGTATTTTATGGCAGCTATGAAACGAAGGATTCTTTCCTGATTTAAAAGGTATTATAAGCTACATTACTATTTTATGTGTTTTGGTAGCGATATACCTATTTTGATAATTGAATTAGAAAAAATGTTCGAAAACGAGACAAAATGCGAAAACAACTGAAGAATCATAAATTATACTTTTAGCGACTTATTAAAAATAAACAACAAAAATTGCAAAAAAGGTCTGTGCGTACATGCCCGAGACAATAATGTTTGTTAAGATACCAGGCTGAACGCCACTGGACTTCACAATTGTTATCTAGTTAAAGCAAAACAAGTATTTTGTCATTATAAATGACATTTCAAATAATTATTTTCTTCATACTGTTCAGCAAGGAATCGCACTCTAAAATATCTCCGTTTTTTTCGAAGACCCTGTATAACCAGTACTGGCCAGGCTTTCATGGAAGGCTTATCAATAGGGATCAAGGTGCATTCAGCGAAAGGGAGGAGACTAATAATCGTCCAAATTGGAATGATTATTAAAATGATAATGATGATGATGATGATATATTAAAAGTATAAATTTGTTTAATGTCAAAGACCTATTGCTTAATTTCAGTTCCTATTAATTAAGAGGATTTTTTTATTCTTTGCGTTGTTCCCGCATTGTTCTGTTGTTATTACTTACTGACAACTTAATTTATCGCAGATATAGTTTCTTTTTCTTTAAGGCCTTCATAATAATATAGTAACTTATGACTTGAGAATAAATAAATAATATTGAATCATTCTGCAGTCCTCTGGCAAATTTAACGAGGCTTTATTACCCTACACCTTTCTGGAATGGACTTTAACTGACCATTGACCATCGATCATGAGTTATTTACCTGCAACGCTGGGCGAGTTGCATATCCAGAGAAAAATCACGTACAGCGGTAGAGCATTGAAGAAATTCTTCAGACTAGCGAGCAAGTTGTTGAACAGCAGCGTGGTCATTCGAAACTTAGCAAATAACAACATATATATTAATAAATTGATGGTTTTTTCTGGGCTAATGAAAAGTCAAAATATTAGGTGATTTACTTTTCGGCAATTTTATTGCCTTCTTTAGGATTCCAAGAGAGATTAAATACACTTCACATTGTGTTATGTAAAATAAAATTGTCAACAAACAAAAAAACTGTATATGTGTATGAAACAATAAAGATCTTGGTTAATTATATATGCAAATAAATAACAAAAAATACAAAATTTGTATAAATGTAAAATTATACAAGTCCCAAAAAAAAAAAGATAATGCTAACAAGGATTATATAGAGCTAAAAATGAGAGATACAATAATGACGATTGTTAGTATAAATACATTCAAATTGTAGGCCATTAATTAGATCACACATCCCCCAGAAGGCAACCAAAATTTGGAATTTACTATTCAGATCGTTCTAGCCGGGGGTATGCAAAGGGAAAAATGATTAATGTACTTTTTATTTGGTTTATTTGTCAACAGACTTACTTTAAACTTGTGAAAATAAAATACTCGTCCAACTATTTAACTAATTCACGAGATTCAATTGATTATGCTAAAAAACACCAATTTATATTTTCAATATCCGTTCATTTAATGCTTTTCCTAATTTTTGTCTAGACAGTCTCAACATTTTTTCAGATATATTAAAATCCAAGAATCTATAATCAAATCTAAATTAAAAAATTCTTATCTGGAACACATATTTCTTGAAACGGTCAAATTTATGAACAAATATTAAGCAGTAGACACTTTCCATCTAAAACCAAAACATACCGATTGATGATACTTTTGTTATTTAGCCTTATGGTCAAGGATCCTTCAGACATTTTCTTAACCACTTAAAGCCACACTCTACACACTTCCCCACTTACGTCGTATCTTTGAATTAGAAGTTAATAATAATCTCCCACTCTTAACTATTTTTATTAATAGAAAGTCAGACCATTTTTTCAGTTTACAAAAATCAGACCGTCACCTTAATGCATTGTCACATCACCATCCGACCCAAAAATCATCAGTTATCAACTCTTATGTTTACAGAGCCGTAAAACTATCTCCGCTCGAGTCATCGAACACAGAATTAAAACACCTCACATCTGCTCCCCTCTGAAGTAATGTCCAGATTTTAAGCATTCAATTACATATACATTTCACAGCATCTTCTCAAAAAGAAAATTACTCTGGGAGCAAGCCTCACACTGACCACTGTGGTCCTTATATGGAAATCAGTCAGAAGTTGGCATTGCTTACACTGTATTTGTAGAGGACTTTCAACTTCTGTTTTAGCGATTTTTTTTGCACGGTGTTCTTACACAACAATTATTATAATTGCTGTGGTTAAGACATAAGTTGTTCATAAGGCCTTGAACATATAAAATTTTATTATATTTCAGGGTAGTATAACTCCTTCCAGCAGTTTTCCTTTCTTAATGCGGGAGAGCAATAAAATGTAAATTTTTAAATTTGTAAACAGAGTGGACAACTGCATGTATATATAGTTTTCCACATTTTAACAACCACACACCTCGAACCGTTCTTAATTAGCGACACACTTTTTGCATACAATACAATACAATAGAATACAATAGAAAGACGAGTTCGGTGAACGAAAGTAATTCGTAGCGACCTTACTGGAGGTAGCTCATAATAAATATAATAATAATTACAGATTATTATAATTATAGAGATAAATATAAGATCAAAAACATCAAAATACAATAATACAACCCAATTTGTAAATTTTAGTTATTATGTAGTCAGATGTCTTCGGAGTCCCACATTTTTCCTTTTATGTCAATCACATGTTCGACTGAGCCACACCATTTTTTTACAATCCACTATCTTTATTTCCTCTCTCAAGAGGGTTTCAACGTTTCTCATCTCTTCGGTGACCTCATGGGACAGTCATATTAGAACACCTTTCAACTATTTTTAAAACTACGACATTTAGAATACGGCCAAGGCCAGCAAGTTTTACAGTTTTATAGTCAGTTATAACACTCTTTCGCATTAAGAAACAGCGCATTGGACTGCAGTTTTAATCTGCCATAAGATTGTCAGAAGGTGGACAAGATTATCACTTTCAAATAACTATCTGTTGTCAGTATATAAAAACCTGTTGGAAATCCGTCACAATTAATTTGGTGTTGTGCTGTAATATACGGATCATTTTCTCGATCATTAAAATCATGAGATCGATAGTAAATAGTACAAGAAACTTAACGTCTAAAGACATAATGAGGCGTACAGTTTTTAAAATATTTGTCTGCTTTTAATTTATTAAAGAAATGGCCACACGCTACTGTTATACTATTTACAAATCTTCTGGATTCCACCTGCTTAGGTTGTTGAGGAGTCGAACTTGCTAACATTTCGCCAATCATCCTGTTGAGTTCTTCAGAGCTTAACTGAAACTAGATTGCATTCTGCTATAGCTTTGCTTATATTGTTGGTTATATATTGTTTGAACGGGGCGGAGCTAAAGGAGGTGCATGCAAAAGATAAAGCCCTGAGTCATGAGAGAGATTATTGAGAATTGACAACATGTTGGAATTTTAGTTTTGGTTAGTTATAAGTAGATATAATACCTGCTTTCAACAGCAATTTCGGCCGTTTTTACACGTAAATTCCCATAAGAAAATTTAAGGTTCATATTAGCGGAAATTGATCCGCTCAAAGGTCATTCGATCCATACCCTCTTAGCACCAACCAAACCTACCGACTTTAACGCCTAACGGGCATATTAAAATTATTGGGTAATTGTGTGTTAGGTATTGAGAATGATGACTATTTTTTTTTTCGCTACCGAGGATCGAACCCGGGACCCGTCCAATCTTAGCCGTACACAGGATAGAGTAAAAACAGATCTCGCAGATATGTCGAATTTCATGAAAACACATGAAATAATTAGGTAAAAAATACACAACAAAAATTATTCATCCCACACGCAAATATATTTTGCGCCTTAAAAGCAAAGGCGATCCATCCGCCCACTAGGATATCGCCGCACCGTAGTCTCTTATCTGCGGTTGCGAGGCATAGTTGCGAGATAAAGTTAAATATATTGAAAAATTGAATCCAATAGCACATTTAATCTTTAAATAAATGTCTTCTAGATTGATAAACACTTTTTCAAAATAGGCATTTGCAAATCGGTCGTCTGTTTGCTGTTAACGGTAGACACGTATTATAGGTACTGGTTAGTTGCAAAATTAAAAACCAAATTTACAGGAGTCAAACTGTTTATTAACAGTGGAAAATATAATAAAAGTAGTTGGAGGTAATAAGCGAAAAATATTAAGGAGTTCCGGTCTTTTTTATTCTAAATATGCCCAAAATGTAACAAAAAAGATCAAAATATTTCATGCATTTTTAAAAATAAAAATTTAACGAGGCTGCCAGACGTGAACTGAGTCCTTAAGCGCATTCGATTTTTAGGAAAAAAACGAAATTTCAAAGCTAAACCTATAAAACACATTTATAATCAAGCGGAGACAGTTTTTTCTTCCATAATCGAATAGTGACCCCACGGTAACGTTTCTACTGACGACTTTGATATGCGACGTTTATCATCGCAAGGACTTAACCCGATCTTCTTTTGGGATACTGTGTGCAACTCCAGTTTGCTAGCTCTTATTAAATTCTGCGATATGTTTTTTTCAGCGAAATTTTGCAAACAATCGACGAAATCTTCAAAAGTTATCTTAGTTTTGATGAAGGATTTTTTAACTCCTTTGATCCTCTTCGTTACACCCAAGTTTTTAAATTCATGTTCAAATGCTTCTAGATCTGTTTCTGCAGCCATCAATTCTTGTTTTGCGGATTCCTCTTCCTCCGGTGTCTTATATAGCTTTGTGGCGTACATTTTAGCTCTAAGTCCGATAAAATGAGACATAATTCGCCCATTACTCTCATCCTTCATCATACCCAGAACCTTTTTATTGACTGTGGGTATACCGTACGGATTATCCTCCGCATAGTCCGATGTATCAAAATACCGGAAACAATCCTTTTTTAAAATCTCGTACGGGTCTATGGATAATATCTCGTATACAAGAGAATCCGTGTCGGTATATAAAACTCGGGAATTGGAAAATCTTTCTTGAATGTAGTTGTAGTGAAAGTCATAAATTGTTGTCTTGGCTATCTCCATAATTGACATCCCAACGTAGATAGGTTTGTTAAAATATATTTCAGATTTTTTTAATTCAATAAGAACGAGATTTTTACTAATTATAGTTGCACTTTTAAATTCGGGTCGGGCAATCAGAGCTTCCGCACCGTAGCGACCTTCCCAGTTTTTCACAAGCTTAACGTTGGAATGGTTCCGTATGTTTTCCATTGTTTTTCCAAACACAGCATTGATCATCAATTTAAACAAGTTCTTTTCAAACTCGTTTTTGGCAGCCTGACGTAGTGCAATATTTAGGTCGATATAGGCTTTTAACCAAGGCGACCGGCTGAACGAGACGGCTCGATGTACCTTTCTTAACTTAGCTCCCAGTTGTAGCGCCTGTTTCAGATTACGATAGTGAATGACATACTCCTGCTTGTCGTATAAGGTGGTCAGTAATTTTTGATTTTCGGATCCTGGAGGGCAGCGATGTTCGGGACATGGAGGTAAATCTGCAAATTTGTCATGCAACTCCTTGGGTATTTCCAAATCGACCTCCAAGATGTAGCCGACGTCCGACTCGTTGGATATATTTAAAATGTCAAGATTTTCGATTTGCTGCTCATCCAACCAATTAAAACCTCCGTACGGTAGGTATTGAGACATTGCCCACCCGTATTGGTTATTGACGTCCGACTGGTTGGATATATTTAAAATGTCAAGATTTTTGATTTGCTGTTCATCCAACCAATTAAAACCTCCGTTCGGTAGGTATTGAGACATTGCCCACCCGTATTGGTTATTGACGTCGAAATACATCAAGTATTTATCAACTTTCGAGGGATCGTAGCTGTGCATATATTTGTTGTTGGCTTCCGCATATCGTTTGGAGCACTGACTAAGGCTTCCTCGCATTCCTTTCTCGATAAACAAAATCATGTCGACGTCAATGAGTAGATCGAGTTTTTGCTTCAATTTATACAACATGCAGCTCCACGCGTATCCCGGCAGTGTGTACGCATGTGCAGGATCAAGTCCATAGGTCTTATGTGACGTTTCCCGAAACCTCTCAAAGACGTCTGCCAAGAACAGGATGTCCGTCTTCATATAAAGTTGAGAAAAGCTTCTCCCAGACTTCCTGAGCACGTTTGTAATCTTTTTTGGTCAACGGTTTGTAAAATGCCGAAATAGGAGGCAAAACAGTTTCTTTCAACATATTCCATCCATTCATATAATCGTAGGGGAAAACGCCTTTTTGTTTCAATATATTGGCTTGCTCCTCCGACAGTTCACTAAATTCGAGCTCCAGTATTGGATATTCCGTTAAATTAGCCGCCAGCTTATCCAGACCACTCGACATAAATCGAAAACTGTCGATGAATCGGAATTTCACCAGGTTGTCATTTAGGTGCCACGTAAAGGAAATATACTTTTCCTTGTTTATAGGTAGCAAGTCGATCGACCCATCACATTTGGCTAGAGCTTTTATTATTATATTTCCGTCATACGAAGAAAGATTATGAAATACTACGGGAACGGTGTGGCCATCCCTAAATTGGAGATTACAATTTTCGTGTGCGGGTCCCCTGTATTTCCCAGTCAGGTGACAATGGTCTCGAACCTTTTTGTCGTCTTTTTCAAACGCCTTCTCGCATATGTGACACAATTTAGACTTGTAAAATTCCATTTTTGTCCAGCTGTTAGTTCATCCATTGATATATCACACAAGAATACCGTCTCAATGTTCTCAGCTAATTGCTCCATCTCATTGCAGAACCATTCAGCACAATCCTCTACCGTGTATGACCGCTAATATGAAAGGGAGTCGTCATATGAACATTTAAAATAATAGCCCAGAGAGTACGGAACATGGCGCTGATACTTCTCGGTGTCGGACGCTGATTTATCACATTCGGGAACCAAAAAACATTCCGTGTCCGCATAAACAATAAAAGGAACCTTCTCTTTGTACTTAAAATCCTTGAATTGCACAAAATTCTTGCCTTCTTTGGGAACCCTCGGAATTTCCAAATTTTTGTTTCTCTTCTCACAATCATTGGCGTGTTTCGCTAACTTGTCTTCGGAATAAAAATAATGCAAGCAACGCTCACAAAAATATTTTCTATAATGATCTTTCGAAAGTTGGGATGATAAAAGCCGAGACATACTTTTGATCCATACATAATGGTACGTAACGGGCGTAAAATCGATGGGGTTTTTTCGGTAAAATACTGACTTTGTATCTGTAGTAGGTTAACGTGTTTGACCTTTTTATCTTTGGTCAGATAAGCAGGAACAACTTGAAACCTATTTGATGATTTTTTCGGCAGCCTATAAACATTCACCGAAACATTATTTTGTCCTTCGAATCTTGGAATTTGCCGCAATGTCATTGGAAACTGGACACCTTTAAGATTTAAAACAGACTGGAGAGGGGGGTAAGACGAAATCCTTTTTGCGAATTCTGATGGAGCAGGAAACAGAGCAGAAACCACGGCCCAGGCAAAGCACATTTCATCAGATTTTTTTTTCTTGCAATCGACTCCGGTAACTTCAGGTAACTTCCGGCGTGAAGTGGATTAAACTTGTTGATATTGACCATTAAATTTAGGATTTTCTTCAAAGCCCATCCGGAATCTTTTTCTTGGAACTCCTCTAATTGGGTTTTAATTGGTAATACATTTCTGTCAAACCATCGTTGTAAATTAGTATCTTTATAGATTGCTGCGTTCGAAGTTGTAAAGTATTTAATTTCCGTCCCGATTTGATCAGTCTTTTGAATTTGAAATTCTCCCCCGAAGACACCGTTTATTTTGACGGCCTGGTCCGTTTTCAGCGCGTTGTTGACACGTCGTCGAAATAGTGCGAAACAGTCTTGGAGGAAACTCTGCACGTCCTTGTGTTGAAGGTTAATTATGACGCCAGTCCTGATGCGCGATTCAAATGTTGAATTAACATCATCCCAATGAACGCGATCTCTCGCAGTTACGGGTCTACTTCCGGAACCTCTCTTCAGCATTCCTTTGAATTGACTCCGAAACGATTTAACTTGGACCATTTGAGCTACCAGACGTTGTTTTTCTCCCACCGTTTTCGTAGTCCGCATTTCCTTTTGGATTCTTCTTATCGCTTGAGTACATTCTTTCATACCCTGAGCGACACCATCATTTTTAGGAGAAGCCAGTAAAAGAGCCAACAAAGCTCTAATGGCTCCAATAAGCGCTTCGACCACAGACATTTTTTTCACTGTGTCGCACACGTACTACAACTCTAAAGCTAGAGCACAACTGAAAATCCCAATTTGAGTGTCCTGCAAGGTAAACTTTTGGAAGGACGTAGCACTGAACGCTATTGTGTGGTCCGGGCCTTCGATAGAAGATTTTTGTGAACTGTTGAGTAGTAACACGGATTCTTTAAAATAAATCGGTACAACGACACGTGCATAAAATTTATTTACGTCAAATCGTTTATTTAAAGTATCACAAAATGTAACTTTGGCAAACTAAACAAAAGTAAAAGTTTCGTTGACATCAAACCTTAATATAGCAGCATCCTATAAAGAAACCACAATAATTTTTATATATCATTATTGCTAAACTCAAAAAATGGTAAATCAATCTTGTTTTTTTACATCAGAACCCTTAATACCCAAAATAAGTCAAAACTTAAGATCAAAAGGTCAAATTAAAATTTGTAGAATATAATTGAACTTACATAATTCCAACGAAATATTGTATTCTAAATTTAGTGACTGGGTCAGAATGGCGATGCTTTATTTAATGTGAAATCGCATATCGGATGATTCTACGCATAGCAAAGTCCTCGATATTTTGAAAATATTTAATATTCTCAGTATTCATACCTGTTGTATTTTTTATTTAATCGTTGTGAAAATATGAAACCATAATGAAGCTGTAGGTACTTACCACTTGCTATAATAACACCAGACTTACAGTAGAAAAAACGGAGATTGAAATTACTTGCGACTTGATACACACGTTCAATAACAACAGTGGCAACACGAAGACTCTGATAACGCATCTATGCCTGTCCGCGCACGGAAAATTTCTTCATGGTGGGGACGCACGTGGACGCCTTAACACATCGCGTTGGCCGTAACGAGATTGAGGTGCGCCTTGCATTCTGGATGATATCGACATGGCGGCAATGAGAATTGGATCCAAGAACAGCAAAAGAAAAAACAAACATGAAGATGATATTACAGGATAAGAACGAAAATGTTTACAGTTTTTGAAATATTTCGGTTATTCATTTCCAAAAACAGTCGGTTTCTTAGTTAACAAATTAAGAGCGGAATTAATGTGGGCTTGTATGGAATGGGCAGCTACTTAGTCGAAAAAATTCTTACCCAAGCTGCATTGCCGACAGAAACCATAGTGACCGCCCGTCTGACGTACGAGTAAACACGTCTATCTTTCTTCCGAAAAATAAAATGGATTTAATTTGAATATAAGCAGATAAAAATATAATTCGCATCAATTCGTCAAGACTACTGAACGAGCGGTCACTATGGTTTCTGCCGGCAATGCAGCTTGGGTAAGAATTTTTTCGACTAAGTAGCTGCCCATTCCATACAAGCCCACATTAATTCCGCTCTTAATTTGTTAACTAAGAAACCGACTGTTTTTGGAAATGAATAACCGAAATATCTCAAAAACTGTAAACATTTTCGTTCTTATCCTGTAATATCATCTTCATGTTTGTTTTTTCTTTTGCTGTTCTTGGATCCAATTCTCATTGCCGCCATGTCGATATCATCCAGAATGCAAGGCGCACCTCAATCTCGTTACGGCCAACGCGATGTGTTAAGGCGTGCACGTGCGTCCCCACCATGAAGAAATTTTCCGTGCGCGGACAGGCATAGATGCGTTATCAGAGTCTTCGTGTTGCCACTGTTGTTATTGAACGTGTGTATCAAGTCGCAAGTAATTTCAATCTCCGTTTTTTCTACTGTAAGTCTGGTGTTATTATAGCAAGTGGTAAGTACCTACAGCTTCATTATGGTTTCATATTTTCACAACGATTAAATAAAAAATACAACAGGTATGAATACTGAGAATATTAAATATTTTCAAAATATCGAGGACTTTGCTATGCGTAGAATCATCCGATATGCGATTTCACATTAAATAAAGCATCGCCATTCTGACCCAGTCACTAAATTTAGAATACAATATTTCGTTGGAATTATGTAAGTTCAATTATATTCTACAAATTTTAATTTGACCTTTTGATCTTAAGTTTTGACTTATTTTGGGTATTAAGGGTTCTGATGTAAAAAAACAAGATTGATTAGAGGAGTTCCAAGAAAAAGATTCCGGATGGGCTTTGAAGAAAATCCTAAATTTAATGGTCAATATCAACAAGTTTAATCCACTTCACGCCGGAAGTTACCTGAAGTTACCGGAGTCGATAGCAAGAAAACACGCTTGTATTAACGTGCAAAATTCTGATGAAATGTACTTTGCCTGGGCCGTGGTTTCTGCTCTGTTTCCTGCTAAATCAGAATTCGCTAAAAGGATTTCGTCTTACTTCCCTCTCCAGTCTGTTTTAAATCTTAAAGGTGTCCAGTTTCCAATGACATTGCGGCAAATTCCAAGACTCGAAGGACAAAATAATGTTTCGGTGAATGTTTATAGGCTGCCGAAAAAATCATCAAATAGGTTTCAAGTTGTTCCTGCTTATCTGACCAAAGATAAAAAGGTCAAACACGTTAACCTACTACAGATACAAAGTCAGTATTTTACCGAAAAAGACCCCATCGATTTTACGCCCGTTACGTACCATTATGTATGGATCAAAAGTATGTCTCGGCTTTTATCATCCCAACTTTCGAAAGATCATTATAGAAAATATTTTTGTGAGCGTTGCTTGCATTATTTTTATTCCGAAGACAAGTTAGCGAAACACGCCAATGATTGTGAGAAGAGAAACAAAAATTTGGAAATTCCGAGGGTTCCCAAAGAAGGCAAGAATTTTGTGCAATTCAAGGATTTTAAGTACAAAGAGAAGGTTCCTTTTATTGTTTATGCGGACACGGAATGTTTTTTGGTTCCCGAATGTGATAAATCAGCGTCCGACACCGAGAAGTATCAGCGCCATGTTCCGTACTCTCTGGGCTATTATTTTAAATGTTCATATGACGACTCCCTTTCATATTAGCGGTCATACACGGTAGAGGATTGTGCTGAATGGTTCTGCAATGAGATGGAGCAATTAGCTGAGAACATTGAGACGGTATTCTTGTGTGATATATCAATGGATGAACTAACAGCTGGACAAAAAATGGAATTTTACAAGTCTAAATTGTGTCACATATGCGAGAAGGCGTTTAAAAAAGACGACAAAAAGGTTCGAGACCATTGTCACCTGACTGGGAAATACAGGGGACCCGCACACGAAAATTGTAATCTCCAATTTAGGGATGGCCACACCGTTCCCGTAGTATTTCATAATCTTTCTTCGTATGACGGAAATATAATAATAAAAGCTCTAGCCCAATGTGATGGGTCGATCGACTTGCTACCTATAAACAAGGAAAAGTATATTTCCTTTACGTGGCACCTAAATGACAACCTGGTGAAATTCCGATTCATCGACAGTTTTCGATTTATGTCGAGTGGTCTGGATAAGCTGGCGGCTAATTTAACGGAATATCCAATACTGGAGCTCGAATTTAGTGAATTGTCGGAGGAGCAAGCCAATATATTGAAACAAAAAGGCGTTTTCCCCTACGATTATATGAATGGATGGAATATGTTGAAAGAAACTGTTTTGCCTCCTATTTCGGCATTTTACAAACCGTTGACCAAAAAAGATTACAAACGTGCTCAGGAAGTCTGGGAGAAGCTTTTCTCAACTTTATATGAAGACGGACATCCTGTTCTTGGCAGACGTCTTTGAGAGGTTTCGGGAAACGTCACATAAGACCTATGGACTTGATCCTGCACATGCGTACACACTGCCGGGATACGCGTGGAGCTGCATGTTGTATAAATTGAAGCAAAAACTCGATCTACTCATTGACGTCGACATGATTTTGTTTATCGAGAAAGGAATGCGAGGAAGCCTTAGTCAGTGCTCCAAACGATATGCGGAAGCCAACAACAAATATATGCACAGCTACGATCCCTCGAAAGTTGATAAATACTTGATGTATTTCGACGTCAATAACCAATACGGGTGGGCAATGTCTCAATACCTACCGTACGGAGGTTTTAATTGGTTGGATGAACAGCAAATCAAAAATCTTGACATTTTAAATATATCCAACCAGTCGGACGTCAATAACCAATACGGGTGGGCAATGTCTCAATACCTACCGTACGGAGGTTTTAATTGGTTGGATGAGCAGCAAATCGAAAATCTTGACATTTTAAATATATCCAACGAGTCGGACGTCGGCTACATCTTGGAGGTCGATTTGGAAATACCCAAGGAGTTGCATGACAAATTTGCAGATTTACCTCCATGTCCCGAACATCGCTGCCCTCCAGGATCCGAAAATCAAAAATTACTGACCACCTTATACGACAAGCAGGAGTATGTCATTCACTATCGTAATCTGAAACAGGCGCTACAACTGGGAGCTAAGTTAAGAAAGGTACATCGAGCCGTCTCGTTCAGCCGGTCGCCTTGGTTAAAAGCCTATATCGACCTAAATATTGCACTACGTCAGGCTGCCAAAAACGAGTTTGAAAAGAACTTGTTTAAATTGATGATCAATGCTGTGTTTGGAAAAACAATGGAAAACATACGGAACCATTCCAACGTTAAGCTTGTGAAAAACTGGGAAGGTCGCTACGGTGCGGAAGCTCTGATTGCCCGACCCGAATTTAAAAGTGCAACTATAATTAGTAAAAATCTCGTTCTTATTGAATTAAAAAAATCTGAAATATATTTTAACAAACCTATCTACGTTGGGATGTCAATTATGGAGATAGCCAAGACAACAATTTATGACTTTCACTACAACTACATTCAAGAAAGATTTTCCAATTCCCGAGTTTTATATACCGACACGGATTCTCTTGTATACGAGATATTATCCATAGACCCGTACGAGATTTTAAAAAAGGATTGTTTCCGGTATTTTGATACATCGGACTATGCGGAGGATAATCCGTACGGTATACCCACAGTCAATAAAAAGGTTCTGGGTATGATGAAGGATGAGAATAATGGGCGAATTATGGACTTAGAGCTAAAATGTACGCCACAAAGCTATATAAGACATCGGAGGAAGAGGAATCCGCCAAACAAGAATTGATGGCTGCAGAAACAGATCGAGAAGCATTTGAACGTGAATTTAAAAACTTGGGTGTAACGAAGAGGATCAAAGGAGTTAAAAAATCCTTCATCAAAACCAAGACAACTTTTGAAGATTTCGTCGATTGTTTGCAAATTTTAGGGGAGACGGTAGGTTTGGTTGGTGCTAAGAGGGTATGGATCGAATGACCTTTGAGCGGACCAATTTCCGCTAATATGAACCTTAAATTTTCTTATGAGAATTTACGTGTAAAACGGCCGAAACTGCTGTTGAAAGCAGGTATTATATCTACTGTTATATAATCGGTGTTTTTTTTTTCGATGTATAGAAATTGAAGTTGGCATTACTGTTCAAGATGGCGACCGATTTAGCAGCTGTCAAGTGATTTATTCTCAGTTTGGTTTGGCAATTCATCATGAATAGACTCACGCCTGAACAACGCTTGCAAATAGTGCAATTTTATTTCGAAAATAATGGTTCTGTGCGGAATACGTATCGCGCACTACGTCCATTTTATCGTCGACAGTCCGATTAACCATGGAACGTTTTCGCACCACGTTTACTCTTATTGATAACTCGCATTCTCAGAAATGCCGTACGTTGTGTACAGAAGAAGTTATTGCTGCTGTAGAGCGTAGTATTGAGGAAGACCCGAATGAGTCCATCCGCCATCGAGCACAGGAATTGGATCTGTGTCCATCCACTTTATGGAAGATTTTGCGGAAGGATCTTGGTTTACGTGCTTACAAAATCCAACTCGTGAAAGAATTGAAGCCAAACGATTATCATGTAAGGCGTAGATTCGTCGAATGGGCCCAAAACGAGATTGCCGTTGTTCCCGATTTTCATAAGCGAATTTTGTTTAGCGATGAAGCGCACTTCTGGTTGAATGGCTACGTCAACAAACAAAACTGGCGCATTTGGAGCAAAACTAATCCTCAAGTGTATGTCGAAACACCGTTACATCCAGAAAAACTGACTGTTTGGTGCGCTTTACGGGCTGGTGGAATCATTGGTCCGTACTTCTTCAAATACGATAATGGCCAGAACATTACAGCCAATGGTGATCGGTATAGAGCTATGATTACTAACTCTTTCATTCCTGAATTGAATAACCATGATGTGCAGGAGATATGGCAGGAGATGTGGTTTCAACAAGACGGCGCAACATGTCCCACAGCTCGTGCCACAATCGATTTATTGAAAGACACGCTTGGTGACCGCCTAATTTCATGTTTTGGACCTGTGAATTGGCCTCCAAGATCTTGTGATTTAACACCGCTAGACTACTTTCTGTGGGGCTATGTAAAGTCATTGGTCTATGCGGATAAGCCACAAACGCTTCACCATTTGGAAGACAACATTCGCCGTGTTATTGCCGATATATGGCCACAAATGTTGGAAAAAGTCATCGAAAAATGGACGTCCAGATTGGACTACATCCGCGCCAGCCGTGGCGGTCATATGCCAGAAATCATATTTAAAATGTAATGGCACAAGATTATCTTTCGGATAAATAAAATTCATGTCAATCGAATAATCCATCGTTGTTTTATTGCAACTTAAGTTCTATACATCGAAAAAAAAAACACCCCTTATAAAATAAGGATCGTTTACTAAGGAATTTATTAGTTAAAAGTATCAAAACTTAAGAACAAAATAATAATAATTTTTATGAAAGTCCTAAGTTTTTAAATTTTTCCATTAAAGATTTAAAATAATGTTTCTTGTAGGCTTCTGCCATCTGCATATTCTCTTGGAAAATGTCGAAATGTTTTTGATAACGTTCGTTAAATTTTTAGACATTAAAAACATTCAAAAAGTTTTGTGTTAATGACTTAATTGCCATTCGTGATTCACAAGCTTTTTAAAAAATTGTCAACTGGCAGTAAACATTGGGTACCGTTTCTTTAGTGCTTGTTTTTTTTTCTGCCAGATTTAACCCTAATCTTCTTGGGCAATTAAAAGCCGTTTAGCATTTTTTACAATAGAAAACGTTTGATTGGTAATATTTCAAAACCTAGAAATTTTTTTGGTTTAGCAATGACTATAAGGAAACCAACCCCAACATTCAAGTTATAGCTAATACATTTTCCTCTTAGAAACAATCAATATATCAAACATTCAAAATTGCGAAAAAGATTTGGGTAAGAAAGTTATAATGAAAGTATTCCGTTGAAACGTGTGTAATTAGCGCCCTCTGCAGGCGACCTAAAACAAAATTATGTAATAGATCATAAATTGACAATCGAACTTTTAAACCTTCTAAACTAGCAACATTTCGTTGATTCAAGCGGTACAATTTGATGTTTACATTTCACCCATTCATTACGAACCGCCCAGTATAACTAATCAAGATCGCAAAAGTATTGTAGTATTGTTTCATACAGCTTTACATTTATTCATTTAAAAATACAGTTTTAAGTATATGCGAACTGTTCTACAAGAATCATAAAGCCATAGACTAGAGACTACCAAATAAACTTACGGTGGCGAACACGATATAATACATGGTGGTAGTGGGCAGGAGAAACAACAAAATCGTGAAACCCAACGTCCCGATGAACAACTGGTTGGGAGAGTATTCGCAAGAGTCGACGCGATTTCTGAGCGGGTTGTGTTTCCTACCGATAAACAATCGCCACAAGGACACTAGTCCTTTCACTTGCAGCGAAAATAGCCTGAAAAGAACAAAAAAATTAAATACAATTTTTACGTCCTTATAGAGTTGAAGTTATTGACGTTGAACATCAAATTTTTGCTGACGATTTGAAGAAGTTTATTAGGATATTTAAGGACTGCTTCAAGATGGAAGATTTTATCGATGGAATGGTGTATGGAAAATAAACCGATTCTGGAAGTTGAAAACTGCTTTATAGAGTATGACGTAATATAGCGAGTGAACAGTGTTCATAATTATATACAAAAAATGGGCTCTGAAGCGCCTCGAATATAGGGTTGTATTTAGAGAAATTGTAGGTCATTTAATAATACTGATGTACGAAAGATTTCTTATTTTTCATTGGACAGAGATAAATTAATCTCATCGTGGAATAAGTGCAAATTAAATTTTATATATATTTTAAAGGAGATAATTTTTATTCCAGAAAATTGAATGCCGTAAATTGACACAGCAATTTTGTTAAGATCAAAATTTTTAAATTTAGCGGATAAGCAAATCGTTTCAAAATCCCTCAACGATTTGGTGACAAAGAGCGTAAAAGGAATATTCCATTTCAGCCAAATTTAATGAAAGACCAGCAGTGGATGTTAATGCAGCAATAGCTCCCAGGAAAACTGCATAGATAGTTCCTAAGTATTTTTTTTTTGCTTTGAATGTGGAATTATTTCAAAATATAATCTTTTAAGCGTGGAAAAATGAGCATTAGGAAATATCCATCACGTTTTACGGCTTCCGCCTTTTCATTGCCAATTTAATGCGATAGAGATGGTTTGTTCAGATTGTAAAGGGTATTATAATACCAAAATAGGATCCATCAATCTCGTAATATTTGATACTTCACTTGCTCAAATAAAAGAATAATACTTCAAAAAATGACAGCACTAATGTACGCACCCAGACTGCTCGATAAGTGAGGCTTGGAAAAGTGATAAATTGATCGATACATTTAATATTCTCCCACTTCTTCTTCTTCGATATGCATAAATCGGACGAAGATATTTTTTACGATGATGACTAGTTTTTGTTCCCCTTCTTTGCTGTTTGCGTTGCGGGTTTTCGTTGTGTTTGTTGTTGAAGCGTTGGGAGTTTTTCAAAAATAAACATGTCCAACTGATATTTGTTTTTTCCAATGTGTTTGATGCTAAGTACATGACAGTTTTTGCGAATGACAGTTTTATGGCCGTGTTTCTGGTAGGTTCAACCATTTAGAACACGATCACTAACGTCCACGTTGCAAAAACCATTACAAAATGGAATTTTATTTAATTTTTTGCATATCCGAACGTACCTACCTAAAAATCGGAACGCATCTAAAAATGGTCGCAATATAGCTAACAAATACGGATCATTTTTGATTATGTCACTATACGTAACGTAAATCTGCAACTGCTCTGAGTCAGAGCAGTTGCTCGGTCACTCAAAATAAGATCGCTAAACCGAATTGAAACCTTTGAGATGTAGACACTAACCGAAACAATACTCCTGGTTCGTAACGTAATTAATTAATCTCTATAAAATAATTTTGATATGAAAAATAGGTGGAAAAATATGTCCTTCGCGATTCAAACAAAATTTTGAAATATAAAATAATATTAATAATAAAAAATTAAAATAATATAGAGTAATTAAAACATTTTTTTATCCTCTTTCTGATGTAGGAGGTGTTGAGCGAGCACGCTTATTTCCGCAACGCTAACCTGGCGGCGTAAACGTAGATACAGTAAACGTGGAACGTCATCATCGAAACAATGTCTATCAGCATGGCGAATTGGAAGGACACTCCCAGAACGGCCGGCAACACCAAAAACAGGAAATACTCGTTTAGCAGAGGCCGAGTCGCTTGTAGGAAAATTCGCCACAGGTTGATGTGATAAAAAAAGAACATGCCCAGCGAGTTGTTGAATGCGTGGTTCAGCTTCAGGCCGATGGGCGATCCCATGAGGTATACCAGCAGGTGCTTCAGGTTACCGAGGAAGGACTGCAATAAATATTGATTTTTAATCATCGTTGATACAGGGTAGTAAGTGATTTCAAAAAGTTTTGGTTAGTAATTTCAAAGAGTTCTAGGTTTGGAAGTTACTACTTTCCCAAAAGTTGATTTTTTTTTATGTTTTCGATTCCACGATCAATATGTTTCAATGGTATATTACTCACAAACCCGTACGGTAATATCCCGGAAATGTCCGAAGATCGGTGTATAATTATGTTTTTTTTAAGAAGGGAGTAAAAACTAGCATATTATGCAAAACGTGCGGTAAACGGCATTTGAGTCACGTGTTTATTTGGCAAGAGCGGAGTGAGTATTTATTAAACGAGTGACTTAAAAAGTTCACCAAACATGTTGCATACCAGACTTTTTCTACGACCGTTGGTTTTTGGGTACATTTTTGCGAAACAACACAAATACATTCACTGACATGATCAAAATTCACTACGTGCGGTAAAATCTCCGAAAATGTCCAATTGCTCCCAAACCTGTGCTGTAATATTCCGGAAACGTCCGAAGTGGAACAAGAAACTCACGTGGTAAAGTGAGGTTTCCCGCATGCTAGGTCGATGTATAATTAGATATTCTACAGAAGGGAGAAGGAAGTAGACAGACATAAACCGGTATTTAACTTTAGTAAATATTTATGTAGGTCTAACCTCAGGACTACCTCGCTTGGGTTTCTCTTTGTAGTCCACAATAAAAGATTCACAATACTACAATGACGTTCCAGAACCGTACTTCGGTATTTCGTGCATACAAATGCTGAAAGCTGGCGGATTGTGTAGGGTTTCATCGGCGAGATCCCCGATTATTATTGGTCCATGCAGTGAAAAATCCATTCTTACTTTTAAATCCTACTATTAAAATACAACAATCCGCACGGCACAGTTCTTGCCGGCTAATATCTTAAATACGGCCCTGGCTGAAAAGAATGGTCCTTTCCACTTTACACCAGGCGGGTCTTAAACATATTCTGAAGTCAAAACCATAAAAGGTTGTAAACACGGTATATATTTTGGAGAATTCAAGCTAAATCTTAAGTTTTTTTACACCATTTTTTTTTACTCCATTAGACCGTCCATTAGAAATTTTTGGAGAAACAAAACAGATATTTTGTAAAACTTTGTATATGGCCATAATTGGCGTTTGAGTCACAAATTTATTTGATACGGGTTAGTGCCTAATAAACTAGCTGAGCCCCAGTACTTGTATTGTGCGTTAGGCCCCCCGCCCCTCAACGAATGGTCGTGAGACGTTCTTCAATTATAAACGGACCAATGAGGCGGTCACACCAAATATTCACTGAAAATCTATCTTGAAAACAGGATTCCCGAGTTTGTCGTGGATTTTCAAGTTTCCAACAATATGAATTACTGGTGTTATTGATACCGTTTTGGGTAAATGAGGCGTCATCACTAAATAATATTATCCGACAAATCCTTTAATTTCTCAATATCCAACGAGTAAATTCAAGTCTTGAAGCGTAGTCGGCAGGATTTAAAGCTTGTACAGTTAAGATGTGGTACAGATACAAACCGAAATTGTGTAAAGTGTAAAAACATTTCAACAACTGCTGCTCGTCCTTTTCCATTACACAATTCATAAACAAAGTGAATGTTGGCGTATTCTCCCTTCCAAAAAGTAAACATTGTGCTTTGATATATATATATATATATATATATATATATATATATATATATATATATATATATATATATATATATATATATATATATATATATATATATATATATATATATATATATATATATATATATATATATATATATATATATATATATACCTGTGTGAACCTGCTTTTCTACAATAATTGTACATTGTTACATCATCACCAGGGGTGGCTACAACAAGATCGTTAAGTCTAGCTGTTTGTAAATTAAATGCCGTGAAAACGCATTATTCTTGAAATTAACATACATCAATAAAATGAACCAAAGCAATAGTCTATGATAATTTGTCAAAAAAATCTTTGAATTACATCTGGAATAATATTAAAAAATATATAGTTCATTTTATATTATATATAAATGAATAGATTTCAAAATCTGACATACTAACTCCAACTAATTGCGAAGTTTCAATTAGATCAAAAGTACAGTACCCAACCTCCTTATTAGGTGTGCCCAATATCACTGAAACACAATAATAACAAATAAATGCAAAAAAAAACAAATTTTAACTAGTTCAAAATCGAAGTGGATATTGTCAACGTAAATCAGTTTCACCGCCGTTGTCTGGAAATAATCCAATAACTCGCAATAACTTTATCGTTTTGAAAATGCCTCCTCTGGTTAATATTTCACTTTGTTTTTTGTTACTTGTGGAAATTGAATTACAAAGTACGTGTTTTGCTAACCAGGAACAATGAAAGACATATCCAAAATATCTTCTTTAAATATTTGCTTATGATTGCCTCTATCTCACTTGCTATCCTACAGTTATCCAAATTTTTCAGCTCCCGAACTTTAAACATGTAATATAATTTTGTAGATTTTTCTTTTTTTTGTGTTCCTTTATTATTTAAGATTCGTATGAGGTGAAGTTTGTCTGCCTCTGACTGCAATTCGTTTTATTGCAAGTTTTTTGCAGAGAAAGTCAATTCTATCAAAAATGATTATCCAGTTGAACTGTGGTGTAAGAGCGAAAAATGGGAAAAAGTTTCAGCCGTATTCGAGAAAATTTGTTCTCTTTTTTTCACAAGAAGAATGCCCCAATCAGTTCCGTGAACAACTCATGACAACTAGCCGGTCGATTTGCCTCAACATGAGCAACAGACGAAGCCGCCAAAACCTTCTAGAACATGAGAAAGCTTTGATACTGCAGGAGATAAACAAGAGAAACTAGTAGCTGGTATACCTACTCCTGTGAAAGACCAATCAAAACCCTTCAATTAAGCTTCGGTTAAAACAAAAAAGAGGCGGGTAGCGGAACTGGCAGCTAGCAGGACATGTGAATCGTGATACAAAAACGATTAAATGTGAGACTTCTTCACTAACTCTTCATCAAGCTCTTGCCCTATAACTTAGATCTAAATCTGTCTTCTGCGAACTGCTTTTCAAGTTTATATAAATTGAAGCAATCCAAAGCTGCTCTCTTACCGTCATTAGTTACAGTAACTGAAATCTCAGCTGACGTGAGTCTACAAGAACTTCTTCACCTAACTGCCCAAAGCACAGTCAATCTTTCCAATTTTGAAAATAAGAGCAGTCGATCCACACTGATGTGTGAATGACGTTTCGACGGCAGATCAAGCCACAGTCACTTTAAACAAAAAATTTTGCAACATTTTACTTATTAAATTTGCCAAGAATGTGACATTATCTACGAGTTGGATGGCAGTGTGAGCAACTCTCTACCTGATACAAACGCCTCGTCTAAGTGCATGATTTGAGGTGCTACTCCGAACTTGTTGAATATAGTGTGTGAAAACTATCGCTTAGGTTTGTCCTGGACGGATTCCCAGGTCACGCTGGTTTGGGTGTCTTCTTCGCCACACAAATAGAAGACTTTTGTTTCCAATCGAGTCAGCTATATACAAGACATTGTATCTCGCGAATCTTGACACCATGTACATTCGTTACAAAATTATGCCGATTGCGCCAGCCGCGGTTTAAGACCCGTCCAACTCTTAGAGACTGCTATCTGGTGGTCGGGTCCCATTTTCTTGTTGGAGTCTCCAGCTAATTGGCCGAAGCAGCCAAACCTTGAGTTTGATACCGAGACACTTGTTAAATGTTTCGACAGAAGAGAGGGCAATTGTTGTTGTCTTGTTGGGCCGTTTTTCATCTCTAACAAAAATCAAGCGCACTTTTGCTTATGTCCTTGCTTACACAATTCGAAGTCCGAGTGTGACGCCTATCGAAATCGAAACTTCTTTTGCCACCATGGTATAATGCGTTCAGATTGACGTATTTTCTACAATTTACTCTAAGGTTTCCCAAAACGAGCTGCTACCTAAACCTTTTAGAAAACTAGCTCCTTTGTGGATTCTTTCGAATTACTTAGAGTTGGAGGGAGTCTCCACAATTCTCAGCTACCTTTTGACACAAAACATCCATTACTTCTTCCAAAATCACATAGACTTACCTCCCTCATCATCGAAATAATTTGCACCCAGGATCTAAAACAATGCACTACCACATGCTGCAACAATTTTGGACGTTCGAAGAGTTTTCAACTCTCCTCAATCAGGTTGAAACAGTTTTAAACTCACGCCCTATATGCAGCATCAGTTCAAATCCTAATGACTTGCAATCTTTAACTCCCGGCCATTTTTTAGTTCTAGAACCGTTGTGTAGCCCAATTCCAGATCCCTCTTTGGACCAAGTTTCCCTAAACCGCCTAAGCAGGTGGCAATACATTCAAAAACTGCAAAGTGAGTTTTGGAGACGTTGGTCTCTTGAGTATATTAACACTTTCTAAGAACGCCATAAATGGTCCAAGCCTTCACCACCTATTTCAAGGGGGGACTTGGTTCTCGTTAAGAATGGACAACGTCCTCCTCTCCAGTGGTTGTTAGTTCGAGTCACCGACCTACATCCAGGCAAGGATGGTGTAATCCGTGTTGTCTCCCTTAAAACCACGGGACCTTGCAACGCCCAGTCGCAAAAATCTGTCCTCTGCCAGGAAATGTCAATGTCAAATGTCGTCATTTGAATAAAAAAAAATCCTACTTCAAAAACATTCGTTTTTGAAGTAGGAATTGCATTTGCATTGTACCTAATAAGGACAATGAATTACTATGTTTGGACTTAATGGGTCCATTGCCTCCTTCAGGGGTCACCCAATTAATAGTACCCGTGGATTGTTTCAGTAAATATGTTACCTTACATGCTCTAAAGCTACTACTACTGCCGCTTGTTTAATATACTTAATAAAACACTATGTTTCGAAGATAGGACGTCCCAAAATTGTGTTATCCGATAACGGAACGCAATTTGCAAATAAGAAATGGATTTCAACTTTAAAAGCGGAAAATGTTAAAGTATATCATACGTCAGTTTACTACCCACAGGGTAATCCAACTGAACGGGTGAATCGAGAGATAGGACGTCTGTTACGATCGGTATGTTATAGTAAACACACCACCACCACTATTTTGCCCTTGGTGCAAAAATGGCTAAACCGGGCGATCCATTTAGATATCAATTTTCCACCAGAATACCTACATTTTAGTAATACAACTGACCCAGTCTTGAAAGCAGTAGAGTTCCCTAAATCATTGTTGCCTCCACGGGATCTGATTATCCAATTAGCTTATAAAAACCTATTAACAAAGGCGGAGAAACGACAACAACATCACCTTCAGTCAAGAAAGGTGATGAAAATCTCAGTGGGTGACGAGGTGTTAGTAAGAACTCACAAATTGTCATCAGGAGAAAATCAAGAAAGGGCCAAATTCATTTGTGGTGGTCGAAGACGGTACTGGAGCCTGCCTTGGTACCCAGTATGCTAAGATTAGTTTTAAACCAAATTGCATGTTTAATTTAAAAGGGTGTAGCATACCGTATGCGAATGGCTATTTATTTTGTTGCCATTTAAGTTCTCGAAAGTGCGCGAGTGGCGGTAAATATAAACCAGTGCGAGTCACGAAGGGACGGCCAATAGGATGCGAGGGGAAGTGCTGAGACGACGGCGAAGTTAAGGTGGGCTGAGGCGAACAGTGGGTAATAGGAACGCAAGAGAAGCGGTTGCGCTGCAATGTTGTCGACGTTCCACTCGGAGTGGTTAATACCGCAGACTTGTGTGTGTTTCGGTTCGAACCTTGTTGTTTATTATCAGTGCGAAAGCACCTTCGGCACATACTGTTACTTGTCAGTTTAACAATCGCCTCCCATTTACTTAGAGTAGTATTTATTTGTTTATTTTATTAGTAAATGTCTTCAACCATGCGACCAAGAACCTCACTTCCTTCGTTATAATTATAACGAAACATTACAGGATCCATAACAAAAATTCCCAATTTTAGTTTTCGACTGTAAAAAGCACATTTTTCCAAAGACCTGTTTTTCCACAAGAAAGTGGAAAAGCTCAGTTTTCTCAAAAACTACTCAAAATTTCGCATGCTATACAATGAAAAAAAAAACTCTAAATCAAGCGAACAATTAGAATTTAGAATGTTCGTGTATTTTTAAATAAGTATGCATATCCTTCAATCTGATTTTTTAAATGTTTTTCACGATTTCCAGCTTCTAAAAATGAAAGCCTGTGCAGTGAGAAACAGGCTAGAGTTAAAAATGTGCGGAGCCGACTTCGCAACGGGGCTCCCTCTATTACGCGATGTAAACTTTGAGTGTGACATGCGATTGTCCATACTTGTCGGGGAACGATCTTTGTAGATTGGTATATCTGACAAAAGTTGTCTTTGTGGTGACGGAAAATGTTGGTACAAAAGTTTAATTTACTTTAAATGGCGAAGTATGTACGGAAGTAAACTGAGTATAAAGGTATGCCAGGTGAACTGCACATTCACAATCTCAATAACCAATACGGATGGGCAATGTCGCAATACTTATCGTACGCAGGGTTTAATTGGCTACATGGAACAGGAAACAGGAAAAAAACCGTATACGGCGAATCGGACGATGGTTACGTACTTAAAATGGGGAAAAATTTTCGAATTTACCTGAATATCCCTGGGATCGTTATTTTCCAGGATCGGAAAATGTTGTTGTCCAAAGTACGCATCTGCCTCCGTTTGGTCGTTTTACACGTTTTAAATGTTTTCACGACATTTTATTCTTTTCAAACAGCTAAACTTACCGATCCTCTTGCAGCAAACCTCTCCCCCCCTTACTGTGGAGATGTTACGAGAAAAAAGCCGATTCCTTCAAAGATGATGACGTCACGAGCGTAGAACGTCTTATCCCTTACACACAGCTGACGTTACGACATACCTAGGAATGAAGAGATCAATTATTTTTTTTGTATTTAAACGCAAGTTCGATAGACGGGATCTAATTTTATTAACCAAATATGTTGTATTCTCTCTCTCTTAAGTACCAGCATGCTAGAGAGAATTTTAAAACAGATAATCAAAATAAACGTTTCCTACGGTTTTTTAACCTTAACCTTAACCTTTAACAAAATCTATACCTCTCGTGCCAACACTTTTTAAAGTTTAATTCAATGACGTTAAATTATTATTATTTTATAACAGCCCTCTGATGTTTTGACAGGGATATTAAAGATTACCGCCCGAAGGAGTGTCACGAAAACATATAGATATTTTGGTATCTGTGGTACGTATCTGCAAAGATGATGACGTCAACCATCCACTAGTGTCACGAATGCATATCGACGTAACCCCTGCTGATGACTTCATAAAGGTGTATGGACGTTTCCACTATGTCGCCGAGCCCCCTGTTACTGTATTGGGTTTGTTTTCTTTTTTTGCAGAATATAAATTAATAAATTTATTGTAGAAAAGCACAAACATTGTTTGGTATCGTTGGGACAAAACCGTAACTACTGCGAAAAAAATGTTACATTCCTATAGTGTTATATATATATTTTGAGAAAATTTTGAAAACTGGTGATTGTATCGATTGTGAGTCTTATAATTTAGATGTTTTTGCTAATTATTCTAAATATTTACTGCCTTCAAGCTACCCCAGGCAGCGGAGGGTCGACAAAATGACGTCACTAACTGTTCACCAAATATGCCGTTAGCAGGAAGTGAATTGGACCTACTAATGTCTCAAACGAAGGACTGCATTTAAATGACGACTTTCTTACGTCAACTTGAATCGTTAAGTTTTGTCATTTAAGTATTCGTTACGTCCGCTTAAAGTCAGGTTTTGGTCAATAATGCCGACAAATATGACAATTTTTAAATTGGCCTTTTCTTTTTGGAGTGGCGGAAATCGAAAGTAAATCACACAGAAACTGCGGCTTAAATTACATAGAACGTCTTTTGCGATTGCGAAAAATGGAGAATTATAGGTAATGAATAAAGAGAGCCTTTGTTTTAAACAATTATTAATATAACTATAATAATCAGGCTCTTGAATTTGATTTTTTCACGAACATTTAAATTAGTTCTATTGAATCACCCTGTATAAGCGGAGCGAACTAACTTCAAGACAAGAATAGGATAAATCAATGTACCAATTTATAAAATTGTTGGCATAAACACAGGGTGTTTATTTTCTTTGCCGGGTTCAATTTCTTGTATATCACAAATGAATTAAATAATGCGCAGTTCAACATAAACATAAAAGCCTTTTTTGTCTATTTGAGACTTTTTCTTATAATAGGATTATAACATCTGCCAAATTGACACCGTTCATATACTTATTGTAATGCATAATTCTTTCTGGTTTTTTAATAACTTCAGAAGTTTTACGATTTATTTTACCGGTTTCTATAAGCCGAGCCTGATGTACCCGTTGAGATCATTCTGACATATCTCTTGTCTTTCCATACATGAATTAAAATTTTTTTTTTCTACTGAAAAATTGATGGCCTCTTTTTAATTTATTTTTTTTATATCTTGAGGTAACCCACAATTTTCTCTAATTGTACCACAAATTCTTATCTTATCATTTCCCAAAAATGGATTTATATTGACATCACTATCGTTTTCGGACCAGTGTGTAGTTGTATTGTTTTCGCTTTCAAACGCTGTACCATCGGAATCGCTGTTCTCAGAATCACTTACAATAGGTAAAACCTTTCTTTTAGTATTGATTACTATCTGAATCATCGCTCTCATCTGTATCATTTTCATCACCAGATAATATATCAGCATAAAAATCATTATTCTCATTGCAAATATTATTCCATTCAAAATCTTCTTCTTCCATTATAAAATATAAACACCAAAGTCAAGCTTCAAGCAAAATAAAGGGGAATCACCTAATATAAAAGTGGAATTATTGAACTAAATGTACATTCTAATAACTATTAGGAAACTTTTAAGAATTTTGCGTCCGCCTATGGGAGATTTTTAGTCACATTTAGTTACGGGAGATGTCCGCTTATTAGAGCTGTCCACAAGGAGAGCTTTCACAGTAATATGAAAGTAATTTTGAAAAGTAACCATACTCATAAAGATGTATAACCAAATAAAGCAAATAAAACTCAATTACCTTGCCAACGTTTTCGAACACTTCCAATATGGTGTTTCGATGCTGCAAACAAAAGTTTACCAGAAACATCCCCAACAACAAGTCGAGGGTAGTAGCAACAAGAGCATTGCCAATTCTAGGAGAGAACTTCTTCTCCTTTCTCAGTGTGTTGGCGAACCATTCTGCGGTCTTAAGTCGATCTTCGAAATGTGACAGGGTGGCACACTGCTTGGTCAACGGTTTGGCTATGTGAAATACCTATACAATGGAAGGATAGGATTATGCTCGGGGAGTGAATGTTGTTATAGGCTATTTCAGAATCGTGTAGAGTAATAAAATGGGAAATTGCGGCAATGTCAGTGTCGCCCATGGACGTAGATAAATTTTGTACCAATATTCGTTGATTTTGGGAGGCTTCAGGGAAAGGGAAATAGAGAAAAAGCGATCGCCATATTAGGGGACTTTGGTTCGGCAAATTGTTTTCAAGATACAGGGTGTTTTTGAAAAATCTGCATTTGGTGGGGAGGGGCATAACTTTTTTCTTTAATAAGATAAAATGATTCATCTCGTTCAAGAGCTAAAGGAACACTAAGCATTATTACTAACTTAAAATCTGAAACCCTCCTTACAGATTGTCCTTTTAATCGAAAAATGTTTAGAACATACTTCACATGCAACGGACAAATTTACGAACAAATATCAGGAACTGCTATGGATACCCCACTGTCGTCTGACTTTGCTAATATTTTGTAGAACATTTTGAAAAACTAGCCACTGACAAGTTCCATCTAGAACCGAAACTGTCGAAGAGATATATAAATGACGTTCTTGGTATCTGAAATCCACACACACAAACACAATTTCACAATCGAATAAGAAAATAAAAACACTATTCCCTTTATAGACATTCTTATTCATCGAAAACCACATTTAAATTTGGACCATTCGGTCTATAGAAAACCGCAATATCTCTGTCTCAACCCAAATCTCTTAGCCAGGAATTAAAACATATCACTTCAGTTCTTTTCTCACACAATTTGTTATAAAGATTAAGTAAATTAAATTAAAATATTAATTAAAAAATACACTTCACCAAAATAACTCCGTAAATGACCTCCCGTTTGCTACTGCATTATATATTCAAAATATCATCGATCCAATTTAAAAAATTCTAAAAAAATACAACATCGAAACATCTACATCTACACATCTACATCTACAATCGGCACAAGATAAAATAAAAAATATCAACCAGCCTAAAAGAACACGAGACTTCGACAAATAACTTCCTAAACTTTTTCACTGAGCTTCCCAGTTGCAATTATGAAATTAGATATGATTTCAGAGCTTTGTGACATTGTCCTGACATACTTTCTACTTTCCATAACCACGAATTTTTTAAAAAGCTCTTTCATTACCCCGAAACCACTAGATATTGTTATTCTTGCAGAAATGTTCAAAAAATATATATCTTTTAAAAAGAAATCCTGAATTATGTTTTAATTTTGCTATACTTTTTCCTAGTTTCATTTATTTTTGTTTCTTAACCAATTTAACTGAACTGAATGATAATTCATCAGTACTGCAAAATAAAATAACTATTGAGGAGTTTGATGTTTTCAAAAGTGTTTTGTTTTTGTTAGTGCAAATGTGACTAAATTCATATTTAAAATCACGCGCCAAGCGCCCAGACCGACAACTGTATCGACCGAACTTGCCCGAACGAAACCGAACAGGATAACGGGCAGCTAAGCTCCCGCCAGTGCAATAATAACAACGATACGTAGAGCTACGATTGAACTAATTTATTGTTTTTCGCAATAAATCCACTAAAAACGTGAAATTCTCAAAACTTTTACTGGTCCTTCGATACCACACAACATTTTGGTTCCTCCGAACAGGATTTTGAATCACCAAGTGTTAAAAGTGAAAAACCTGTGGATTACTGCGCTCCTGCAAAAGCGATTTTGCCGCTATACCGAGTCGCCTTTCTCCTTGTTCCGTCCAGACTTCACGGCGCTGCTCACGTTTCAGCGACTCACCGCCGACCCGGCAATTACGAAGTTTTATGTTAGGCGATTTGGACATCATCTTCAACGGCTTGAGCCAGAAACCACTGCACCAGGTTTGAATACACCCTGCGATGTAAGTGCGTTCCATTTTCACGCTTCCTAGGAATTTAACGCCTTTATTTGGCAACTGCTTTGCATTTTATTTTCAACATTTCGTTTTCTTTGAATGTCTTTATCGCAATTACACCTGTTAGTTTTAGTTAGTTATATTTTAGATCGTTTGAGCACCGCATTGCATTTGAAAAAATGGCTGAAACAGATGAAAAGCAATTAAAAGCTCTCTTACGCGATTTGTAAACCATTTTAACTCTATTAAAAGCGCTGAAACAAATTTAGATGAGTTACAAACACGTTTGAACAGAGCTGAAAAATTATTTGATAATTTTAATGACGTACAACTGCAGATTGAATCTGCCGATGAAAATTGTGACACCAATTACGACAATTTACACGCTCCCGAACCAGAAAGTTTCGAAAACACTTCCTTTAAAATTATTTCAGAGGTTAAAAACTTCATTTCAAAAGCAGCGTACTTGCGGATGTGCAAAAATTTAATTATTTGCGGCTTTCACTGAAAGGTACCGCCGCTGATACAGTAAAATGTTTGCAAGTTTCGGATGCGAATTATTAAGGTCGCATGGAAAATGCTTGAAGAACGTTTTGAAAATAAACATTTATTAGTCACCAATTACATTAAAACAATTTTTAACTTGCCTACTATCACAAAAGAATCTCACCAGGGCTTGAGACAACTTTTAGATGGAATGCAAAAAAACCTACGCGCTTTAAATGTTCTTACCCGCCACACCGATCAATGGGATGATTTATTAAATTATTTGATTTCCTCCAAGTTTGACATATACTTCAAAACAGTACAAATGAATTACGTGTTTAACTAGCTTTTTAAAGGAACGATGCAGAATTCTAGAATCAATAGAATCAAACGATTTAAAACAACAACAATTTTACAAACAACTATTTACCAAATCTTCAAAATTTTTGGTATATGTGTCAACAAGAAACTGTGCTTTATGTGAAAAAGACCACACAATTCATTACTGTTCTGAATTTACAAAACTTATTTCAAATGAGAGGTTAAACGCAGCGAAACGTTTACGCCTTTGCATAAACTGTTTAAGTACAACACACTCTACAAAGGATCGTAAGTCTACAGGTTGTAGAAAATGTGATAAAATTCATCGCACGCTTTTGCATTTCCCAAACAAGGATTCCAAACCAAACACTGTTACCACAACTACAGCCAACGATAGCGACAGTGCTACTTCTACTAATTGCAGCACTTCTGTTACACTAACTGTCAACACATCAATCAATAATCAGGTTTTACTTTTCACTGCAGTCGTGACAATTTCTGACAGATATGGAACTCCACACGATTGCCGAGTTTTGCTTGACAACGGCAGTCAATCTAATTTAATTTCACAACGTTGCTGTGACATTTTAAATCTACCCAAAACTGAAGTTGACATTTCGATTTTTGGAATCAACCAATTAGATTATCCCGTAAATTGCGTGGTCTCTGTTGAAATTAATTCCAAAACAAACAACTTTCGGAGAACACTTTCATGCTTGGTGCTGCCCAGCATAACAGGAGATATTCCTGCGTTTCCAATCAACAGGGCAACATTAACAATTCCGATAGGACACCTGTTCATGGCCTATTTCGAAGCTCAAGCGATCCGAGAAAGTCAACTCAAGCCGAAGCTCTGGATCCGATACGTCGACGACATTTTTATCATATGGTCCCACAAGGAGGCTAAGCTAGATCATTTTCTAACTTACTTGAATTCTTTACACGATAGAATCGAGTTCACCATAGAAAAGGAGAAGGACAAACAACTACCATTTCTGGACGTCCTTTTGACACGATCAGACGGGAGAAAACTGCAACATCAAGTATATCGCAAACCTACTCACACCGACAGGTACCTGAATGCACAATCGCACCATCACCCTAGTCAAATCCAGGCCGTTGCCAATACTCTGATCTGCAAATCGGTGAGACTCACAGACGAAATCCATAACAAGCAAGAAATGGAAAAAATCACACGAACACTCCGAGACAATAACTATACGGAGTCTACTATACGAAATGCCAAGAGGACGAACACAAGGACACGGCGAGACTCAACTAAAGAACAGGAAAGGGAAGACGTACCTTCAACTACTTTGCCATATGTAAAAGGAGTAACTGATCAAATAGGAAGGATTCTGAAACGACATCACATCAGAACAACATACAAACCACACAAAACAGTGGGTCAACTAATAGGAAATCCAAAGGACCCTTCTCACCTAGAAAGTCAAGGAGTCTATCTAATCCCGTGTAGAGACTGTCCAAAATATTACATAGGACAAACTAACAGAAAAATATCAGCCAGAATCGAAGAACACAAACTGGCTCTAAGCAACAGACAAATGACATCGGCAATCTACCGGCACCACCTGCAGACGGGTCACAGAATGAATTTTGGAGAAAGCAAGGAGATCGCAAACATTACAAAATTCAAACAGAGAACAATAAGGGAAGCGATTGAAATTCAAAAACATGATAACATAAACAACAGAGATGATGCCTCAACCCTCCCTGCAGTTTGGAAAGTGGTACTAAACCACACTAACAGCGTGATTGCACAGCCTATTGTTTCCACCAATAGCGAGGAAGCGCCAACCACCACGACGCAATCAAGTCGAACCAATAGTGAGGTAGCACCGCTAGTCGCGGCAATAATTTACCCTTTCGTAACGAAAATGCCCCCTCCCAGCTCAAATTTGCTAAACAGCGTTACCTATCTTTGGAAAAACGATTTCTAAGAGGCCAATATGTACCGCTCAACCAATTGTCCGATGGTAATTCACCACAAAAATATTTTTTGCTCATCATTGTGTCATAAAAGAAGGAAATGAGACAACTAATCTCAGAGTCGTATTTCATGCCTCGATGAAAACATCTTCTAACCTCTCTCTAAATGATATCATGTTGAAAAGCCCTACTGTCCCACCTGATTTCGAATGTTTCGATACGTATTTACGTGCGATATTAAGGAAATGTATCGACAAGCGAAAATCAACCCCTCTCAAGTTCATTTTCAAAATATTTTATGGCGAGATAACCCCAATGATGATTTAAAATGTATCGAACTGGAAACTGTTACTTACGGTATCAAACCCGCATCCTACTTAGCTACCAAATGCTTAGTCAAGCTAGCTAAAGACAACTCACACATTTTCCCACTTGTATCTGAGACCATTCTGTATCAGTGCTACGTAGATGATATTTTGTCTGGCTGTAATTCCAAATCTGAACTGATCCATCTCCGCTCTGAGCTCATACAATTACTGCAATCAGCAGGGTTTAGTTTGCATAAATGGCATTACAATTATCACGATCTTCAAGATCAAACCGCAAATCAAATGCAAACCATTATCATAAAGGATGCGACAAGTAAAGTGCTTGGATTGTCATGGAACCCTCTCGAACATAACTTCAATATCACTGGTCCTTCATCTTTGAAATTATTACCAATAACAAAAAGGCAAGTGTTATCCCAGTTGGTTCAAATGTTTGATCCTCTCGGTTTCATTAGCCCAATAGTTATCACCGCAGAAATACTTATGCAGAAAATTTGGTTGAAAAGATTAAATTGGGACGATGAGCTAACCCCTGATTTAAAAATTGCTTGGGAATCATTTTCACAAAATCTTAACCAAATTCCAAAATTGAAAATTCCTAGATGGTTTCATAATTCACCGGAATACAAGAAGGTAGAAATTCATGGATTTTCAGACGCCTCTCTTGCTGCCTACGGCGCAGTACTGTATTTACGTACGATCTACCACAACCAAACTGTCCCTTCGAACATTATTTGTTCCGAGTCCCGAGTAGCACCTTTAAAGACTATCTCTTTGCCCCGGTTAGAACTGTGTGGTGCGCTATTATTAGCCAAACTTGCCAATAGAGTCAAGTCGATACTACCTTACAAAGGTTTGGATGTGTTTCTTTGGACGGACTCCCGGATCGTACTCTCCTGGCTGAACGATTCGCCATCTCAGTGCACAATATTTGTTGCAAACAGAATCTCCGAAATCCAGGATTTATTTCCCGTATCATATTGGCAGTACGTAGATTCCAAAAATAATCCAGCGGACCTGGTGTCCAGAGGAGCTGACGCATACTCATTATTATCGAATTCGCAGTGGTGGCACGGTCCTACTTGTTTAACAGATCCAGATTTCGAAATAGAAACTGTCCCGCGAATGTTAAAGCTAGACGCTTTGTCGGAACAAAGACACGTGTCAGCGCATAGTGACGCATTTCCAAAGTTTACAGACATCTTTTCTCGTTTTTCAAATTTCAATAGAATTTCTTTTTGCCAACAATGTTCCAAGATTAGACATTTATTCTGGAAAAGATTTTCTGTCAAATACCTTAACAGACTTCAACATAAACCCAAATGGATTAAACCCCTCAAGAATCGTCAACCTAATATGTTAGTCTTGGTAAAAGAGGACAACAAACCCCCGCTTTACTGGTCCTTAGCAAGAATACTAAAAGTAATGCCTGGTTCTGATAATAAGGTCAGAGTAGCGGAAATTAAAACGAAAGATGGAGTCTTCGTGCGACCTATTACAAAGCTCGTACCTTTGCCTCTAGACTAGGTTGAAGACTACGCTTCAACGGAGGGAGGTATTGGTATTGGTATTAAAGGGGGGCGCCCTCGCTGGCGTCCAAGCACTTAGGTCACCAGATGGGCCCGTTGTGCCCCCAGGCCGCTCTAGAGGGCGTCCAGAATGCAGTCCCTCCTATAGAAGGTCAGCAACTCCTTTAGCCCAATACCGTGCACAGAGTCCGGATCGATCAGGGCCGTTCCGAAGACTCCCAATCTTGCCCATGTCAAGGCAAGGCACTCGGTGAGCAGATGATACGGGGTCTCCTCCCCTTCCATGCACCACCTACACTCCGGGTCGTCTCCAATGTCTAGCAAGCAAAGATGCCTCCTAAGCTTGCAATGTCCTGTGTAGGCCCCCGGAGGGGAGGATGTTTAAGTTTAAAAAACCGCGCGATTAGCAAAACTAGCGTTTGATTACTGTGCCAAAAGAAAATAAATGATATTTAACATGATTTTTCTTAAGATTTTAATATCTCTACGTTTTTCGTTTTGGTATGATGATACGAATTTTAGCCAACGGTGTATATAATTTTTAATGACAAATTAATTAAAAGCTTAAAAAGTTTAGGTTAAAAAAAGTACATTTATTTACAATTGATAAAATAAAATTAACATTCAAAAAAATCTCATATTAAAAAAATAAAACTCAAAATCTAGTTATATTTTTTAATTTTATGCACTTATACTTGTAAAATATTGTATTTTTAATTTTATGAGGTGTTTGTTTTTTCGTTGACAACTAACAACTTTCTTATTTTAAACGGAACACTCTGTATATATAGGCATTTTTAAAATTCATTATCGTTTCTGAGATATTTTGAATGAAAGCCTTTTTTATATTTGGGGTTCGTTTAATTTTAGAATCGCAAACTTTAGCGGTCTATATTGACAATTTGAAAGCAAATAAAGATATAGCGGTCAATAACTAACTAAAAAAATATAAACATTTTAAAAAATATATTTTAATTTCTGTTAAGTAGCTCGTATAATGTTGTCTATTTCATAAAATTTTTGATGTAGACATAACTTTTCTAACAGGAAACGGAAAGTCGCTTTTTAAAAACTTTATTTTTCCAAACTAGAAAAATTGATAGTTTACCGCAACTGACTAACAAATAAGCGAAACAACAACTTTATGTGACTTATATATATGGAAGGCTCGTAACATAATTCCTTCCTCCTCAGATTCAGCTTCAAGGGTTGGCGTGGAAATTGAACATTGGCTAGCTCGACAACTGGTTTTGGTATTCTTTTGCCTTCTTTGATATTCCTTACATTGAGGAACTTCTTATAGCAAGCGTAGCAGCCGGCGATAATAATTATCCCATAAATCGATAAAGTCCTTCAATTTGGAGACTCGACGAAAGGACTTATAACCGAGATTTCATGTTATTTCTGCAGTTTTTGTAGCTAGTCCATCTGGTTGAACTGGCAATTGGTTAATATCATCACCAAATTTGGATAAAAATATCCACTGGCTAGTGCTGATTGATTTTTCGCTTACAAATACCCCTTGGCTAGAAGAAACCTTACAGTTGGTACATGAAACATGTACCAGCCTGGATGAACGTCTCTTTTTTATAATTGCAGACCATTTTAATTTTTTCCGAAGGAAGATTTCAATCAACTGATTGGAACCTTCCATACGTTGGAATTTTGGCTTACAGTGAGATTGTTAGCATACGGCCTTGTTACCGGCCTCAAGTAGCTGTAGGTCGCAGGGATTATTTCTAGCGATTTCCTGTAGGCAGACTTCTCCGCAGATAAATTATTGTGGAATTTATTTTTTAGCAAGAATTTATTTGGCGGAATTATCGCTTTAAACTGACTGTCATTAATTGAATACAGATGAAAATGATCAAAAATATCGATTGGAGCAATCGGGCCCTTATATATATATATATATATATATATATATATATATATATATATATATATATATATATATATATATATATATATATGTTATTTTCTAATTGTTAACGTAACATTCAATATCGATTAAATTTTGAAATTTAAAAATATTTTCCGGAGTTACGTTTAATCGAAACTGTTTTTTATTTAAGTACTTTTCTACTCTCGCTTTTATTATACTAGGATTTACTGTATTTAACCTCGCAAAAGAGATTCAATTTTCATTGTCCTGTAACAGTGAATTAATTATTTCATAACAGCTTATTAATTGATTCAAGTAATCTATTATAAAGACATACTTTTAATAAAAATTATTATTTTATTCATTTTAATTTCCAAGATTTTTTCGTTAGTGACTATTTTGCAAATTGTATTAAATTGTTATGAAATTAATAGAAACCGAGTTTTGCCGAGCTCTGCTGTTTACCAATTTTTTTTTATGCTCACGGATTTTAATTATGGTTCGCCGTCAAACGCCTCTAAATTATAACTAATTGACTTAAATATTGAGCCCAGGCCGTTAATCAAACTTCTTCAGAGTTTTGAATATCGGGAACTAGTTCTTTTAGTTTTGTTTCTAGTTTTTCTTTTATTACAAAAATGATTCTATCTTCGCTAAAATAGTCGACTTAATATTTAACTTATCTACTTCTACAATTATTTGATTAAATCGTAATAACATGTTAAATGAAAAGCCGAATCTTGAATTTTTGCAGACCCTAGCTTTAAAAGAAGAAGGTTTTTGGAATTCGTTTGCGGTTTTCTGTCTTATGAGTTTTTTTACATACACGATTTGTTGTGATTAAAATAGTTCAGAATTTTCTCAAGTTTTCAATTAGAATTTCTTTAGTTTGTTTTTTTTTTTGTTTAAATTTGAATACATTTTTTTTTGTTTCCTTTAACCAATATTTGATCGACACTAATATCGAAGGGACTATCGTCGGAGATATGCCCATTAATTATGTCAATTGGTTTAAGTTTTGTTACTGAATGTATCGAATGATTATATGATCAAATGGTATATATCATTCGTAAGTGTGCAGGTGATAATAAGAATCCTTGAGTATTTAAGAGACGAAAATGTTCTAGTAATGTTGAATGTAACCTTTCAACTATACCATTTCAATCAGGATGATGGAATATAAAAAAGAGTTTTATCTTATGCAAGTTAAGCAATTTCGTTATTAACAACTTTCTAAATTCACGACCTTTATCCACAATTACCTGTTTAGAGACTGAGTGATGCGAAAAGAATTTTAATAAACAATCAGCAACTTCAACAGATTCTGCGGATTGGATAGGATAGGCTTGCGCGTATTTTGAAAAGCTGTCAATGAGTTAGAAATTTTGATTTTTCAACAGTAAAAACGTCCATGTGAATCATTTCGAAAGGTCTGCTCACGCTTTACTGGGTGCCGCTCATACTTACTTTGTTGGCGGATTTGGCAAGTGTTGATATGTTTGTATTGGGTTTTTTAGATAGGGCCAATAATATTAACCTTTAATTTTTGTTCTATTTCTTCGATACATCTGTGCTTTGCTTCGCGGTCGCTTTTAATTATGTCTTATATGTCGTCTTTATTAGTAATGTCGATAAGTTTTGATGCACAAGGTTTTAAGTTTAAAGATGGACATTTAAAATATTTACGAACTACTTCTGTAATAGTTTCGTATATTTCGGGCTTTTCAAAATAGAGATGATATTAAACGTCTTTGACGAATTCTAAGATATCTTTTTCGAAATTATTTTGAGATATTTGAATTGTAACGCGTTTTTTATTTGCGAATAATATTATTGCACCGTAATTAACGGGGTTTTCTCTTATCGTGATACCTACAGATCTGCGTTCGTATGTATAGTAATATTATCATTGTCTGGAACATTGGTAGCACTGTCGGTGACAGGTAGCGTCAGCATAGAAATATTGTCTGGGCCAGGATCATTTTTAACCATTTCTGTACAAGACGTTTCAGCATTATCATTTGTAAAATATTTTATAATTGAATTCTTCCTGTTTTATACAGCAGGTCCTCAACACAGCTCAAAAGAAGCCCAAGTGTTGTTCCGCTACGTAAATGACAAATTCGTAATATGGAGTCACGGGGAAAGGGAACTTCAAAGTTTCTTGGCGTACCTTAATTCCGTTAACGAGAAAATTAAATTCACCATGGAGACTGAAAAGGACAAAAGGTTAGCATTTCTAGACGTACAGGTAGAAAGACGCCCTGATTGTAATTTAGGTCATAAAGTTTAAAGAAAACCTACCCACACAGAACGATACCTAGTAAAACCCTTAACGTCAAGGGCAATTTGCATTGGCAAACCCAGGTACCTGCGTGAAGAAATAGTACGCTTAACCGATTCTTTGAAAAACAATGGATATACCACCGCCGAAATCCAAAAGGGCATGAAAACAAGACCTAAGAAAACAGACACAACAGAGGAACCTAAAGGCGGAGTATCACTTCCATATATTCAGAACGTTACTGACAGAATCGGAAAACATTCAGAACGACACAATGTTCGAGTCTCCTTTAGGCCAACCACCACAATCCGGCAAAGCTTGAGGCCGGCCAAAGATACAAGGAATACCTTATTAACACCCGGTATATACCGAATTCCATGCTCCTGTGGTTCGGTATATATAGGCACCACAAAGAGGAGCATCGGAACAAGGCTTACAAAACATAAAAGAAATTGCCGACTGGGACATACGGACAAGTCAGCAGTGGCGGAGCATACTCTTACCAAAAACAATCATTGCATCATGTTTAAAGACACTCAGGTACTGGACAGGACATTTTTATCCACGACTTTTCAGAGAAGCCATTGAAATCAGAAACATCAGAATAATTTCAACAGAAAAGAAGAAGGCCTTAACGTCAGCAGAACGTGGATTCAGGTCATAAACAAAACATCATGTCTACCCGGACGAATACGACCTATGCCTAATAGTGAGGCCACCCCCACTCCAGCGACCTTAAATACCGGGGATTCTCCACTAGGCAAATCAGTTCCGACCGTAAATTCATACCGTAAGGTTGTCTCGAAAGTCGGCATTTTTACCTGCGATAATTAGTGCGACCCGTTCGTAACGATTATCAATTTTCGAAGAAATTCTTAACGACCAGTTAAGTGTGATACCGGGCTTAACGACCAGTTAAGCGCCATACCGGTCTTAACGACCAGTTAAGTACTTCCAGTGCGAGTGTACCTAAAATACCTCGCCAAAACTGTACTTTTAAGTGCATCTTTTCCCGCTTCGCGGGAAAATTATCTACGAAATGAACGCTCGGGAAACCGAACGAGACCCCGAAGAAGGCTGCCACGACGAACCAACAACGATGCCGAAGCCTTCATACGAAGACCTAACCGAATTTAGTAGGAGGAAATCGGAAGAGAACAAGGCACTGCGTGCGCAAGTAGACAAATTGCTGCAACAGAACGCCGAGCACCAACGAACAATCGCGGAGATGCGGACCGCCCTCCACGAACAAGGGATACAGACCAAGAAGATCCAGGCCACGCTGGATAAGGTCCTGGACAAAATTTCCGAGCCGAAAACCCGCGCGCCAGTCTCATCTGATTCCGAGATGGAATACTCCGACGTGGAATCGACAAGAAAGCGGCGCAATTCAACGGAGAAGGAGGGCTACCCGGCCCTCCCCAAGAAGAAGGCGGCCAAAGGGCCTACCCCATATTCGCCGGCGATCCCTTCGCTCTCCAAGGCCGGCAGAGCTCGCGCAGAAGCCGCGCGGGCCAACACCCAGCCTCCACCCGCCAAGGTAAGCGACCCGACCACAACATCGCAGCCGTCTCGCCCGACCGCGGCATCGCAGCCGCCACGCCCGACCACGCCATCACAGCCGGCACGCCCGACCACGGCATCGCAGCCGGCACGCCCGACCACCCCCGAGCCGATGCCTTCCACGTCGTCCGCCCCGGCCGCTTCCGCGGGGGCCAAGGGCACAGCGCCCATGCCCCCGAAGAAAGTCAGCGTCCCCCCAATTATCATTAGGGATAATGAAAATTGGGTTCAAATTTCCCGGATGATAAAGGCCAACAAACTCCAATTCACCTCGGCCCGCAACACGGCGGAAGGCGTCCGGATTGTTCCCGGGGGCATCGACGACTTCCGAGGTATCACGAGGCTGTTCGACTCCAGGAAGGTGCCATACCACACCTTCCAGTTAAAGGAGGAGAGGAACCTGCACGTGGTACTGAAAGGAATCCCGGACAAGATCCCCGCCGAGGAATTGGTCGAGGAACTGCACTTTTTGGGGTACAAACCCTCAAAAATCGTGCGAATGACCAAACTAGCCGGAAACAAGAAGATCCCGATGGCGATGGTGCTGGTCATACTGCCCCGCGAGCAGAAATCCATCTACAAGGTCCAGAATTTCCTGGGCCTAAAGATCAAGGTAGAGTCGCTGAAACAAAGAAACGAGGTGACCCAGTGCCACAACTGCCAGTTGTTCGGGCACAATCAGTCCAGATGCACCGCGCCGCCGAAGTGCGTCAAATGCGGTGCCGGTCACAGGACCGAGGACTGCCAAAAGTCCCGTTCAACGCCCGGCAGATGTGCCAACTGTAGAGGGGAACACACGGCCAACGCCAGGTGTTGCCCCACTCGCCCACCACCTAGGGCCGCGTCCGTCAACGCAGCCAAGGCAGCCAGCTCCCGCCAACCCGGAGTGTCCTACGCGCGTACGGCCACCGCACCGCGCCAGGCAGTTCCAACACCGCAACAACCAGCGCCGGTACAGACCGCACAATCCCCGCTCCCGCCTGGACTTTCGGACGCCATGTTCCAACAAATGGTCCAGGCGATAACTCAGGAGTGCCTCAAAAGTTGGGCTACACGATTCCCGGCCCAGTTCGCCCCAGTACAAACTGTGAATGGACAATAAAAGGTGCCCGACCACGATCTCCGTCCTTGCATGGAACGCTAACTCCCTTACAGGAAAGGGCCTAGAGTTAGCGGAGTCGCTCCAAGACCACGACGTGGACGTTGCCCTCTTGCAGGAAACATTCCTCAAGGGGGACGACAAGTTCCACATCCCCAACTACGTGGTCTACAGGAGTGACAGGACGTCAGGACCCGGGGGCGGCGTGGCCATAGCGGTCAAACGCTCCATCAAACACCAAGAGATCCCCGCACCGGAGTTGGGCCATCTAGAGACAGTCCAGGTGGCCGTCCACATGAGATCGGGGCCCCCATGGAGGATCGCATCGATATACTGCAGGCCCACAACACGGTTCCCTGCAGACGACTATGGAGCGATCCTCGCGCAGGACGACAGCCCCCTTATCCTAGGGGGGGACCTGAACGCGGCGCACGAAGAACTAGGGCACACAACAACAAATCCGCTGGGGAAGGGGCTTAAAAACCTCCTCGAGTCGAGGATCATCTCGATCATCTCCCCCGCGGAGCCCACGCACTACCCAGCTCACGGTCGTCCTTCCAACTTGGATCATTTTTTGATCCAACACTTGGATAGGACGCACCACATCCAGGCGCTACACGAGCTCCAGTCGGACCACCTGCCGATTCTGGTCAGATTCGACAACCGTCCGGCCCCGGAGGACCCCCCGAAGCTCAGGCGGTTCACAAACTGGAACGCCTTCCAAGATGAGCTTCGGGACACCGGTCCGATCCCGACGATCGATTCACCGGCCGACATCGACGCAGCCATTGTCAAAATCACCCGCGACATCACGGATGCCTTACATAAGGCCACGTCCTGCTCAGCAAAGCCCCAGTTCGCAGAGCGCCTGCCCCCAGAACTGAAACTACTGGTCAGGCGCAGGAACAGAACGCTCAGGAGAGCCAGAGCTACCCTCGACCCGGCCATCAAGAGGGAGGCAAACCGCCTCTCGAGCCAGGTCAAGAGGGAGCTCGCTGAGCTGAGGCAGGAAATATGGCAGTGCAGACTGGACCGTATAAACGAAGAAGACATAGGGCCTTGGGACATGGCCCACAGGCTAACAAAAGGGCGTAGCAGAAAGATCCCGATCTTAGCGTCCAAGGATGGACCTGCTACGACCCCTGAGCAGAAAGCCGCCATGTTCTCAAGGTCGCTAGTGAAACAGTTCACAGAGAACGTAAGAGTGGGCCGGCATGCAAGCCTCGACGTAGCGTCCCGTCAAACGGCGCTTCTAGTCCGCTCGACCGCAGCCGTCAGCACATTCGCCCCCGTCACGCCCAAGGAAGTAGCCACACTTACAAGACGCCTTAAAAGGAAGAAAGCCCCTGGATTGGATGCCATTACCAACGCCGCCCTCAGCCACCTCCCGAGGAAGCAGATCGCGGAAATCACCAACATTGTCAACGCGGTCTGCCGCACACAATATTTCCCCAAAGCCTGGAAGAGAGCAAAAATCATACTAATCCCGAAATCGGGCAAACCGGCCAGGAACCCGGAAAGTTACCGCCCGATTAGTCTGCTCTCTTCCCTGGGGAAATTAGCGGAGGCGATCATCCTCGATCGACTGAGGGCAACCCCACAGATAGCGACGCTGATCCCGGAGGAACAATTCGGTTTCGTCCGGGGGAAGTCCACGTCCATCCAAGCCACCCGGCTCACGGAGCAAGTGGCAGCGTCGCTGGGGAAAGGGTTCGTCGCAGCAGCGGCCCTGTTGGATATCTCCAAGGCATTTGACAAGGTGTGGCACGCGGGGCTGGTGCACAAGCTGTACGCAAACGGCGTCCCGCTACACATAGTGAGACTCGTCAGTTCGTACCTGGAAGACAGGACTTTCCAGGTACACGTCGAGGATCACTTGGCAGCTCCGGAGTACATCAGCGCGGGGGTCCCGCAAGGCTCCCCGCTTGCACCGCTGTTGTACAACCTGTATGCCCACGATCTCCCGAAGGACCCCAGGACCGCCAACTACCAGTTTGCCGACGATACAGCCATCGTCGCGTCGGCCAAAACCCGGGCATGGGCGGTTAAACGGGTCCAGGGTCATCTTGACGACATCGCCGAGTGGGCGAATAAATGGAAGATTGCCATAAATGGCGAAAAAACGCAAGCCATCCTATTCGCCCGCAAGAACGGCAAAGGCAGGAACCCGGAAAAGAAGCTGACCGTCAACGGCACAGCCTTTAAATGGTCAAAAACAGTCAGATATCTAGGTCTTACTTACGACAAGAAACTCACATGGAACGACCACTACAAAGTGGCGAGAAGTAAAGGCGTCGCACTGAGGGGGAAGCTCTACCCGCTGCTCGCGCGAACCAGCAGACTGTCGGTCAGGAACAAGATGATGATTTGGAAACAAATCATCAGACCGGCAGTCCTATACGCATCCCCAGCCTGGGCGTATGCTCCGCACCACAGATTGAAGGACCTGGAGGCCCTTCAAAGCACAACGCTCAGGTGGATCGTAAACGCGCCCTGGTTCGCGAGGAACGGACAACTCCGGCGAGAGCTAAACACGCCCTCAGTCGCCGACTACATAGTCGATACTTCAAGACGTTTCTTCGACAAGATCCGCAGTACAAACTCGGAAATTATTCGAGAAACGTTCGACTACAGCAGCCAATCCAATCCACGACCACGGAACATTCCACGTCCCAAGGACCTGGTACAGTGACCGTCCACTAGAGCGAACCGACGCCGCAGCCCCGCCATTTAATATTTAATCATTGTATATATAATTGTAACCCCGACTACAAAAGTCAGATTTTATAATCACACTTAATAAATTAGAGTTTACAAGCACTAGGCAAATCAGTCATCGGAGAGCAGTACGGAAGATCACCTCGACCGTTACCGCATCGCCGCTCTTGAAAATGTCTGCCGCAGTTGTAGACGAAACATCGACTGTAATCTCGGTACCACGGCTCAAAAGCCCGGAAATTTTAAAAAGATTATTTGGCGTTTAACTATTAAAATTATAGAACGTTTGGCCTAAGATTTGGTTTTACAGAAGAGTCTTGTAGTATTTTGCATTAGCGGTTTAGGTGCCTTAGAGTAATTTTGGAAGTATTGACTACGACTTGATGGGTAAGGTATACCTAGACGCTCTTTAGACCACGATAAAAATGTTTTTAGGGCAAGATGTGTATATAAATGTCTTTTAATAACTTTTGCGTTCATCTGTTCATGGTTATCAACAACACCAAAGAAAATTTAGGATGTATACTACTTTATCATAAAATTGGTTGGGTGATTCATTAGGTTGCTGCCGTAGCATAACGAAAGCACGGTTCACGGTTGGGGCAGGCCTCGTCACGTAGATCCACGAAATTTCTTACAAGAGTGATTTTGAGATCTTCCCAAGTCGATATGTTCTGGATATTTATTACTATTTTGGCTGTGCCAACTAATTTTCCAATAAGACAATTAATTAGATAAACATTTTCAAATTTATTTGGATTGGAGGAATTGATGAAGGTAAGTGCGCGGTGTTGTTTCTACTCGATTATTCTAAGGCTTTTGATACCATTAGTCACAATATTCTACTCACTATTCTTAAATACTTAGGTTTTGGGGAGGCATCCGTAAATTCAATTAAAAACTATTTAACAGGGAGAAAGCAAAAGGTGGTCCGGAACGGGGTCGAGTCTGCTTGCCTAGACATAAGAAGTGGAGTTCCTCAAGGCTCAATTTTAGCTCCTGTTCTCTTTATTATTTTCACAACAAAATTCTTAGATTTTCTCAAACATTGCAAAGGACAATCATATGCTGATGGCAAGCAGCTCTACCATGTTGTTGGCCCCTCTAGGTTGCAGCTTGAGTGCCCAAATATCAACAGTGACCTTGAACGAATTGACAGAATTTCCAGAGATCACGGTTTGCTTTTAAACCCAAAAAAATCTTTTGTAATGTTTTTTGGTCGGCCGGTGGATGTTAAGCGTCTTGCTTCTGAAGTAATCATAAAAATAAACAATATCACTCTTCCTTTTCAAATCGAGGCAAAAATTTTGGGATTACTTTTAGATACAAAACTTCGCTTTGAAAAGCATATTTCGACTTGTACGCAAAGGGCTATTGGCCGTTTAAAAGGGTTGTATAGCTCAAGGCATATTCTAACTCGAAATCTTAAAAAAACCTTATGCGATGCTCTTGTTCTCTCCGTCTTTAATCACTGTAATGTCGTATATGGGCCTTGTTTGACAGCTAATTCGTCACAAAGTATTGAAAAAATTCAAAAATGCTGCTTGAGGTCAGCTACAAGTTGAAGGAAGCGGGTTGGACAAACATGAAGACGCGGCGCTTAATCCATCTTTATTTCAAAATAATTAAGACAAAATATCTGGAATACCTCTCCGAAAAAATAACTTTTAGAACAGACGTGAATAACTTAAATCCAAGTTTTAAAGGGGCATAGTTCCTCGTCACCGATCTAGTATATTTGAAAGATCTTTCAGTTACGACTTGGCTAAACTATATAATGACCTGCCCCATTCCGTTCAGAATGCGACAATAAATTCTTTTGCAAATAAACTAAAAACGTGGTTATGTTCTAGAATTTAAAGAGAAAAAAAAATGAAAAAAACATTGAGAAGTTACAGAGCGCAGGAAGAATCAAACCAATGTGCACTGCTAGAATTCTTTAAAAATTTGTGGTCCTTACAGTACTTTAGCCTCGACTTTAGCTAATAGTTTTTTTATTTACAAAGGTAGGTTTAGGTTTTTCATTCTGTTATATAATTAAGTGGGTACTTAACGCAATTGTAAACATTAATTAAAACCATGGTGTGATGTTATGTGTAAGGATAAGTGTAGAAATCAGCAAGCAGATACGTCTGGGCGCTGCACTGTTGCCTTTTCTTGTAATTTTTCTTGTCGAAATTACTTGAATAAAGTATATTATTATTATTATTATTATTATTATTATTAGTTTGATCATAAAAAGCACTCATAAGGCTAGCAAGTAGCATTTAAGTCATTAGCATTCCCATCGAAAGTAGGTACACAGTTTACATATTCGGGTTTAAAATTGTCAGCCAAGTCTGTATATAAATTATTTCTTATGCTGTTCTCGGTAGAAATATTTTGATTACTAATAATATCTGAATCAGTTGAAATGATTTTTACATCAGATAAAATAGCGGCTAACCCTTCTACGGACATTAAAAATTGCACTTGGATAAAAAAAATTGCGACTCTGGTCATTTTCTATAAGGGACAGACTCTCAAGTTGGCGATGTGGTACTACCGAATTTCTGCCTGCTTGCGAAACCAAAACGATTTGAGAACCAACTACTGATGAGCTGCTAATGAAACGTCTCCGACAAGTTTTCGATAAATCTTCTTAAACACCTCCACCAGCAAGTTCCGATATTCCGATAAATCGTAAATACGAGAAGTCTACCAATCGATTTAACAAACTTCGAAATATCCTACCGACTATGCCACTTTTCTAACGCTTTTTGAAAACATTATGTTTCCAAAATACAAAAATTAATAGTTTACGGCAAGAGAGTATTCAACTGACTAACTAACAAATAAGCGAAAAAACAGTTATATGTGATCAAAAATTGACGCGGCAAAATCTAGCTGACCATCTTCTTTCTATGGGTGTAGGGATTGCTCGTGGCATAATTCATATTAGCAATTAAACGTTTTTCCATTGTAAAAATCTTATATGACTTTCATGTTTTACTGACTTTCTGTAAATTACGAAGATAATTTCGTAACTTAAATACTAAAATTATTCAACATTAAAACGCAGTGTCACATAGTCATAATAACGATTTCTGGCTTAGTCGCTCATAGTTTACCAAATCAATTAAACATACATTTTTGTTACAATGGATATAGAGTAATATGTGTTTTTACCATTACTTTACTGAAGAAAATATAGTTGAAAATGTAGCTATTATTATCATTTTACTTCAAGTTAAGCGATAATGAATATGGGTATGGTACGATGTTAGAAGGGTTTTGGATTGGAGTTTTGGTTGTTGGGATAACTTTCTGAGAGGTTGACAATGACAATTCGAATAAACTCGAAGAAATTTAGCTCCCCATATACACCGAAATAAAAGGAATTATCTAATTGGTGTTTTCCAAGAAAAAAGACCATTTTTTGTCTTATGGTAATCTAAATTGATAATATGTGAACGATGAGAACTCTAACATTAATGACAACCTTTGAGGACCACTTGCAAAAGTGTGCCTAAATCAAATGGGTCACTTACCTGTAAAATTAATCCAATTGCAAATAAACTGCAATCCAAGACCATGTTCAGTGTTAGCTTCCTGTCGTAGTAGCCTTGGCTTCTGCTCTCACTCAACTTTTCAGTCAGGGCTTTGATGTGCACTCCATAATTATCATCTTCATTGTCGATCACGTCGGAATTTTTAAACGCTTTGAAGTCATATATAATTTCATTTATTGAACAATGCATCGGATTGTCCAAGCCAAATAATTTGCACCTGCCTCTCGAAATGTCCAATAACAAAGGAGCATCGCTTCCGTGGGATGCTGCATCACTAACAAATCCGATGCAACTTTTGCAGTGTTTTAGGATGACATTGTTAGTAATGAAAAACGAATGGCAATCGGTAGTGAATTTTCTGAAACCTTCCAGCAAACCTGGATTGCCCTTTTTCAATGTGTTGGGAACAAAAATTAAAACATTTTGTTTCATGTTCTTCAGTGCTGAAATGGTTAACCATAAACCAATTCAGTGGGTTGACTGTCAAACTGTGGATAACCAATACCAACTACTTTAATCTGACTTTTGTCTAAACAGATTCTACATACTATATTAAATTTTAAACACGCAATGAACGACGTTAAAGGTTAAGTCCATTCTAAATTCTTCTTCCCAAACGTCCATTTAAATATTGGTAGGACCAGTTGGCAGTTCCGCATATCTAGGAGGATTAATGAATTGCTCAAGATTTGTTTTATAGTCTTCACCGTTTTGAGAAATGTAGTAAATCCGCTAATCGCGCTTACATTTTTTTCGAAGGAGGAAAAGCAACAAACGATAAAACAGCAAAGAAAAGTTACACCCTGCTAGATGTATCATGTTTGTGTATTAACATCCACCAATATGGTCCAACATTTTTTAAAAGACTATCTGGTGTTATTAGAATTCTTTAAATAAAAACAACAAAGACTATCTGATGTTATTAGAATTCTTCATATAAAAACATTTATAAAAATTACACTTATCTATTAAAAAAAGCTTTCTATTAAATACAAAAGTTTTTGAATAATACACTGGAGTTAGTTGAATTATACATTATTTCCGACCAATGTAATGTAATGTAATTGTAATGTGCTCAGGCTCTAGGCGAAATATCATATGTTCTTATCTTAATTTTTTTAAATTGTTTTTGACTTTTTATTTTAATCATTTTTGCAAAAATTGGAAACAATTTCAAATTGCAACAAATGTGGCAAACAAAATTGTCAGCTTTTTTTCAAGAATTTTTTCGTGTAGATTCATAGGTTTGACTTCTATGAAACATGTAAATAAATTTAAAATCACGAAAGATTACCTCAAAGGTGAAAACAAAACCACGTAGGAGACTAAATATCGCACCGGAAAAATTGTAGAAATATTCAAAAAATAGTTGTAGAAGTTCCTACAAAAGGCCTACGTGTAAAAACCCATTGCTTTTATCGTCACAATGTTTCCAGAAGTAAGGTATAGATAGATCAAGTTGTAAGGCCTTAAAACTATTTCTAAAAGTCTTTGATGAAAATGGCGATTTTGGCAGTCATAGATGCAAACAGACCTAGTCATATACCGTGGTGTTTTCACTGACCTTACAATTCCGTGATTGATTTAGTTTTGCGTTTTTAGATTTTTGACAGTTATATTGTCCCTGTAAATATAATTTTAACACTAAATTAAAATTGATTAATTAAATAACTATTTTACTATTGTACTAAGTACAAAATGCCGAACTCGACATTGAAATCCAAGCGATCACATTGTAGTACCAAAGAAAAAGATGCACCTAACAATAACATAATGCAACTAGGTAAAAATTTTCTTAATATTTGTTGGCCTGTTTTTTGATTATGGTTTCAGAGTTGACTGCATTGAGGGAAAAGAACTTCGACTTGACAAAAATGAATACCAGACTGCTTCAGCAAGTCGTAGATTTGAAAAATAAGTTGTGTTCATTACAAGCTGAAAACCTGCAAATATATCAAGAAAACAAAGTGAGTTTTGGATAATGTTCATGAATAAATGTTGCAAAAAGGGCCTAGTTAGCTAGTAATTATGTGATTTTTGTAGAATTTATCAACAATAATGGCGAAGGTATCCCAAACTACAAGATCTTGCCTGCCCAATTTACTGGAATTTTTAAATGCTGTTTTACATGTTACTGAAAATAGTCAAACTTGCCAAAGTGGAAAAGTCAAAAATATGTCAGGTGTAGGTAAGTATTGCACTCTTTATTAAAGTAATTTAGTTTACAATTTTATGTCTTAAGAAATCCTCGAAAAAATACTCTTTAATGTACCAGAACAAGGTGAAGATGGTAATTGTCACTACTAAATTGAGCCGTTTAGCTTTACTAACAAATACAAAAATTAAAATAAAATAATCTGTATTGCATGAAAAAGTTAGACTATTGCAACAAAATATTGTATGCGAAGGTGGAGAGTACCACTAAAATTTAAAAAATCGATCACAACCAGAAAATACAATTTTTAAAACACTCTGGTCAGATGTGCACCTAGTGTGCAGCACTTCTTTGAAACATGCCAAATATATATAATCTCTGAGCTATCGTATGCCCAAAAATTTCTATACCATGATGATTTACATCTACATAAGATTAACTTTATTTTGCAGAATATTAAATATGGACAGGTCAGTATCCATTTTCAAAAACCAATTTGCTTGCATTTTGGCAGAATTTATTACAAGAGAATTTTTTTAAGCCCAGGCTGATGTATTTTGCGGTATTATACCAGCCAATGAGAGAAATTATACGCTTTGATATTTTACTACCTTTTCAAGTATTTTTAAGGCAGCAGGAAGAATGCTTATTGGTCTCAATTTGTTCAAGCTCGAGGGCATTTCAACTTTGGGCAAGGGGGTATAAAAAAGTGTTTTCATGTTCTCAGATTCTAGTAGTTTTTATTTAATGTGTCTTCTTTTTCTGCAAACTAAAATTTATACTAAAACTGAAATGTTGCAGCTACACCCAATAGGACTGTCACACATACCGTAAAACCGCACACTGTTAACGGAACCGTCCTCAACCTTATGCCAATAATTTCTTTGACAAGACTCCACAACAGTGCACCAGCAACTTCGTCTCTTAGTGCTCATAATCCCAATTTAGACAAAACCGCCCTTGAGGACAAAGGAGAAATGAATATTGGTGAACATTTGTCAGTTAATAACGTAAGTGGTCAGTTACCTGTCAATGCAATAGTGTGGCAGTAAAATTATTTAGCATGATTGAAAAAAAAGTTAACAAGTGTTGAATAATATTGAATGTTGAATGTATTGAATGTTGAATATATTTTAAATACCAATAGTTCACTATATGTCTGATGTTTCGATTGATACTATTTGCTTTAAGAAACTTGTGTCAGAAATTCTGACATGTTTTTCACAAATTCACCCTGTTTTTCAGAAATTCTGTCTTATTCTTTAAGAATTTTTCTTATTAAACCAAAACCCATATTGCAATATTGGTGCCTATTCAGCGCTTTCATTATTAGCTAACAATATGACTGCAAGTATTCGATTTAAGCGGTTGTGTTGTTTTTATTATTCAGCCTGAAGAGGAAACCAGTTTTGTGACAATGACTCGCAGAACAAAATCAGCTAGCGCCGACTTGAACAAGAACGGTTAGTTTTACAAAATTGGACGTTTTCGATAGCTTTGTAATATAAAATCTTTGTTTTCTGCAGAACCAGTTGATTTAGATGATGAAAACGGTGATGAAGCCATTAATTACAGTTTTATGGAAGAGCGGATGGTTTCGTAAGTTCTTTTATCTCCTGGTGTAGTAATGAACTTTACTTCATGCCTCACTTGAAGGCGGTGAATTTTATCCAAAAGATATCTCAGACGTAAATGGTAGATCATTAATTGGTCTACAAAAATAGTTCTTATAGTTTTTCTCTAGTACTCGCTAGATTTGCCATTCTAACTTATTTTGCATACATGTCTTATGTACCGGGTTTCCCAGTAAGGCAACGAGTTATAGTGTCCAAAATATTTGAAAAAAAAATACATCAGACATGCTGAGAATCGTTTTTATCGAGTCGTAATTGAATATTGAATTTTAAAACTAGGTTTTTATATAAATTTTAAATAATATATTATTTAATATTATGGTTAATATTTAATTTAATATGGTTAATATTATATATGTTTTTACTTTTACTATTTTATGGCTGACAAAAATTGAATTGATTAATTTTTCAAAGAAATTTCCACAGTAATACTATTTGTAGATTCCTCCTGTGTCAGTTGCATAGAGATATTAAGTGTTCCATCACAAAATACATTTCACCACAACCTTCTAAAGACAATAAGTCCAAAAGCAACTCCAAACTTGCCACTGTTGTTCTTCAAAACATCACTGACCACATATCAAAAGTTCTTAGAAATATAACCTTAAAACCAGATTTATCACTTGCCCAAAAATCTCATCACATTTTCGATCACAAAATTGCATTTGGGATATCAAGAGCTTACAACATTCCATACATACGCGGCACAGAATTGGAGAGACAGGACGAAAAATATCAACTAGGCTCAAAGGCTATGACAAATAAACTCATGAGTAGTTGCCGAACACAATCATGAAACCGGACATAACATTTTCTTTAAAGAAACTAAAATTCTGCATGTAATCAATTGTTTTAGCAACAAAAAATTCGAGCATCAATAGAAATCTGTAAGCAACCAAGCCGTAGGTCTTTACCCTTCACCAATATGGGGATCAGTCATCCTAGACAGATGTTTGTTTGCTCCGCCCCCTCAAACAATGCATAAGCATGTACAGAGTAGAGTGCGAAGCAGTTTCAGTTAAGCTCTGAAGAATACAATAGAATGATTGACGAAACGTCAGCAAATTTGATTTATATACAACCGTCGCGGAGGTATCCAGGAGATTTCTAGATAGTAATTGAAATGATTATTGTTTAATGCTCTCTCTAATCTCTGCAAGGAAAGTGTCTCGCTATGTGTGAAGCGATTGCGATTGCTTATATTGCCATAAGGTAGCTTTTTCTGACGTAATTACATAAAAAAATAATTTTCTGAAAAAAGAATAGATGGATGCTTGACTTTTTTCATCATAATTTAGTCAAATAAAGACCCATCCACCGAAATTTCAAAGAAATCACTAATTTATTACCTAGAATGCCAAATGATATTTAAAATAATAATACAATTTTGTTTGTTTTCGCATAAAATTACCAAGCAGCTGACGTTACTACGTTTTGACATGTTTAGCCGTTTTTAATTTAATATTATCACTAATTTTTTCATTTATAGGTTTATTCACCTGCCCAACACTAATAATATTTATTGAATTATTTAAGTAGGAAAATGTGTATTGCAATAATCAGTATTTTTCGTCCTTCCTAACGCGTCGATTTCTCCTAGGCTCTACATTACAATAAGTTTAAATAAGACATTTTTAATCTGATAAACATTTAGCAGACAAAGTAATGTAAGTAACCAAGCATCAAATAATGACATGAAACATGCATAGTGTTTGGCCATATAACATATAATAATAATAATGTTTATTTTAGCAAAGGGTAAGCAACCAAGCAACAAATAATGACATGAAACATGCATAGTGTTTGGCCAGATAACATATAATAATAATAATGTTTATTTCAGCAATTAGATAATACATTCCAAAAATATATCAAATACACAATGAATTTAAGAAATTTGTGCGTGCATTTGTTCAGTCCAATGCAACTTACTAGTTATGGCTAAGTTCATTTTTCAAATTTGTTTTGATGACAATCTTGATAAATAGAAATGAATTTTTTCTGATAAAAGAGATGTTTTATTAATTTTTAAATAGTTTTCCACAGTGTATTGCTTAAATGCGTCAAGAGTCAAATTTTAAAATATAAGTGATTATACTAAATATTTGAAAAGGTCTAAGCATATCAGAACGTAGTAAAGTCAGCTATGGGGTAATTTGGTGCCCTTCCAAGGCATTGTAAAGAAGTAATAAAGATAAATGATAACATTTTATTTTGATCTTAAATATTAGTTGCCATCCTAACCAATAAATTAACGCTTTATTTGGTAAATTTGAAATTATTAGACATTAATAACAAACCGTAAAGTGGAACGTAACTTTTTTCTAATTCATTCGTGCATGGAAATATGGATATTTATTTAAGAAAACATTATGAACACCTCCTACCACTTTCCTTGTAGAGATAGAGCAAACACCATTAAACATGGTTTAGAACGACATTTTTTTTCATCATTGGTTCAAACCACAAACAAACAAACGGTAACTACTTCGACTTTAAAATCGCAATAACTTAGGAAGTGTATTCAATAAAAAAAAGTATAGATTTGATAATGTACAATATATAACTGAAATATTTTTTAGGTAAAACTTACCATTTTCGAGAAATAAATGTAGAATTGCTATAACTTGAATCCTAGTAAAAAAATATAAGCACCATTTTTATACACGATTTTATTTAACTAGCCGGTTTTGAGAAAAATCCACAATTCATAAATGTTTTACTTTCGACCTTGAATAACTGTTTTAGCACACATTGGATCGATGAGGGCTTTGTCACTTCATTTCTGGTGGTGCACCCACCGCCAAAATCCAACTCTGTCGGAATTTCTTTTCTTTATTTCCTTTTTTTTTATGAATTGATGGTGATGGTCATGCTCATTGAGGGATTCTTTTTTTACAAACGGTGTTGTAAAGGGTATCTCATTAATATCTTACAATTTTCTTATTTAAAAATGCAACAGCCGGTATATTATGTCATTATTTGTTTTTGAAATAAAAAATAATACTTTTTTTTTATATTTTTTAGCGCATTTCTGTAGTAAGAAATAAAATTATGTAGTGACAACTTTTAACTTTAAAGCATAACAGAGAGATATTTTAATGTTGGTTGCAAAAATTCGAAAGTGAAGAACTAGAAACGAAAAAAAAATGAAAATTATTTTTTGTAGGTTTGTATTCTTCAATTTTTTAATAATGCTTAATGAAAATTCTAAATTGTATATACTGAAATAAATTTATGGATTCTTTTTCTACAAGATACACATTGTGGCAAATTAAAATAATATGGATGATGATGTAAATGTAAATTCACACATACACATACAAATGTAAAAAAAAACTAAATATCAGCACAATAAAAAAACAATGTACACGGGATTCATAAAATTCAGTTTAATTATTTCTTTAATTATTATTCCTAAATATAGAGTGATTTTTACTTTTGGCTGGTAAGTGAGGCTTTTTCATGATGAATTTCAATTAGAGGAAAATAATGCATAGATGCACGGCAAAAAGAATAATCGTGTGAAAAAGTCATTCATATATACTAGAAAGAATAACGCACCGAAAATTAAGCCTTGCAGTACTCCATATTTTAGTTTCTTAACGATTTGAATGTTCATTATTAAAAATAAATTAGTTGATACTTATTTTTCAGATAACTTTTGAGAAGTTTTAAGGGCTTATGCTATCGTGTGCTATTTTCGTGGCAAACTAAAAACGGTTTTGTGACTTTTAAGACAGGAATTTGGCAGTCGCAGTAAATTTTCGTTTCAACAAATATTTAAACAATTTTTGGAGTAAAAAGATGGGAATATCGATATATAAAGGATCATAGCAATGCTTTTGAAATTCCTAATGAGAAATGTATTAACTTTCGGCTAAACAGAGGTCGCCAGAAATTTTATAGCTGTAATATACATTTATATAAGCTGCTCTTGATTTGCAGGTGAATAAAAAACGGTAAAAGTATAATTATGACATTATTTCATTAATTTATGGATCCTAGTGGTTATCTGATTATACCAGGTGAACATTTAAATTTAACAATTAAGCAGTAAGCAGCATTATTAAAGAAGTCCGTAATTTTTGGAAGAAACTTGCACAAGCTACTGTAATACTATTTACAAATCATCTGGATTATTTCTATTTCAATAGTCCTTTTGGCATTTTCAGAGCTTAACTGACACAATTTCAGTTAATCTCTGAATTATATGTCGATTCACCTCTTGCCCAGACATATTAACTTTCCCACCTATGTTCTTTTCGTTCCTGCACTATACAATCTAGAAATGCAGAAGATTGCATATTTCGACAGAAACAATCTCATTTTACTGCACATTTTACAAAGGAAATGCGACTAAAACGTAGGTTATATTTATTACAGTTTGCTGCATTCTTCTTTGTAGTAACATTTGGCAATGTCATTAGCAATGTTGGTTGCGGTCTTGCTTAATAGCTTGAAAGAAACAGAATACGATTTTACATACCTATTACTATCGTTTAAAGTCATAATCATATCGTTATTTAACTTAAAGTCCATTTGGGGTTTTTGTGGCGTAATTTTTTTTTTAACAGTGGCGGAGGACTGACCCCCATAGTCGAAGAAAGCCAAACGCTGGAAAGATCGGCGAGCAACGTAAAAATATTAGCTGGTCGTTTAATGTCGCCCCTCCATTTTTCACGTTTCCAGGTCGAGGGGAATAGTAATGGTGAAATACCAGCTCATTTCCCCTTGATCCGGGACAGTAGCAGTTCGACGGATACTCAAGTGAACGAGTTATCGTTTTCCTTGGACGCCACCGTGACCAATAGCATTCCGGATCCGCAAACGCTCAAAAGTCTGAGGGTGTTTTCGCCCAGGTCCAACTCCACCAGGATCGACTTTGACGAATCGTTGATACTGGATTGCCGAGCGGCGACTCCTATATATCCACCATCTAAATCGTTTCGAGCAGAAGTCAGCGACGCTGTTATCGTGAGTTTGCCTTTTATTCTACAGGGTGATAATAATATTTATTTGCAAATTTCGAAGAAAAGTACAAGTGGGAACCCATTAAATATCATGCCATGCGCAAGGGAACAAAAAAAAGTAAATCGGGCAAGAGGAAATGGTGGAAATTATTGTCAAGTTTATGACCTTAGCGCCAGAGGGCGTAGTTGGTATTTTCAATTTTAAAACTGGTGTGTGTGTGTGTGTGAGTACTGTTTTTTCTTTGATGTCTTAGACTCTATCTCTGCAAGGAAAGTAGTATGGGGTTTTCGACGATTTTCTTACGTTCAGACATTGCTCTTTCTGTTCTTAAAATCCATGTTTGCTTTGGTCTAACTCTTTTTTCTTTCCATTACAACATGTGCTTAGGAATATGTTCATCAATTCAGTAATCCATCCCTAGTGCTAATAGTCAACGTCCTAGGGATTTGTTGGTCTGCCAGCTATCGCATCCATACAAGGTTATGGATGCGATAGATCTGGATACATCTGGACCTCCATCTGGATTATTTTTTTCCTTTCATATTTTGATATTCAATTTCTTTCTCTCTTTGTCCTTGTTTATGAATCTTTGTCCCTGACATGCATTAATGGTTTCTTGTTGATCAGATTTAAGATCCTCTATTTCGTTGTCCCCTATTCCAAGATACTAAGTTTTGGTTTTATTGAACAATAGTCCCCAGTCTTCGTAAAGTTTGAATAGTCTTCTAGTCATAAACTCCAAATCCTCCTTGTCCTGGGCAGTAACCAAGTGTTCAACCACAGAGTATAGTATCCACAAAGTAGCGTAGTTGTGACTCCATTGGACTGCATCTCCTCCATGTTGTTAGAACTTTGTTTAAAAAGTGTGGGAGAGAGGCTGCAGTTGTTGGATAGTTCTAATTGCGGGATTATTTCGGTGATTGTGATTCGCCAGGTTTCTGCTCCATATAAGTTATTACTTTGCATACATTGTTTTGTTGATTATATATATATATATATATATATATATATATATATATATATATATATATATATATATATATATATATATATATATATATATATATATATATATATATATATATATATATATATATATATATATATATATATATATATATATATATATATATATATATATATATATATATTAGTTCCGCTGTCATGGAAAAGCACGCCCAACAGATTGCATTATTGGGGGTTTCCACCGTTAGAGCCCATGTTGTATATTCCTCAATGGGTTTTCGCATGTTATGCTTGTCGTTGGCGAGAGCAGTTTTTCCAAAACCAAGTTTATTATAATAGGAAGCAAATAGTGCCTCAACAACATGTATTTTTTAACTATTACAAATTGAACTACTATGTGTCAGTATATTTCTGAGGCTATCCACAAACCTCGTGCTTTTGCATTTTCTGAATCGCTTGTTAATTTATTTTTGTCTAACCGCAACCCGTAGGTATATTTCAGTCATCACACTTCCGAAAGATATCAAGGCCAATACAGGGGTTTTTATTATTTAACATTTTTATTAATGACATTGGTGAAGACCTTGATTTTGGTTTTCTACTATATACCGATGCTTTTCAGCGTAGTTTAGACCAAATCAACATTTAGACTCAGTTTTTAGATATCACTAACGTTGATACATTTTTCGAAATATTTAGAACGGTAATTCCGATTTAGCGATATGTGTAATTTTGCGCTTAACAAAAATGCGTTGTCAAGCTCATCCAAAATATTTTTTTCAGATTAGTCGAATTCCTACGCCACCCGCCTCAGCAATGGGAGACATGACGAGAAGTGTCTATTCTAATAGGTAAGTTATATCATAATAATAATCAAGAAAGACGAATATTGCAGTAACATTGGTCAAACATAAATTGAATTTAAAAAAACAGGTGACATGTTTGGTTTAAACTGTTTAAAACTGTCAAATTCAGAGCCAAATTTTAATATGCATATAAAAATCTCAGTATTATGAATTGAGAACAAACCACACCACTGGACACCAAGAATCATATAGATAGAATGTTGATTTACTCTCCGGTTTACATCTATTGGAAAAGAGCATACGTTAATTTTCTAATGGCTTCATCATAGCCCCAAATTTAAACTCAATGATGATGATGATCGTTTAGTTTGCTAATTTTTGATCAATAAACATTAATTTATGATAAATTGAGCTTTTATTAATATTGCGCCCTTTAAATATTAAAAATTAATAAATTAAACAAAAGTGGACACTGATGGAAGTATACAGTTATTTTAAAAGGAACAAAATGTTTGTTTATCCAAAGTGAACAAAGGTATTCATTTCAAAATCATCTGCAAGAAACCCAAAATTAAACCTATTCCTTATTGTAAGACTTGGTTACTTGCTTGCTTGACCACAAACTCTCGTTTTTCCCTAAATGCAATGCAGTCTCTCCTATCAATTTAAAATTTCCTAATCAGGTATGCCAAATCTCTCCTCATTATAAGGTGATTTTTTTCTTTGGTTAGAAAACTTTAGGAAATGTAACAGCTGCCAAAGCTACGCATATCCACAGCTAGTCTCACCGGTCATTGCTACTTAACAAAGACTTAGATTGACTTTGAACAGAACTCCCTCGTGTAAGGTATGCGAACAGGAAGACGAGACAGTAAAAAATTAAAATTAAAATTTTTATTTACGCATATAGCATTTACATTATCATTACAATATAGTTTAACCTAAGAAAAATAGTAACACCAACACTTACAGTTGCTAAACTACCAAGTTTTGATTAAAAACAGTTATCTTTACTTTGCAATTAAAACTACTGAGAGAGTCCGAAAATAAATGCGCGTTATGTGTGAGTAAAATATTTGTCAGCTTGCCCATTCGATTCATAGGCGAGTTAATGCCATAGTTGGTCCTATGAAAATAAATATTAAAAAGAGCCTTATTTTTTGCATTAATAGGAGAAATATGAAAATCAACAGATGCCAGAAGATCTGGTGAATCCATCAAGTTATTAAGGATTTTGTATAATGTAGCGATGTCAAAAAATATGCGCCTACTCTCCAAAGATGTCAGATTTAAAAGCTTCATAATCTCCTCGTAGTTTATATCCTCAAATGACATTCCCAATTTAAAACCTATCCCTCTAAGGAACTTACGCTGCACACGCTCTATTCTTTCCTTGTGAATGGTTGCCAGACACAGCTAGCATACTCTAAAATTGAACGCATAAGCGCACAGTACATCTCACTATGCGTAAAGATGTTCTCTAAACCCTTTAAAGTTCGAAAAACAAACCCAAGCAATCGAATAGCTGTGTGACTCCAAGATCTAGGTTCTGTTCTGCGCATGTTCCATTCTCGCGTATAGCTTTGGTTAATTTAGGTGCGAAGTCGTGCTTGGCGAATCATATCCATCTAGGGTACAAGAGTATTCTGTCAAGCAAGAACCACAATGGGCTTGCTGAAGCCTGAAGACTGTGATGTAGGCTACCCTCCTTCATCTACAGATAGCTAAATTATACACAATGCTTAGATAGTTAGTGGGTTGTACACCCCAATCATATGACACGAATTGTAAATTGTAATTGAATTTAATTTTTCTCCCCTTTTCAAAGCATACGTTAATTTTCTTACGATGCCGAGCCAATCGGAAGGCAGTATAGACATACGGAAGTTCTGGCTATTATGCAAATATCATTACCACCTGAGGCGCATCAATTTTTGTCGTAGTAAGGCCACTACTTGTAGCCATATGACAGCTTTTTTGCTATTTTGTCACTTGAGATTTTAATTCTTTATACCTTTCCAAAATCGACGATAATGCAATCTACATGTACGGTGATTTGTATGCGCCAGAAAGAGCAATTGTGTAGTGATGTAATCAATAATGGTCCGTGTATCTTAGCTATATTGCTATCATTTTTAGGTGCGTTTCGATTTTAATTAATTCATTAATAAACAATCAATAATACCAAACAGATAGGTTTGTGTTTGAAAAACTCCCAGTGCTTCAACAATAAAAACCACTTAAACCCATAACGCAAAAGTAAAGATGGGGAACAAAAACCAGTCATTGTTGGAAAAAATGTCTTCCTCCAGGTCTGATTCATGCATATCGAGAAACAACACTTTCCCACTCTTCACTTATCAAGCAGTGTGTATACCTACAATAGTTCGTCTTTTTTCGGAAATCTGAAGCAAAATGTTCTGAAGTATTATTATTTTACTTGAGTAAGTGCTTTAGTTCATAAACGCAGTACAGGATCAGATGTTTGCAATCTGAACAAACCATCTCTATTGCATTAAATTAGCCATGATAAGGCGAATGCCGCAAAACGCGATGGCCACTTTCCAATGCTAACTTGTCCAGCAGGCGGGATTCCGAAGATAATGTGGGTATTTCGGACGCCTCCCCTGTGTCGTCAGTATCCAAATCGCGGTATTCTTGCGGAAGACAACAGTCGCGTTCGCTCGATTGTTCCGTTAACATTGACAAACTTGGACGGGACTGGCGAAAGAGGGATAATAGGTAAGTTTCCGTTCAGCTATTAAAACTCGTGTTAGTGCCCCGCTCAGGCGAAGAAATCTCTTGGCAGTATCGCCTTTTTTATAGTCGCAGGTGCCTATCGGCAGTTTTGTAACTACTTAAAACCATTTTTAGTTTTTAAGATTTGACAGCTGAAAGATATTTTAGAGTGATAGTTGTCAACTATGTTCTGAATCTTAATCAACAATATGTTAACGTCTTGGTGTCCCCCTGCGCAAGTACATCTTCCAATTGGATTTAATGTTTTGCGGAAAAACAGAAACAATTTTATATTATTAAAGTGGACAGGAAATTATTTTTTTCCAAGTCCTTTTACAAGGTGCAAAAAATTATTGAAATTAAATTTGGTATCTTCCGCTATAGGTGTTATTTATTTATTGAATTTCTTGTAAGCAAAATTCTGTAAGGCTTCTCTCGAAACCTCAATTGCCCAGTGATTTTCAATAAGTTTTATTAATCCATATAAATTTTCTATATCTATATTTGTATCGTGATGCTCTGTCAAGTTTCTCTTAGTTAATCCGTTTCTTTGATTTTTTACTTAGCGACAAAATTTTCGGTACTTGGAATTCGTCACAGTATCTCTGTGTGCCTTACAAAATTTCCGACGTTGATAAGGAATGATGTTTTCAGCTTACACATCGAGATTTTCTAGATTATTTTTTGCATGAGAATAACACAGTAATTATGGTCAAAATTTTTTGTATAGAGCTATGACATGAATATCACTCCTTGCTGTGTCCAAGGCGTTGCCGGATAACAGTTAGTTAATACACTTTATTGTTCTCGTTTAAAGTCATAAAAATTATTTATAACGATTTTTTTTTATTTTTTCGTTCCTATTTCAAGCTTCTAATTAGTGACCCCACATATTTATATACTTATAACGTTTCCAACATTTTTTTTTTCTAAATATTACGAAATGTCGTTAAAATATGGAAAAACAATTAAATGCAACACATCGCTTTACTGTTTTTTTTTTTCACCCACGAAGACCGTAAAAGTAGAGTTGTACCAATCGCGATTGATTCGGTCACTTTGATTCAATCGCTTAATAGAATTTCGCTTGTTCGTACCAACACAAATCGATTCGCCTTACGGAATATGGTTCATTTGAATGGTTTAAGATTGAAATGCATGACAGAAACAGACCACGGAAAAGGAATGGGAGTATTATAATAATTGTATAGTATTAAGTTGCGATATGGATTGGTAGATTTGCTTATGTGTTGAATTGAATATTGAATGAAATATCTATTTTCACGCAGATACTTAATTTGAACAAATTAATTTATTACTCGTTCAACCCAATGTATATCACCTATTTCGATAAAACATGATGCAATAAAAAGCAGAAGACAGCTTACTATGATTCTAACTAAAACAGAAAATATAGACACAACAATAATTGAAATTTAAATGAATCTGAATCTGTCGTTCGGACTGCTCGGTTTCAATGACTATTGTCGCTTATGATTTATAGCTTGCAGTTGGCAACAAAAAGCATTGAAATGAACGATTGATTGAAAAGATTCTGTCCTTTTCGAAATCGCTCACTGATTGATTCGGTCCTCGTAAAATGAACGATTGGCACAACAGTAGGTAAAAGGCTAAACTAAATAATGACGATGACCTTGCTAATAAAAAATGCGTTCTATAAATAGCAAAGGTGGTTGCCACTTCCTCCACTGGATAAAACACAAAAAATATAGATATATAAAGAAAATAAAAAGCTCCTTTTTCGTTTGTTTCGTTATGTCGCTTCATTTATTTACCTTAGCTGTAGAGTATTGTTTTGAGAAACTATGTGGTAAGCTCTAATTTTTGCACTCCTGAAGAAGTCAACAAATTAATTGAGTTAATATTGAGTGTTAAAGGAAAAGCAGGCAAGACATGGGCTTCCTAATGATGTTATATATCACAAAGTATACACGTGTAGTTCACAGAGATCGCCACCAGCTGGCGTTTCAAAATGTGTACGTATATATTTGGATCGACCGATGTATATAGATGTTCTCGCATCTGCGAAGCCAGAAACAACGGCCACATTGGCAATTTCTTTGGGTTGAATTTATGTTGTTTCCGATACATAGTTAATTTCTTCAGGAGCTGGATGTCCATCTCATTTTGGTAAAAAAGACATTTAGGTGAAAGGCTGTTATTATTTTATTTGTTGGCACTTTGAGGTCTAACATTATTATAAAGCAAATATTTTATCTTTCCCCAGGTAGGAATTGTTTGCTGTTTGCGATGTTTGCCAAGATACTCTTCGCACTCACGTTTCTTTAGTGCTATGTTTCTACTTAAATGTGATTTAAGTAGTTAAATGTTTTTAATCTATCTCTAAAGGAACAGCATAAACAGCAAATAAACTTGAGGTCGTTAAAAATGGATTTCCCTTGGCTAACATTCATTAGATGGTCAGACAAAAATCCAAGAACCCAGTGAAAATCGCATCTCAATGACTGTTATTTTAAGTCCCTGTCAATACATCGATCTAGCGAGTGGAAAGTGTCATTTCACCATGACAGTTTCACTTCCAACGGATCCGAGCCACTTCGGCAGGTTTCGGAAATTTTACTGCACGATGTTTGTCCAATTCTGACGATCATGTTAGTGAATGTGAATACGAATGTGTTATTTTGCAAAAATGTACCCAAAAACAAACGGTCGTAGAAAAAGCATACTATGCAACACGACAAATACAGTTTACGACACTTGTTGCATAATATCGTAACCTAACGCCACTCTTATAAATTAAATACTCTATCCGAACGTTATGGAAACTAAATATTGATAACGATAAAACACAAAAATTAATTGAAAAGGACATGAAAGTTCAAAACGAAATGTTCAAAATGCCTTCCTATTCTTTCTAATGCTTTGGATAAGTCTGCGGTAAAAAATTCCTTCGTGCGAAAAGTATGCTGGACATCCGTCGTGTTGGAGTCACATATTTGTCCTTGTTTGTAAAGGGACATTTCTAATAAAATCGGCAACTACTTTCATATAAAGTACAAATAAATTTGACCAGAAAAATGGTGCCATAATTGGATTACCCAAAGTATCCCCCTGCCCGATTTTGATAATTCGCTTCACGCATCCAATGAGGATTCACTATCGATAATGCATATTATGCATAATTATGCATTGCGAAGTATGTATTTGCATAATATGTTTTAATATATAATAATTTATATATTATAAAAATATATATAAATAAATTATGTTAAAATAATTTTATTTTTGTAGCAGTTGTAATTAAATGTCTAAAGAAATGTTAAAATCTAAAAACCATTAAATTTTTTATCAATGGTCAAAGTGATTGCGTCTATGGTAGCCCTCATTAATTGACCTTAACGATTAACGTAACTGGATTACCGGTAGATCGTCAACAACAATTTGAATTTGTAGATTTCGAAAGGGAGTTAAAAGATGTATCAGGAACGGATATCCAGCATCACTAAGCAAATATCCATCCTGCTTTTAACGAAACATCTTTTAAAAATGATGCTGTCATGATGGTTTCCTGGACATTAATCGAAAATTTCCTTTTACTATTCCTAAAGAGTTCTGCATTTGATCTTTCTGGATTAATGATAGGAACATGGTACAATCAATGGAACCAGTGACATTTGGAAATTTTCCAATTCTTTGGAAACGCATTTGAAATACTCGCAAATTGTCTGGGAATTTTATGAACTGCCGACTGTGAGCTGAGATTCTTCTTGTAAATTTCGTTATTACATGGCATACAGTAGACTTCTCTTAGATATCCACTAACAATCTAAAAATGATTTGTATGTTAGTTTTATATTCACTTAGGTTAGTAACTATTTAATTATATATGTTAATTGTTAATTATATATGTTCCCGATTTTCAACTAAGGGTAAGAAAACCGCTTTTTTGAATTGAACTTCACAATATTTTTCCATGAGATTTTGCATGTCTCTAATATATCTAAAAATATCAGTTCCTTTATAATTGCTACTAGCTACAAACACAAGACTTTTGAACATTTTGTATTATGCACCGACGTAGTATGTTTTTTACTAATTCCGAATCCAAAATATCTTTATTAGCATTATTAATCATATTAAGACCGCGATCTATTTTTTTTTTTTTTGAAAATTACGTCAGTTAAAAACCCACGGAACGACATACCGGCCTTTCCAAAATTAATGCATCTAGCCCTTTCTTCTATCAAGAAAAATTCGTGAGTTCATCGAATTGATCGAACACTCCAGTAATATAAGCCGCAACATGGATTTCAACCTCTTTTCTATTTGGTGACGCAACTAAACCTCCTCTACCATTCGACCTTCCCCGACAGGTATTTGCAGCTGTATTTTTTTTGCAATCTTGTATTATTTCCGTGGGAGTGGATTTTTGCTAGAGTTCGCCAGATTCTCTATTTCAAAAAGTCCCATGTAGTAGTTCTGTTATGGCAACACAATAAAAGGCATTATTTATTTATTTATTTAGTTTTTTGAAAAATTATAAAATGATAGGAAATGTTTCGTTTATTTCAGTCAAACTCCGTTAAGCCCCATCATAATGCTCAAAAAACTAGGCACCAATCTGGAAATGGACAGGCCCTGTTCCGACCACTCCACGGTCAAACGGTCTTCGTCGTGGAACGAAAACGAAAAGAAATCGGTAAAGCGGAAAAGGATGGCGCTTTCGCGGAATCGAACGCCGAGCGACGAGAACGAACACAAAAATTTCTCGGAGGAGAATGTGCAGGAAGTCGGAAGAAGGTAAGTAAAACGGTAGGTCTTCGGCATAGGTTAATTTGCGAACGGTGTCGATCATGGCTCCAAACTTAAACCGAATTTTCCTTTACTTATTTTTATTAGAGGGCTTGCGATTGGCGATCGTTGATTATTTTTGATGAATTAACATTTCTTTATTATTAATTGTCGTTATAGTATTTAAAATAAATGTTTTTTTTTCTTTCTTTTTTTTTCCCTCTTTATTTCTTGTAAAATAGTATGTATATCTAATTGTAACACTGGCATGGGACACCATTTTTTTCAATCCATTTTCGAATTCTGCGTCAATTTTCACGTATAATTGATGTAGCAGACCCTATTCTTATCACTTACTTTTTATGAGTCAAAGAAAAAACAGAAAATTAATTTTGAAATAAACGGGTAAGTTCCTAAGTTGTCATAATTACATTTCTGTCACTAAAGAAAGTGAGTATGGCCCATCTAAATGAATGTCGGATCTCCAGAAGAAGTTTTTAATTTGTTTAACGCGAAATATCCTTAGAGACCCATTAAAATGAGTAAAATTGAGAGAAAATTTATAGAAACAAAAAAAATATTTTATTACGTGTTGAAAATGCCCATCCTTAATTTCCAACCATAACATTAATCAGGATATTTTTATTAATTTGCCTTACCTAATTTTTTATAATTTGCAGTATCTAATTATAAATTTTAAATCATCTAAATTTTGTGGTTTTCCTTCCACTTTTGATTTTAAATAACCCCAAAGAAAAAAATCCAATACAGTAATATCTGGAAATCTTTCAATTGATCCCGTTCTACCAATCCACTGTCTTTAAAATACCGTATTGTTGATCGCCCTATTTTTAAAAATATACTAGTTAAAAAAATACAAGCAAACATTGGAAAATACTTGTGTATTTATTTATATTGATACTTGCTGGAGCAAAGCAAAACATTCGACATGGGGTTCAAGATTGACAACACCAATAGGCAGAGGACTTCTCAAAACCAGTAATATGTAGCAATTATCCATTGGTGAATACTGACGACAGATACAAACAAAATTCCTGATTTTGACACCAAGAAATATAAGGCTGAAAGCTGTTTTGACCTGTCATCAGACCACTCAGTAGTAATGCTAGCAGTTCTCTCAAATATTTTGAATAAAGAAAAACAAACCCTCTCTGTATAACTATAGAACAGACTATAGAACTGCTTGGAAAGTAGCCCATAGCCCCTGAAAAAAGCCAGCAGAAGTCCTCCTCTAGGCCCATAAATTTGCTGGCAATGCTCTCCAAAGTCTTTGAGAAGTTGTATACCACGAGGGCTCAACAAGAAAATAGAAGAATGAAAAATAATTCCAAATCATAAATTTGACTTACACAACAAACAGGGAACAACAGACTAGTCAATCAAATCAATAAAGATCTCAATGCTAAAAGATACTGCTCTGCAAGCTGCAACCAAGTGTGGCATAACAGCTTATAAGTAAAGCTAAAAAAGAAGTATAGTGATAGTCCGGAAGCCCTGGACCTTTTTTGAAAATGGTAAGCAACAAGCTAATTCTTTGGAAACCGTTTCATTTCATGAAGACGCCCAACCTTTTCCTCTACGAAAATTGTTGTAACAGGTAGCTAACTATACGCGCAGGTATAAAATCATGTCAATTTAGTTACCATACCAAAATGATCAGCAACAGTTTAGTTTTTAGTTAAATCTATAGATATTGAAACATATAATTGGAAATTAAATTTGGCCTACAAACAAATAGGTTTGGTATAGAGTGGCCACCCCCTCAAATTTGTATCTATTATTTATTTATAAAAAGTGACGAGCAACATGCTAAATTTTTTACTGTAGCTTGCTAATAATTTTTATTAACAAATGATCACATTGTCCTACAAATAAACTGGTAGGATTTTTCAGTCCTACACTTTAAAGTTGTTGTTCAAAACTATTTTTAAAAACCATCCGCAACCGCCTAGATTTTTGTGAGTGGATTCGTTTTATTAAGACGCCCAGCTATTATTTTGCGAAAAGTTGCAAAACAGGTAGCTGAAAGAATGAACAGGTATCAAATCATGTCAAATTGATTATTATGTAAAAGTGATCAGCAACAGCTTATTTTTTAACTAAGTTTGGAGATAATCAGATAAATAATCTAAAACAACATTTGTCCTACAAATGAAATTGTAGGTTTTTTCAGTCCTACTCTGGAAAATTTCGAAAATTGCCCCTAACTTAAACGTGGTTACATGTCCATACTTGTATATTCGAATATACGTGTATATGTATACATACACATACTTATATCAAATCGGCGGTATATATTCGCATCAGACGCGCATACGCGAAACATACCAACGTATTATCGAGAACACGCATACAACATACATTGTGATAAACCTAATTTTCGTGAAAAAAGAGAGACGATAAAAAAACTTACTAAAGACATTTATCTCGCGTATAAAAATTATCTACACCCTCGAAAGCATCATAACCACAAATATAATGATGCTGAATTGCCTGGCCATTGGGATGACGATGTAATAGGCTACCACTCTTGTTGGTACAAGGAGTTCAGAGTAAAAGCTAAATATTTATGTTATGAAAGGTAAGTTTATGCTTTATTTTTTAAGTAAATGTAAAATGAAAATGTTGAATTTTTTTTATTTTCGTTTTGTCGTTTAAGTGAAAAAAAAAATAGTAAAAAATGAATGATTGTTTCATGAATAACGACATATTTTTTTCATAATTTTCATGGATTATAATACTTGTATTATAATGAATGGGTGTACTGCATTATTTGTAATCGATTGAAGTCAACAAAATAAAATTTTGATTTACTTACCCTCTCTTTCACTGCATTCATATAATCACCTACTTACTTTTTCAAAAGTTTATCGATCAAATACTATCATGATACTGATGTGAGTTAAAAACAAGTAAAAAAAAATCCGGCGTGCCAAAAAATATGAAAAAAAAAATGTTGATAAATAATAATGAAACAACTTAATTAAACTCATTTGTAAAAAACAGCATCATAGATAATGGCTGTAGGAATATTTTAAGAACAAAAAAAAAGTTAAACGCTCAACTAAATTTATAGGTTAGACCGTAATTCAGAGGTTAAGCAGGGATAATGTTCAAGAGTCGAACTTGCAACCTATTTTTTGTCGGACTAGCGAAATCTACCAATTTTTATGTAGGACATTAATTCATTTAGATAGAAAATGTCATAAAGTTTCATTTAATTTTGGTGTCCTAAAGTTGCTGATGAATTACGTATTATCGTGAGGTCAACAACTTTAAAGTGTAGGACTGAAAAATCCTACCAGTTTATTTGAAACATGTTGCTCATCACATTTTATAAATAAATAATAGATACAACTTTGAGGGGGTGGCCACTGTATACCAAACCTATTTGTTTGTAGGCCAAATTTAATTTCAAATTATATATTTCAATATCTATAGATTTAACTAAAAACTAAACTGTTGCTGATCATTTTGGTATGGTAACTAAATTGACATGATTTTATACCTGCGCGTATAGTTAGCTACCTGCTACAATTTTCGTAGAGGGAAACGTTGGGCGTCTTGATGAAATGAAACGATTTCCAAAGAATTAGCTTGTTGCTTATCATTTTGAAAAAAGGTCCAGGGCTCCCGGACTATGATACAAATTAACAATAAAACTAAGGCATTAAAAATACAAATTCTATTTACTAAGACAATGTCTAACTGAGCAACTGTTATTGATGAATATTGTGTGAATCGTAGAGTATATTTACAAAAAAAATCACAATCTTTAACTATAGGGAAAAGGTTAATGACATTCTCTCCCTATACCTTTTCAATGTTTGTGGTTATATTTATTAGAATAAGGTCTGTTTAAAGCCAATCAATTATCTGTATACAACTAGAATGATGACGAACAGACAAATGCAGTTACAGAAGTGAATTTTATAAAAAATAATTTTAAATACTTGAAATTTGACTTTGACCGCTTAATCAATTTTTAACATGCATATTTTTGTAATTGTCCAAAAATTTTATGCTCATGGCACCATGATCGAAACTCGCCGCCGCGTTCTGTTTAGTCGACACCATTAGACTGCTGTAAGTCGGCCAAAACTACGCCTCACCACGGTTTGTCGTTTTTTAGGTTATCATGGACAAGCTCGTCCTCGAGCTCTAGGAGCAGGACCACGTCATACAGGAAAGGGTAGGTTATTGTTTTTATACAGGGTGTTATCGAAACTAGAACACATAAAAATAAGACTTTTTTTTATATCGACATCCGATTCTGCCTCGTGTCGTAGCTGCAGAGTATTAAAGCATTTAAATATTTAATTTAAATTTATCCAAAACGACTGGAGGGTAAAACTTATTAAAACTAGTACATATTTTACCACAATTAGAGTTTATACAGCTACACTTTTCTGAAAAAAAAAGACTGCGCGCCGTTGACTTTGTGTTTGATGGCAAAATTGTCAAAATGTTAGACACTAGAATTTTACTATTTTTTATGAGTTTTCGATCAGTATTAGGTAATTTATTGCTTTTATATTTCTAATAGTTTACGTGTTTTTCCGTTGTTGTCGAGTTTTTTAAAAATATTGCACTCCTTTAAAATGCCCTGATGCCATGATAATTTGGGTGAATTAACCGACATATTATTAGTTTATGGCGAAGCGAAACAAAAAGGAAGAGAAGCAACTATAATTTATTAAGATGGGTTTTCCGAAGATAAGCACCCAGCAAATATTTGGGCAGGTATTATTGGAAATGCAATTATTGGTCCAATTATTCTACCACTTGTATCATGTGCCTGTCATCTTTAAATTTTCTGAGGAGTGATTTGCCAGAGCTCTCACCTGTATTAGTGAAAAATAGAATGTGGTTCCAACACGATGGTGCAACGGCTGAGTTTTCTACAGGTTGTCGAAATAGTATGTCAATGGTATGTATCCCAGTTATTATTTGCTTTAGAAAAAAATACATGTGGCAAACCAAAGTTAAATTTTTTAAATAAAACACCCCGGTATATTATTGCATTAGTAGATACGCCGTTTTATACTGAGTCACCCAATGTGGCGTTACTGAGCCCTATATCGAGGGCGTTCGGATTTATCGCCATTTTTTCTTCAAAATGTCCTGTGTTTAACACTATATTTTTGCCGCCATTTCCGGCAGCTGTAATTTGATTATACTAACAATAAAGTTGGTTCGAATCTTTTATACAGAAAAAAAAATATTTTACGTGAAAAAATTAAATGGAACACCCTGTATATTACACTTCCATTAATTTCTCCTAATAATGCTCAATGTCAATTTTATTAAGCATAACTATGAAAATTTGTTCAAAATATAAGAAAATATTGCAATAAGCGTAGAACAATAAAAATAATTACATTTTTAATTTAGTCAAAAAAATGTTTCCTCTCTTTCCAATTTAGGAATTCTGCCTTTCTTAAAGCCCAAAATATTATTGAATCGCAGGGTATCCAAACAGTGTGTCAAAGTAATAAATCTAGGTAATTTTAACCTTACCTGCAATCTTCATACAGGAAAGTATACTGTTCGTTTTTAAAAACAGAAACCTTTTTGAAAACAGTGTGTCTCAGGATGTTTATAATATAAATATTACACATATCCCTATGAGTGAGAAGAGCGCGTATTGTCAGTGTATATTAGGTGTTATAATAGTTTGCCGAACAACAAGGTCAAAACAACAAAGAGAGCAATTTTTAATTTACTCGTAGCAACAGAACCATATAGTGTAGAAGAATACTATGGATTTATTTAAAACAGATAGGACAACCACTGTAAAGGACACCATTTCAATGTACCTAACAATCATTTGAAGTAAAAATGATTTATTATTATTATTTGTTTTAGAGAAAAAAATTAAATACAAAAGTTATGGATGAGACTAAAGGGAAACAATTTACACCTTTTTTGAACTATTCAGAGTGATCCATAAATATGTGGTAACCAAACTTTTATATTCAATCATCCAACGTAGGGTTGTTATGGTCTATACTGAGTATTTTTGAATTTTTGGGAATTTTTTCGTCAATAATGCTCTGTGCTTAATACCCTATATTTTGACGTCGTTTCCGACAGCTGTAATTTTATTATGAATCACCCGTTATATTTGAAAATAATTTCAAATTGCTTTTTAACATTTTTCTCTAAAACAAATAATAAACCAGGTATTTTACTTTGACGCACTAGTTGGACACCTTGTATTCATGAAGGAACTTTAAATGAATGTAATATATGAACAAATGAACTCTTATGTAAGGAAGGACAACCACACTTGCCACTGTTGTCGCTCCTTACGTTCAAGTTCAAAACAATTGACCACATATTAAAAATTTTAAAGAAATATAACGTCAAAACCAGATTTACCACTTGTCCAAAATTCTCTCAACATCTTTGATCCGTCAAAGGCAAATTTCCATTTGAGATGCCATGAGTTTACAGCATTCCGTGCATATGCGGCAAAGAATACATTGAAGAGACCGGACGAAAAATATCAATTAGGCTCAAAGAACATGCCTTAAGACTAAAACAAACTCATCAGCATTTGCCGAACACAAGCACGAAACCGGACAGAAAATTTTATTCCATAAAATTAAAATTCTTGCATGTAATCAATTCTTCTATCAACGAAAAATCCAAGAGTCAATAGAAATCTATAAGTAACCTAACAGTCTTAGTCGCAACTCAGATTTTTACCTGTCACCAATATGGGATCAGTCATCCGAGACGCTGTTTATGCCCCTCACCTAGCTCCGCCCCCCTCAAACAATATAAAAGCAGAGTAAAATGCAAGCCAAGAAGCCAACAGGATGATTGGAGAAACGTTAGCTAGTTCGACTCAACAAACAACGCAGGAGGAATCCGGAAGTTTTATAAAAACCCTTCTTATTTTTTCTATGCAAGAAAAATAAGGTCAGCTTTTTTTTTAGAAAAGTATTGCAGCGATAGTTTATACGCACGGCGTAGTTGTTTAAACTCTTTTATATATATATATATATATATATATATATATATATATATATATATATATATATATATATATATACATGTATCCCGCAGCTACGAAACGAAGCAGAATCCAACCCATGTTGATGTAAAAAAATCTCGCCTCCGGCATGGCACATGTTATTTGAAACACTCCATATATTGATATACAAAATTTTATAACTGAGTAAATAAATTCATAAAATTTATTGTGGTGTCAGAAATTAAAAAAAAAGTAAGTATGATTTTTCCGTAAAGCTGAATTATTTGATAAGATTTATATTCTGAGTGAGGCGGAAAACAATACTTTCAAGAAATAAACCTTTAAAATTTCTAATGTAGCTTATATACTAATAAGTTTTAACTATCATTCTTTTTAAATTGTAAATTATGGCAACAATTTTATTAATAAGTAAACAGTTTTAATTGTATTTCCTTAATTTTTTAAAAATAATTCTTTCTCTACAAACACGAACCTGAATGATAATTATCATAAAAATGTCTCTTTTTTTCAAAGAGTTGTTGATTGATTCAATTATAATAGTCTTACCGTTGATTGGCTTCTCGATTCTTTCCTATTAAATATGCTGCGTTTTTGTAACTGCTCGTCTGTAAAAATAAACAATAGGCATACATTTCGAAGGAATAACTTTATTCGTGTAATTAAGCAATTTATTATCATCCTGGAACATTTCATCATAGATTTCAGCTTTTGTTTGATCTGACATTATAAAAGAATAATTGAAAAATCATAATAGTTAATGTAATGTGAAAATAATTTGATATTTAACAAAAATTTTCTTAATTAAGTTTATTTAATTATGAAAACAGTTAATTAAAAAAAAGTGGGTACCTCCAATTCATCATTCATTTATTTAGCCTTTGTTAGCAATTCTTCTCATATAACCTTTTTTGCTATATTGCTATATTAGTATAATTAATTACTATAATAACCAAATACACACAACGAATACTGTTTGCAGAATATAACAGAATGCAGGGAATGACGTCGCGAAATCTTTGAACTTAAAGAACCTGTAAATGTAGAAAGCTAAGGCCTGATGCTTTAACGATAAAATTGTATCAAATTAATTGAAAAAAAAACTACCAAAAGCAAATATTGCAAACAAGGCCATTTCGGATTTAGTTTAAAAAGTCGTTAAAACGTAAAACCAACTAAATGCAAATTTGATGAAATATGCCCTATAAAGTATATAAACACATAAAACGAAATTGTCGTTACCTTTGTAAACCATAAACATCACATTTTTTTTTATTATAAATTTCATTTCGTGTTATTATATTCTACTTTTAAAGTTCACGCCAATGAACTTTTACTTTGACATTATTATGAAAACGTGTCATTTGTTCCAATACCTTTTTCGAACTCTCTTTGTGTTTTTGAACATAGTCCGAAATTATCACGATTTGTGTCTTTTATATGACCTTTGATTATTTCAAAAGGTTATTTCGAAAGGCGTAAATTTCGTGACACTGTGTATGGATTTATTATATCCAACCGGAACATGATACAAAAATTAGGAGGCAATCAATGACGGCTGGTCCTGTCAGGATTTTAAGAGAATACGCTTGACCGTATCTAGAAAAGGCGTCAAGAATGGTTAAAAATATTTGGTTGTCGATTTTAAAAGAGTCAATATGAATTTGTTCGAATGATTTAGATGTCATAGGTGTTAGACTAAATTTAATGACAGGGGGATTTGTATCGTATTTGTTTTTCTGGCAAGTATCACAAATATTTACAAACCGCTCTATATCGTCAGTCATTTTAGGCCAATAGAATCTAGTAGTCACTGTTATTTTCATTTCAGAGATGCCCCTATGGCAAGTTGTTGTGGTGTGGTAAATTTTTGATTTTTCCTGTTGTTCGTTCTGGGATTCAACATCCTCTAAGAATTTTGAACATTGAACAAACCTGTAGGAAGAATTTAGAAATGTTTTTTGTAATGTTACAGTAAAGGTTTGAGCTAGTTTTTTCAGTTCTAAAATAAAGTGCGTAAAGATTTTTGGGGTCTTATAAATTCCTTTAAGAATTTATTATATGTGGGATAGGCTCAAGTTTAGGAAATACTACTAAAATTCTAGTATTATTGGAAATATTTGAAAATTGATTTGATTGATTGAATTGATTTTTATAGATATTCAATATTCTTTCTGTAACGGAAATGTTAAAAATTGGATTTTCGTGAGACGTATGTATCGTTTCTAAATCGCTAGTATCTAGTAATGGCGGTTGATTTTGTGAATATTGAGCGGGTCGCAGAATAATGTCTGACAAAATATTTATTTTCTTTTGGGAATTGTTGCCTAGAATTGATTCTAATTCTAATTTCTCTATAGTTTCGTTCGCGTCACCGAGTTCATTAGTCGTAGATAAAGTTTCCAAGGCGCTAAGGTCAATGTTTTCGCTAGTATCTACGGGGTTTCGCGAAAGTGCGTCTGCGGCTTGGTTTTTCTTTCCTTTTTGATATTTTAAAATACAATCAAACTCTTCGAGTTTGAGGCGCCAGCGAATTAAGCGACTATTTGGTTCTTTTAAACTTGAAAGCCAGATTAAGGGTTTATGGTCCCTGAGGACAGAGAACTTTTGTTCAAACAACAAACAAACGAATTTTTGAATGGCCTCGATCTTTTTCGGGTTTGGTTTGATGCATTCTGGCGTTACTACGTGCCCTAAAAATTCGATTTCTTTTCTTAATAATTCGCATTTGTCCAGTTGAATTTTTAATTTTTGCATCGCGTAATTTCGAAAACACAAGGCGCAAATTTTCAATGTGTTCCTGCAAGCCTGTACTAAAAATAATTATGTCGTCCATATAGACCATACAAATTTTATTCTGAAGGTCTTTAAGGACCTCGTCTATTACGCGTTGAAACGTACTCGGCGCATTTTTCAATCCAAATGGCATTCGTAGATATTCATAATGTCCGTTTTCCACGGAAAACGCTGTTTTTTTCTATCGAATTTTGTGCCTTCTCGATCTGGTGAAAACCGCTCGCTAGGTCTAAAGCCGAAAAGTATTGTCATTATCTAGTATATCAGAAGTGTTTGGAATTTGGTATCGGTCGTTGATTGTTTTAAGGTTTGATTTACGATCTATTACTACGCTCCACTTTTGTACGTTTGAGGCGTCGATTTTTTTTGAAACGATCCAAACACGAGAGCTCCAAGGGCTGCTTGAAGGACGGATTATACTTTTTCCTAACATTTCATTTATTTGTTTCCTTATTTCCTCTTTATGGGCTTACGGGTAACGATATGATTTTGTGTGTACCGGAACTTCGTCAGTGGTTTTTATCTCGTGTCGAATTTTGGATGTAAATGTTAGCGCGTAGGCTGGTTTATAAAAAATGTCTTTAAATTCGTCGCATAATTTAGTGATTGATTGCTGCTCTTCTGAGTTCATGTGGGATAGCCGTATTAATTTGGTTATATCGATTTTTGAGGGAGAATTTTGAAAATATTTATTTTTATCGAAAGAATATATTTCCAATGCTTCCTGTATAAACGATTCTATGGGAATTGGTTGCAACAAGGTTTTATCGGTGTGGTTTTGTATTTCAACGGGTGCGAATCCGTTTCTCGCGTGGGATAGCATTCTAGGAATAAACAAGGTATTTATTTCAGTAGGAGGTACTAAAATATTGCCTTCAAAAACGCTAACTGTCAAATTCTTGATAATTTTCTCATGAGAGTTTATCGAAAATGAAAATTTTGAATCTGCGGGTTCGCGGAACTTAAAAAGGAATTTGAATTGTTTTATTCGAAAGTATTTTGTTATTTAAGTCAATATTTAAATTCATTTTTATCAAATCAGTTAATTCAATAACGTCATCGAAAAAGTCGTAAAAATCGAAAATAATAAAATCGATTTCGTAATCGATACCAAATTCTGTAAGTAGAGCTATAGTAGCTTCAAATTGAGTGTTTTGGCTGCCTACGGCTGTTTTTATAGTAATAGGTTTTAATACTGATCTATTACTACCAGTGTCTATTAATAATTTAATATTTAAAGAGTTAATTTACAAGTAAGGAAGGGGGTTATACGAAGATAGGTTTATTTCAATTAAGTTGGGGTTTCTTCTTGGCTGGTTTCGCAAAAATTTGGGGATACATCTAAATTTTGATGGCTTTGATTTTCTAATTGACATCGTATTGATTCATCAAATGTCTCAAAGTATTCTTGAGGAAAATTATTTTCAAAACGCGGGTCGAAATAATCTAAGTTATCCTCAGAGTCTTCTCTGGGTTCGCCAACAATTTCTTTGGATTGCGCTGTAGCGGTTGAAACCACTCCTCAGGGTAACCTAATTCGGTAAGTTTCACTTTTTCGGACGATGCGACGTATACACACGAATTTTCTCTGCGCTTTCGTTTTCCGAATTCCGAGGGCACAATCCTACCGACTGCGCCAGTTATGTTTAAGTGAAGACGAGGTGACTTTTTAAAAAACTTCATTTTCAAAAATAAAATCGAAAATTAAGAGTTTCTGCAGCAGCAGGTACAACAAGAATGCTTTATATTACTTAAAACTAAGACTTTATAGGTTCGTATCCGAAAAGCTGACAATGTGAATATCACGGTCTCTATCCTTATTACGTGGAAATCATTGTACATAACCCGCGCATGGATTACAATGTATTTCAAATACATAGATTAGAAAATATTCAAAAAAAAGTTTATACGTGTGCGAAGCAAAACTTAGGCACCTTTAAGATCGGTGTTATACGTTCTATTTACGTACAAATTATTCTCTTATAAACATTAAGTTATATCCAAGTTGATCCAATAATTTTATATAGTTACCGAAAATGTATTTATAGAAACCTTCGTAACCGGTATAAAACCAAAGATAACCGGAATAGCAATAAAAAAACTGTCAATGATGAAATCAGAACCCTACTTTTCAGTTGTTTGGTTATTGCTAAATATACCTTTTAAAACTGCTCAATATAGAAATATGTTGATCCGGGTCTAAATTCCGTGACATAAAAATAAAATAGAAAATTAACAAACATCGTGACCTCAAAAGCTGCTTCAACCGGAAAATGTTTGTTGCTGCATAATAGCCGTAGAATTAGGTGCTTTAAAGGGCTGTTTCGGGTATAAAATTTTGATAATAAGGTTTTCAAGAACCTTAACCTCGAGTAGACAACACCAACCAAATTATAAATAATAACGGAAACGTTTTAAGCGCTGGTAGTAGAAAACTAATAATTGTTGTTGAAGCCAACGTTTCTTATCGACCTCATAAATATCTGCGAAAAACGCTAGTCTGGTTGTCTACGACTTATACATTACCTTGACGAGCTGTCTGTTATTTTTAATAGAGCTAGATTGGTTTCCTCGACAATTAATAACCGCCTGTTTTTATTTACGCATAATTACAATTTGGATGACTTTTGTTTGTTCGTTGTGCAGGCCGGCCCGAGCAGCAAAGCCCAAAGAGTTAAAAGACTCTTCGCTTAAAAAGTAAGTAATGTATGTTTTCATACACAAAGTTATTCCACAAAATAGACATACAGTCGGAAGAATTTAAATTCAAATTCGAAAACCATTTGTTGCCTTTTTTGTTCTTAATTCGAAAGAGTAATAAAATGTAAATTTTCAACGACTTCAATACTTTATCAGCAACTGCCCGCAAGTAACTATAATTTAATTTTAAACACAAGGCACGGGCACAAAACACCGTCTAGCTCCCACCCTCGGGACCCTTGACAATCATCAAAGGTTCAATACTATGCCTATGAAATACGGCTAAGGTCAGCAAGTTTACAGTTCAATAATGAATTATAACTCTTTTGCATTAAGAAAAAGAATATATCAAAAAAGAAACCATGAACATCTTAGGCAGTGTCATTGGCAATGTTTTAAATGCGGATGGTCCATTAAGAACTCTTATACCTTATCTTAATAAGTACGACACTGATGAATAAAAGGTACAGGTGTTTGACCCAAACTACTTATAGCATTTTTATGTCTACAGGGAGTTCCGTTTTGCCAGAACAGTAACCAACATTATGTTTTTACATGGAATGATATGCGAGTTTTTTTGTTATTACGTGGTATACGAAGCTTTGAATAGTTTTTGAGAAAAATAGACTTTTCAATTTTTTGGCGGAAAAACGTGTTTTTTTAACTTGAAAACTAAAATTGGTATTTTTTTATGGGTCCATGGAAATGGTAACATTTAATGCTTTAACCTATCTACGCGAAAAATATTTTATACAGGGTGGTAGTCACAAATGACCATTGTTTGTTCTAATTTAAAAAACTCATTTGTTTTTAAATGTATTTAAGCACATTTATTTGGCTTGGGATTTAATTCGGTAGCATTTCATGTAATAAATTATGGCCAACTCATGTATTTTATTTTAAATCCAACTAAACCTATATAATACAGTTGACATTAATTTCGTAAATTCAACATAAAATCAAAAAATAATGCAAATAAATAAAACTTATTACTAATTACAAAACGTTTTCTAACTCTCAAAAAAAAAAGAACTAATAAAATTGTAACCTGGACAGAAATAGATAGTTAGTTCTTATTTGAGACTTAGTTGTCACCAACATTTTTTAAAAGAAAAAATTACTTTTTACAGTGTTCAAGAGCGTTTAGATCTTAAGTAGGTCCAGCATTAGCCCTAAGAGAATATAGTTGTTGTATCCTGCAAGTACCTACGAAACATATTTTTCCACGAATTGTTCGTGATCTTGAACGTAGGGTAAGAGAATCACAATAATCCAAAAAGGCCATCAAAAATTGTCCTAACAGAAGAGAAATTTCTCAAACAGATCCCGAGATCTACCAGATATTAGTAAGAGTAGTATTCAAAGCACTTTAAAATTTAATAACTACAATCCATTCCAATTTTTGCTAGTTCAAAAGGTCTTTCAAACAAGACGTCTTTATTGTTCATTTAAAATGACATTTATTTATCTGAAATTAAAATCATCAAAAGAAATTAAGAAACAGGGTCGGAGAAATGTTTATGTGTGGTGTGACATAATGCGTGATCGAATAATATGTTCAGTATTTTATGACTTTGTTCTGAATCGTGAGATATTTTAATTCGTTGGAGAACTATATATTTCCATTACTTGCCGGACGTAGTTATAAAAAAAAGCAATAGTGTTCAACACTTAAAAATAAAAATTCGGCAATAGGTAAAAAGACTGAAATGCAACAAACAAAACAAAAATGTTTCGTAATTAGTAATATGTTCTATTTTCCTTATATTCGTTGTTGATTTTATATTGAATTTAAGTAATAAACATTTAAAAAAAAATCTTAGAACATAGGTTTAGTTAGATTAAAAATAAAATACACTAGTTGTTGCAGAAAATTGGCCATGGATTCATAATAAAAATTTTAACTTTCAACTGCAAAACAACACTTTTTTCCGAAAACCTGTTTTCCGTAAACAAATGTAAAAACTTATTTTTCTCAAAAACTATTCAACATTTTGTATACTATGTAGTGACTAAAAACACTCAAAATCAAGCGAATAATTAGAAGTTTTAAAAATATTCATAGCATTTCATTTGAAAAAATAAAGTGGGCTACTGTCCTGCCACAACGGAACACCATGTATATATAAAAATACCATAAATAAAATATATACTTACTGTCGTACGTCATTGAGATAAGGTCTTTGAATTTCATATTCTAGTTTTAGTTCTTCTCATTCTAATCGTACAAAAGGTATTTTCTAAACTGACGATTTTTCAGAAAATTAAGGAGAAGCTAGCGGCGGATTAGCATCAAACGAGCGTCCAAGGATTTTAATTCATTAATTTGCTAAGAACCACGTTTTTAGTGTCGTAGTTTTAGTTTTTAGAATATCGCAGGTGTTTCCGGGTTTTAGACCGTCGAGTTTGATATAGTTTAATCTCTCGACGATTCCAGCAATCTTCGGGAGACGTAGACCTTTACTCGATTAACTAGTTTACCATAGCCAATAGCGAACTCAATAAGCTTAAACAACTAATGATAATGACGGTCTAAGACTCCGATAGACCAGCAACATACTTATGTTATTAGAAACCAATAAATCGTGTTGGTATACAGATTTCGTATTCATTTAATCGGTCCCTAAGAGTTTTGGTTAGTTTATTATTCAAATTTTGAAGGCTAGTGCGCAACGAAATGCGCCAAAATCAATCCTAGATTAAACTTCTGAGCTTGTGAAAATTTGTACTGTGATTACATTCAATTTCAATCACTTTATTTGTTAGTACCGTTACATTACTTTTCTTTTATTATAATAGAGTGATGATTTCTAAGTCAAAAAAATATACAGTAAAACCTCTGTAGGGTCGATGGGTTTGCCATGTGACGATAGATAAGATTATAGAAAAGGTCCCCGAGAAAATTATATAGAATATTTTTTAAGTTGGGGTTTTAACATGACTTTTTTGACGTCTCAAATAACATTTTCTCGAAAACGCAAAAAGAAAATAGATATTGCTAAATAAAGAAATTCAATAAGTCCCTATTTTCTAAATCTAACAAAAAGTAATTGTAAATTGTGAAATTGTAAATGAATGCTTCTCTACAGGTGGCTTTCCAATTGCTGTAAAAGTGTTTAACAGTTAAGCTCTAAAGAAGCCAACGGGATGAATGGCTAAACGTTAGCAAGTTCGACTTAACCACAACCGACGCATAAAGAATCCAGAAGTTTTGTAAATGGTATTACAGTAGTCTGTGGAAGTTTCTTTAAAAAAGAATTAACTATAGACCAGTTCCTATACTCTCTTCGTTTCCCAACTTTGTAGAAAAATGCATTTACAAAAGACGTCGATATGATTTTAGACCCAACAATTGGTCATGATTCTGGAAGGAGTTGACAAAAACGACATTTTTTGAACAAGTACGAGTTAAGAGGGATAGATTTTTTACAATCTTAAAATTCTTTTAGAAAACAGTTTATTAGTATATCAAGTAACAACAAAACCTACATTTACTAACAGTTTCAGTCAAGCTCTGAAAAAACCAACATTGCCGATAATTGGCGAAACGTTAGCTAGTTCAACCCAACAAAACCGACGCAAGAGTCCAGAAGTTTTATTAAAAGTATTACAATAGACTGTGGGGGTTTCTTTCAAAAATTAACAAACCGTACACCTCCAATGAGACCAAGGCGTACCGCAGGGTAGCCTATGTGGTGGTATTGTGGCTGGAGTGAGTTTGCAGCTAGTTGTCCTGGTAGCAAGCCGTCTCGAGCATAAAAATGAGGAGTTAAAGTGTAATAAAGCGTTATATGTCAAGGGCGAACAGGGATGAATACCAATTGCTGAAAGAGAAAACCTGGGAAGTTCCAACTGAATGACTGGTATCAAAATTTAACGATACTTATGTATTAATTAAGAGGTTAATTAATAATAATGAATACTTAAAACTCAAATGCTTTTATAGCTTTAATTTCGATTTTAAAGGTTTTTTTTATTAATTTGTTATTTTAACCTAACCTATTGTTTGGACGTTGTCTGTATAATTATAAATAAATAAAGCAATGCGAATGAAAAATCATCAATCAAATGTAAGCATACTTGCGTATACCAACAGCATATAAACCAATTCGTTATTATTGGTAGCATGGACCATTTTAAACTCCAACCCAAGTAATAACCATGGTGCGTGCCATATGGGTACTGTGTTCATTTGTTAAGTCCTGTTTCATGGTAAAAACAAAACTCCAACTGAACAAACACCCTGTAGAAGAAAAACGTATAAAATGCATTTTATTGAATTATAACATGGATTTTCGATATTTTCCTTTCTATTTACTTGACGTATACTGATTTGAAATTTTAAAAAACGAGATTATGGTCATAATTATTTTTTTCCTTATTTTTCAATTTTTGTATTGTAAAAAGAAAATAAAGATTTAGCAAAAACTGGAGCAATTCTTCGTAAATCCCGGGTAGTACCATGAATTGTAAGCAAAAACAGATCCGAAATTAATTTTATATCAAGGGTAACACAGACATTATCGATCAGTGTTCCATATTTTTAAAGTTATAAAAGAGAACCGCACGTGTTATCCAACTTGCGGAAAACTAGGGAGAATGCTTAATAGTGCCAATCGGGAGATATTAGAGTTGTGTCAATCGATCAATCAATCAATAATTATACACCGCAATCCCTATTCTGAAATAATCAACATTATTTCAGATAAATTAAAATCCGAGAATCTGGAACCAAATTGAAAAATGCCACATTTTTATTATAACGGTCAAATTTTGTGAACAAATGTCGTTAACAGCCATGGGTTCTTCATTTGAGAAGACAGGCCTGGACTCTTTCTTCTTGGCCACTTAAACTCTTCTTAACAATAGAAAATCGACCTAACATTGGACCATTCTGTTTACAAAAAACCAACGCACGCAGACCGATACCTTAATGCACCCGGGTCACTGAACCCAGAATTATAACACTTTACATCTGCTCTTCTCTCTAATAACTTTCACATTAATGCGTTTCATCACAAAATAAACTTGACCACAACCTGACCACATGACGAGTCTACTTGTCCAAAAATCTCTCAATCTTCAATCCGTCAAGGACCAAATTCCGTTTGATATATCAGAAGTTTACAGCATTCCAAGCAAATACGGCAAAGAATACATTGGAGAGACAGTTCGACAAACATCAACTAGGCTCAAAGAACACGAAAAAACTTTAAGACTGCGACAAATAAACTGAACACCAAAATTTTATTCGATAAAACTAAAATTCTTGCATAAGCCACCAAACAATCTTAACCGCGACTCATTACCTTTCACCAATATGGGACAATGTTTATGCCCCTCCTTTAGTTCCGCACCCCTCAAACAATATATAAGCAGGTACAGAGTAGAATGCGAGATAGTTTCAGTTAAGCTCTGAAGGAGGAGGAATCCAGAAAAATTGTAAAGATTGTTATAGTAACCTGTGGAAGTTTCTTTGAAAAATTATCGCGGCTAACCACAGTCAAAATATCGCGTCAGAAAACCCATTGTAGCAAAAAAAGGAATATATTTTCAAATGAGTAAATCATCAAAATAAACCAATATTGTTGTGTTCTTCTTAGTTTGCTACTATGGTGACCATACTAGAAACGTTTTGTTTTATGTAATAGTGATAATCATTTTTAATAGAACAATGAAAAGCTAAACCGTGAATTAGAAAAAAAAAATAAAAAGTGCATATGAATTTTTTCATGTGCTCGTTAGGATAGTAAAAAATTAACTATCCAATAAAGTATAGACAAAAAAAACCTAATAAATGTCAACAATGATAAGTCTGAGGAAAAATATTTTAATGTCATTTTATTAAAAATAAAATAAAAATACAGTCAATATTTACCCAAAACCTGAAATATGTATTGACAACTATCAAATATTGAAAAATGGTTGTGATTACGGCTTTTTACAATTCTTTGCTCATTCTGTAATAAAGATAAAAAACTTCCTGTATATTGCAAATGAATCATTTATTTATTGATTTATTGTTTCAATACTTAACAATTGGCACCATAAACGCAGTAAGAGCTCAGTTTCGACTTTTCAAAAATCGAAGTGAACAAATATTAGGAATCACCATCAGAAACATCCTCCTTGGAGGAAGCTTCTCCATCGACATCCGAAGAAACGCTCATCAACGGTCGATCGGTCACCAAAATTCCCCTCTCCCACAGATCGCTGACCAACTGGATTTTAGTCACCGCGTCCTCCATGGGCAATTGCTCCACTTCGACAAACGCTGGGTAGACTTTCTGCAGCGCTTCCACGACTGAGCAAAAAGAGTCTTCCATTTCTAGCCACTGCTCTTCTTCACCGTGATACGTTTTGGAGTTTTCGGTGCAGTAGAAGAGCTTCGAAGCGGTGTCCGATTCTACCACAAGACGAACGGAATGGTAGCGTAGCAAACGGACCCTGGTTTCCAAACCTATTTCGACCCTGAAGGAATAAAGGCAAGCGTTATTTCTGTATACCATAAGCAACTCTATGCAACAAGCAAGATAAAGAGATATGAAGATGGTTAAATTAGAAAAAAGCTGCAAAATTCAAAGATTAATAACGTGCTGTTGAGAAAACAACAAAACTTCCATCATTTTCGCGAAGATACGCCAAAAAAACCGAGACCTGTCGATTTCGTTTTAATTTTTTTCTGGTGTTATTTAGAAGAAATATAGAAAAAAGTAACGGACACTTTCTCGTTGCTCTACAAGATAGCGTTCAAAGATTTAAAGTACGTTTCGTTTCGGCGAAATCATCAACTTTATTTTTACATTCGGTCTGTGAAAAAACTACACTACCTAGCATTTTTTATTACGAATACAAGGATGTACGATACAATATGATTTTACGTTGTTTAAATCACAAGAAAAGGTTTGTTTAGTTTTTGGATAATGTTTTCATAATGATTCCTTAAATGGGTTTTCTAGTTTTTGATATTTTTAATTATCGAAGCGTTAGTGAACTACTTCTAACAATAATTGAACTGAGGAGGCTTTTACTTGATGAAAATCCATTTATCAAAATAAATAAGAACTAAAATTTCAGATTTTCACGAAATTATATATTTTAACATGACAATTGTTTCGACAACACCGTGTCTTTATCAAATGATTTGATAAAGACACGGTGTTGTCGAAACAATTGTCATGTCAAAATATATAATTTCGTGAAAAAATGAAATTTTAGTTCTTATTTATTTTGACTTCTAACAATATCTATTCATTAAGTTAATCTTTTATAATCATTTCGAATGTGCGCGATTGACAATCCCCACTACATTGTCGCCAGGACTTTTTTGAGTGGACAAAATCCGAACACTTACTGTCTTACTCGAGAATACACATAAGGTAGGCCTATAACTTAATAAAATATAATTCGAGGGTTTGTTTCCATGTTTCTTAAATTTGCTTTATTCCTGTGAATTTATACTATTATTTCACCCGCTGTTTCAAAAAAGGGAAAAGAATAAACATTAAGTTTCTAAGAGCGTTTTTTTTTTTCAATTTTCAATGTTTTACAACCATACTAACTTCCACGAAGCTCCAATACAGGGTGCACCATTTCTGCAGAATGTTTGTTTATGGCTCAATTTTGATCTTTTTTTTATTGCATAGATTATACTGAAAGACGCCAAAGGTTTTCCTAAAACTAGATATGGTTAACTAAACGGTCTTTTCACGCTGTATTTAATTAAACAGGATGTTTAATTCTGATCTAATAATGCAAATAAAAGAAATTGTAACGGTGCCGTTTGTTTATAAGGAACTACCTTCTCGACGCGTTCAGCGTAACCTTCCAAAGTTCTGTGCGAGGTGGGTTCTTATTGTTTATGAACAGTGTGCATCTTGTTGGCTGATACCCTATACCCTACCACGCTTAGTTTTCCTACTGGACACTGAATTATGACCGTATGGTTTATCGCGCTGGCTCGTGGGTAACGTCTGTTTTGCCGGTAGCCTCGAATGCTATTGTCGGAAGAGAGAGATACAGTTAGTAACAATGGTTGTTTCCTTCCGACTTTGTTTGTCGGATCGAAAGTTAATAAAACAGTTGCGGACAGGGCTGCAGGCTCTCTGTGTTCCATCTTCGATTCACCGTTCGCTCAAGGCGCTCAAGAATCTAAGAAGGGGTTTTGACCTTCTAGAATCGTTTAGGCTTTACGGTGAATCTCGTTGTAGGAAAAACCTTGAATTTGAGGTAAGTCCTTCTTCCTACTGCTGTTCTTCCGCGGACAAGATTTACCCTGTATTTACGTATTTACTATTTAAGGGTTTTCCTTTTTTTTCTTTTGTGTTCCTTTTGTGCTTATGTAACCTGCCCCTATGTAACCTGTCAGGCCGTTGAATGTATCCTGTGGGTGGTACCTTAGCAGTATGTCAGCTGTCTGAACGATTATATTCTCTGAAGCCTCACGAAACCGGAGCGACGATAGCACAAGATAATAAACAAAGGTCAGACATATCGTTCGTTAGTCTCTCAAGTGGCTTCTCTCCATTCTGAGCCAGTCTACCTTTATGAGTAATTAACCTCTAACCGACCAACCACCAACGCGTATTTCATATATTTCAATTGCCAGACCTCAATGCAAACTAAGTGTAGTCCGAACCTTAATCTAGTTTGCTAAATAATAGATTAACCATTACATTTCACATTATATTTCTCTGTAAAAAGCCCATTAGCAATTTAATTAAGCGTAGACGAACCAAAATATAGTTCGTCAGTAACATATATGCTTGACACACACACACGCACACACGCACACACGCACACACGCACACACGCACACACGCACACAGGAGTAGGAGCTGGAATAAATTAACCCAGGACGAAAACAAACATTTCTATTCCAATACGTAAACTGGGAACGCTATTCCAAGGAGAGACCACCACACTAGAACACTGTGCAAGAGATGTAGCCACGAAAAAGATTCGTAACAAAACGATTTCGATCTACATCGACAGCCCAGCGGCAATAAAACCTATGCAATTCGGCAAAATAACATCCAAGTTAGTTTTGAATCAAATTTAACGAAGTATCTCGTCAAAACGCATGATTGGACCAGAACCCTTTTTATGGGGTCCGAACTCATTGCAAAAATCAGTCATCAAAAAATGGATGGAAAAAAATTTCGGGAAATGGTTTAAAGGCATGCCAGGAAAAAGCTAGTCCAAGAGGTCAATTGGCAAAATTTACAGCACACCTGCTAAGCTACAAATGAAAAGTTTACTGACAAGCCACTTCCGACTTAGGAAGTATCTGGTCCCTTAGGGCTAGTACAAGGAAATTTGAAGGCCAATTGAGTAGCTATCGAAGTGTAGAGTCTAATCAGAGAGACAATCAATATATAAGCATATAGCTATGGAGATAGTCACAATAGATCCTTTAGGTTCTAGTCTAAGTCTCCCAAATCTCGAATCTTGAATGTCAGACCAGGTTTTCTGTAGTATGGGACAAGGTCTACCAGACAAACTAACAAAAGACAAGCTGACAGACACAACTTGGATTTGGAACAAACAACAACATTGATTCCCCCTCAATAACAATCTTAGTAAGCTCTCTTACACGTTTTAACTTATGCATTTATATGGGTATAGAATAAATGAATAAATAAATATCCTAATAATGGTACTTGCCTGTTAAACACCCTGCCATTTCTCATATAATCTCCGTCATATCTTGAAGTATTAGCGGCCTCTTGTTGAGAACATAAGGGCGGCATGGCGTCGTGCATGAACTTTCTGCCTATTTGGTCGGCAGCGAGATCGACGTCGACGTAATCGATCAAGGTGCTCATTAAATCCCTCACTTTCGCCAAAATGTGCGTCCTTTTCTTTGAAAGAGAATTTTTGTTCACGTGACCCACGTGTTTTAGAAAATTCAGCGGCAAGCCACGCCTAGAAATTTAACGAAAAACCTTGAATACAACAACTTACCGTCGAAAAGGAACTTTTGAAATTGTACAGCGTGTTTGTTATATTTATATATAGGACGAAACTGTCGTAATGAGATGATAAAAACGGAATCTTTTTACGTAGAATCCAATGGTGGGCTAACATTGTTAGTAAAATATATAATTTTTAAGATGCAACTGAGGTAATGTTTTTTTTAATGCAAAACCATTTGTATCGAAATATAGAAATCTAACGTGCATCGTTTAGTCGATCTCAGGAGCAATTGAGGAATATCCTCTCAAATACCATTAAGACCCATGCCAGATATCACCAAAACTCCGAAAGGAATGATAATTTTACTGATACGATATTTCAATCATTTCACATAGACATTTTCTATAAATTGTTAGGAAAAGAAAGTTTCGCAGTATTTTTCCAGTTTTGTGACGTAGGTATATGAACATTTACTATGGTAGAATGACCCAAACAAAAGTATATACTCACCATTATTTAAAAATACAGTAATGAATGCCCAAAGACTTTCCAAATCGTTTAGAGTTTTGCCAGCGGGTTCTTAACTATCAAGATATTTTGGACAAAATTTTATGGTCTGACGTGGAAAACAACACATTTCTGTAGTACTGAGACTTCCAATATAGGTTTTCTATCAATGTTTGGGCGGGTATCATATATGATCCGTTAATAGGTCCTTTTATTTTGCCAAATATGAAAGATTATTCCCACACGTAATGGTTGTTTTTCATTGTTGTCTATCCAATAGGGAATTATGAATTCAACTTACTGGTTAATGTCATTTTATTTTTCATAAAAATAGCTTTCAAGTGAAAATTAACAAATAACAAACGTATCAATCGGGTTTCAAGACCTACTTTTCAAGTTATGATGAACAATAGTTAAGCACGCTGCACAGTATTTTTTGAAAATCCTCGGAAACTACGATCCTAGCGATATCAATCAGTGGACATTGAGAAAACATCAATAACACTGGAACACTCGTTGGCACTTCTTGCAATTCGATATATCAGTGAACTTTTTGCAAAGTTTGTTTTTCTAAAGGAATGTTAAAAATTTCACTGGATCGAAGATTGACTTGAGGTATATTTAAACTAACCAACGAGAGCACCTCAAAATTATTAATGTTAGAATTAATTATTTCATACAAAAATAGGATAACAGAGACCTTTCTTTTTTGTACTAAGCATGGTAGATGAAAGTGTTGCCGAGCCATTGGAATGTTGTTCACATGATTTCCATAATTTGACTCGAAATTATAAATTATATAAACTTATTTTGAATTCTAGATAAATGTAACTTACTTAAAACAAAAGAATTAAATATTAAAAATTGTAGCACGCAACCGATTTAGTAAGGGATGCTTGCAAAAAGAGTGAAACTGTGTTTAGAATTTTTCACAAAACCCACAGTATCTCAACAAAAAAATAATGCTACTCAGTTAGCTTTTGATAATCGGAATGATAATGAAAACATGACGATATCACAACAATTCTTTTAACCATTTGTCGGCAAATACGGTTTGTTTTTAATGTTAAAAAAATTGTGATTGCAAAAAATCTTATTTTTATCACTCAAAAACACATTTCTTCTATATTAATTTTTGGGTACATTTTTGTCAAACGACATGAACATATTCATTGACATGACCGTCAGAATTGTCAAACGTAAAAATCCAACCCGTGCGGTAATATTTCCGAAAACATCCGATTGCTTTCAAACCCTTGCGGTAATATTCCGGGAATGTTCCAAGTGGCTCGGATCCGTGGTGAAATGACACTTTGCATATGCTACCTCGGTATCTTACAGAAGGGAGTGGATTTATGAAAGAGTTATTGGTTCTTCCCTTGGATTTAATGTCTTTGGATACAGCCCGTACATTATAGTTCGGTAAAAAACGAGCAAACTCACCTAAATTCGACGTTTTCCATGGCCGCCTTTTTTAAAGCGGCCGGCACAATGTGTTCCAGCAAATCCGCGTAAGCAGTATGTTGATATACCGACACGGTGATATGCAAAGAGTGTTCTTCGTCGGTACGGCCTTCGTGAATCGTACCCCTAGGAAAGTATAGCATGTCACCGGCGTCGAGGGTGACCTCCATAAAAGGTCTCCCTAAATCTTCGGCTCTAAAATTGGGACTGGAATCCCTCGTCAACACGTCCTGGTCACTGTATAAAAATTTTTTAGAGAGTTTTGAACTTTACACTTTACAATCGCTTCCAACAAATCGATTTCAAACTATGTTAGAACTCTGGGATTATGTTGGTATTGCGGTTTTCAAAACAGAAGAAGAACAAGGAAGGGAAGATGGCTGCTAACGCTTGCTTACCCGGTAGAGTGAAACGTTATGAAACAAAAATTCAAGTGTGTCAATAGAGTATATCAGACTAAAAGGTTTAAGTGAGAGGTACAGCCGGAATTACTGCGTTAGGTCACAAATAAGTTTGTAGTTTGCAGGCGTGTACAATAGTGTACTTCAAAGTCAAGCAAGGACGAGATGCTTCGAGGATTGTACAAAGTAATCAATAATGTCAACAGGAGTCAAAACGGCTTCCACCATAGTAAGATCATGTATTAAGCATAAAATTTTTGTCACCCCCGTCAACTATTTTTCAACCACTGTAAAATATTAGTTGTAGTAGTTACTCGAACCTCAAGGTTGCAATTGCAGATGTCGGAATATCTGAGAATCCAGTGAATTTAGAACATACCTCTAGTTTTTCTGAACTTGAAACAGATGGAAATACCCTTAGTGATGTTGATGACTTAGATTTATCTAAGGATCTACTAAATTTTATCATCTAGACCTCGAAATAAAAAGAAGCACAAGAAATTAAAATCCCATATTTCCCGAAGCTTGAGAGAGAATTTATAGGCTATTTTGAACAAAGGCTTTTTATTGACTCATCCAAAGCAGTTTTTTCGCACAACAGAAATGTTCTTGCTTCTGTACCTGTTGCTCATTCTGTGCAAATGAAAGAATGCCACGAAAATCTGGAACTACTACTTGAGCAAATCAAATACAAGGAGTATAATTTGACGATTTAAGCGGACTAAAAAATTTGCAGTCAAGATATATACTAAATACCCGTTACCTGTGTGAGTGAGACAGTAGAAACAGACAGCAACATTGGGTGAAGAAGAAATGATCAAAAAGGGTTCATTTAAGTCCAGGATCAAAAAATATTCTTCACGAAAAATTCTCTTACAACCATTGCATATTAAATTAGGACTGATGAAGCAGTACGTTAAAAATTTAAATAAAGATTGAGCATCCATGTTGAGCATTTCCTGCTCACTCAGATGCAAAATTAAATGAACCAGTTTTTGTACGTCCACAAATAAGGCGATTAATGGAAGATCAAGACTTTGTCAATACCATGATAGAATCAGAAAAAGTTGCATGGGTTTAATTTACTGATGTTATAAAAGGTTTTCTAGGAGACAAGGGATATCCAAATTACAAATGCATTGTCGAAAACACGTTAGATAAATTTAGGGAAATGGGATGCAATAGGAGTATTAAACTACACTTTTTACACTCACATCTGGACTTTCTCAACAATCTTGGTACTACGAGTGAGGAGCAAAGCGAGAGATTCCACCAAGATATAAAAGAAATGGAACGCAGATATTAAGGTCGATGGAACGTTGCAATGATAGCAGATTACTGCTGGCCATTAAAAAGGGGGGATTCCAGGCACGGAATATACAAGAAAATTCACTAAACGAAGTTTCTCGGTCAAAAGGGAAATTATTTGTTATTAATTAAGATTTTTTAATTTGGTTTTTGTTCTACTAAAAAAATAATTTTTAAAACAACCTAAATGTTCATTTAATGTAGATAAAAAAACCTTATGTGATAGAGGAAAATGTCTATCAGAGTTAAATTAAGGAGACCTCAATTATACAGAATCAAACTCGAAATGAACTTTCAAATGTTTAATGCCTGTGTTATTAAGTTAATAATTTTTAATTATAAATTTTGGGAGTAGCTCCTATACCTATTCAAGGGACGTTGCTTTGGCATATTTTGATTTTGTCAGCCATAAAGAGTATTATTATTATCATAATTGCCCTAAAGCCTTAATACACAAAACTGGACATACTGTGGTTTGTACAACTTCCAATGCTTCCGGCCTTCCAGTTGAACAATGAAAGCTTCAATATCATCGAAATGGGGCGCGAATCCTTGACTTCTGGGAGGAGTTAGATACACGTTCGTTCCGACCATCGTGCCGAAATACTCTTGCAAAGCGGAAATGAGGAAATGGACTTTGTGATCGTAGGTTTGGGGATTGAGCACCCTTATACTGCAACCGTTTAGGTAAAAGTCCCACAAGGCCGATGGAACTGCCCTCCCTAAAAAACGACTCGTCTATTATACAGGGCACAGGCGGACAGAACAAAAAAATAATTTGGAAAGTTACGCAGGCGCGTGATATACATAACCTAAAATTATTTTCACCATAATTTTTAAAATATACCATGTAAATGTTAAGTTTTTTTAAGGGAATTCCTATAGAGCGTGCAAAACCAAAAGTGCTTTAGGGGTGATTGCTTGAGTTGGGTCAAAAGTCAACATTTAAGGAAATATCGCGCTACAAAAATGTCCGAACAGTAATGTTTTTATTTTTTATTTTAAATCCGGATTCTCCAGTAATCCGAACAAAATTTAAATATTCCTTATTTACATTGTGTATTCTATAATCTGGATTTCTTATGTCCGGATCATGTGTTCTTCGATAATTTCATATAACTTTTATGGTGTTGTCTAGGTGAATCCCCTCCTAATGATTAAAAAACCGCTAGGGATATTCCGATACTAGTAAATCCGAGTAGGTACTCGATACTTTTGATTCGAAGTATTTATAGCATAGAATCAATCTTGCGATACTTACTCGGTATCGAAACAAAAGTACTTTGTACTAAATCGAATCAGCCTCACCATTTAAAAAAAAAGCCGAACGCATCAGACAAACATAATCTCTATCTGATCTGTGGTGACGCGTTGTCTGGCGCCAGCCAAGCCGAACTCGTCCGACTTCACTCGACCGAGCCCGAGCCAAACGCCAGAAAGTTGCCCGCCCTTCATGTTTTTTCATTGTCAACCAACATAAATTGTCAAACATGCAAGAGATTGCTTACGAATAATTTTATTTAATGTAATAATCGGCTTATTATTCCAATGTTATCATAGAAGTTTTTGTTTAAAGTACGTGCTTAACGTGACGCAAATGTTTATAATAAAAGTTTTCTTTTCCTTCTTAATTTTGTTTTAATCATTGTCCTTCAACGTTTATTGTCAGTTTCCTTAAAATATACAAAAAAAAATAAAGTGCTAAAAGTATCGATATGAGTAAGTGTCGATACTTTAGGAGTATTTATTTGAGTAGCATCGAAAAAAGATTTGAGTACTATCGAAATGAGTAGACGAGTCGAGATTTTCTTAGAGGTTAAAAAGCATCAAAAAGAGCACACAAAACTAACAATAGCGAAAAAATATTTTAGAAAAATTAACAAATGGTGTTAGTGGCAAGGTATTGGCTATAAAATATTTAGTTGCTACGTCGACTATTTCGGATATAAAACAGAAATCTGGGCAAATAAAGAGGTGTGTATGTTGTATAGCTGCATGAATTTTTAAGTATGTAATGTAAATTTTGTTTTGAGAGTTTTGAAATGACTGAAAATCAGAAAATAAATATTTTTTGTTTTATTTTTTGACATTTTGGGTACAAACTATAAATTCTTAGGTGAGTGAATTGCTCTATGCTAATGTTATCGTCTTGTTTGTTACTTTGAACATTGTTTTTCTGCACCGGGCCGTAAGAAAACTCTGCGAAAAGGAGAATACCCTGAAATGGAAACTGAGTTATACGGGTGGTTTATTAAGCAGCGTGAAAAACATGCAATCATTAAATCCCATATTTTAGGAGAAAAGGCGATACTTTATGCAAAATATTATGGTGATAACAACTTTAACGCAAGGAGAGGTTGGGTAACCAAATTTAAAGAGACATACTATTTGTAACCTCAAAGTTAGTGGGGAACAATTATCTAAGTGGCCTAAGTGTTTTAAAGTCTTTTCTTCAGAAATTAACCAACAAAATTAGGGAGATGCAGGTGAAACCAAATCAGGTTTATAACACAGACGAATCAGCACTGTTCTGGAAAATGTTGCCAGATTGTACTTTGGTACATCATAAAGAGAATTCGGTACCTGGGAGGAAAGTGTCTAAGGAAAGAATAACTTTCGTTCCTTGTGCAAATGGCACTCTAAATAACATGAATTTAAGAGATACCATATTTCTGCTAGCTAGTTCATGGGATAAAGTAAGTCCTGATGTAATTCAGAGTTGTTGGAACAAAATATTTTTTCATCCACACCTTGATGAGTCAAACTCTGGTTGGGAGCCTTAAGATTTGATTCCATTGTCTTTACTTATTCAAAGATCTGAAACCGCCGGTAATGAACAAAGAGAATTGACCGAAATTAGAAATATACTACAGACTGTTGCTACTGAAAGTAATCCATTGCAAGAAACCGAGATCACCAAGTGAATTGATGGCGATGATGACCACTTACCGCTGTACCGCTGTATGTTTTGGCCATCTTAGGAACCATGAGAGAACACGCAATGCAAGTGAAACAATGCAGTATAAAACAAACAATTTTTTTTTAAATCCAGTCCTAATTGTTAGTCTTATTAAAATGCAGACCATTTATTCGAATTATTTTCGTTGTCGTTCTATGTCGATAGGTGTAAGAATTGCGTGCGTCTTGTGTATATTTTCTTCAAATTCCGTATTCTTAGGGTTTCTTTAAATATCTATTAACGTTTCGATCGTAATTTTGATATTTTTCAAAATATTCTTATTTTGTATACGTGTATATATAACAATTAATGCTACTTATGACTGAAAAAAATTCTATCGAGATGGGTTTTTTAGAAACTTTTTGTCTCCTGCAATTTTGTCATGATCTTAGTTTCCAAATGAAAAAGTAATATGTAAAATAAAAGAAAAGGTGTTTAGAATAAACACACAATTTCAATATAAGGAAACATATAAGAGGTTTCATAAAAAAAACAACTATATTTTCTTATGTGCCTATAGTCTTTCCCACTATGAGGATGCCCTATATATTAATTTAGTATTATTTTTCTATTAAGTATTAAAGAAGCAAATAGATTTTTACATAATATTGATATTAATTAATTTATTTTCCATACCTTCTTGATTCAAAACCTCCTTAACCCCATTTTCGTAATTCACGACGTCGACGTTTCTCGTATAGTAAAGCGGAAAATCCCTCAAAATTCTGTCGAGCCCATCGGTGGTAAGGATATCCTTATAGTAGTCCTTGTTGCTCCTCTCAATATGCAAAATCTCCTTCTCCCACACTTTTTCAAAAAAATCTCTGGGTTTCACAGGATACAAAAGCCATTTAAAAACTGCCAAACTAGTGGCTATAGGGTTATTTAAGGGACTACCAGAGTTTTTATCATAGTTTATTTGTTTCACTTTTTTAATTGGTACTAATAATGGCGGACTTCCATCCGCCAGTTCACTTACATTTTTAGCTGTATTAACACTAGGTATTTTAACACTGTCTATCACTATTACACGATTATTTTTGGCATTTCCATCTGAAGCACTATTAACCATGTTGTTAACCTTTTCAAAGTTTAAAACAGGCAAACTAGTTTCCATCAATAGGGGAGGGCTACATTCTGGATTCTTTAGCCTAGTGGCCTTCAATTTTTTTTTAATTTTGCTTATTGAAATTCCATCTATATTCGGTTTGGATTTATTTGTCTTTTTGTTGCTTAAATTCTTTGGTTCAACAGGGAGACTGTCCTTCCTACTGTCCTTAATTTTCTGTTTAATTTTGCCTGGTGATATTCCATTTAGTTTCGATTTTAGTTTATTTGCCTTCTTGTTTCCCAACTCCTTTTGTTCAATAAGGGGACCATCCTCCCTATTGTTCTTACATTCGGTTTTTATTTTGCCCGGTGATATTCCATTTAGTTTCGGCTTTAATTTATTTGCCTTCTTGGTTGCTAACTTCTTTTGTTTGATAAAGGGATTGTCCTCACTATCCTTACTATCCTTTTTAATTTTGCTAACTGATGGTCTATTTATTTTCGGCTTTAATTTATTTTCCTTGTGATCGTCATCACTTACATTGATGGATTTCAATTTTTTGGATGAAACGTGCTTCTTTAACAATTCGCGTTTTCTCTTCTTGATTGTGCTGGTTTTATGTTGACTTCGATAAATCTCGAAGGCCGATACTTCTTCCATGTTAAAAAATAGCTGATTACATTAAAGTAAATCAGCCGGTCCACAAGTCATGCGGTGAATTTAAATTTTGAACATGTAGTCACAGGTTAACTTGACATGACAGGAAATAATGTTGCATAGAAGGAATCTTCTTCTTTATGTACGTTTGATATGGGGTAAGTTCGATAAGGCCAACGACGGCCTCCGAAGGAGAGCTCTTCGCCTGTTAAAATTCAAACACTATGTCCATTAATTCTATAGCAAGCTGAAATAAATAACAAAAACCAAGAAAAGTTGCATTAGAGATATACATCCGCGACATAACTTATTTCGGAATAAGTTTCGTACGTAATTTAAATAGAACAGAATAGTTTAACTACCTGAAAGGTAAATTTCTATTATCTGAACAATAAAACTAATACTACACCTTTGAATTGAAGGTACATTGATTATATGATCGTTTCTAACCAAATACAAAATCAAAATAAAAACTAAAGCACGGAAGACACGATGCAATTTATACATATTTTTTATCAAATACGTATTTACCGCGGATATAATAACTTGTGGATTGATAAGGAATGTCCATAACTTCAAAACTAAAAGCGAGAAAAATGGGGATGTTTGTATGAAGTGCTGAATATAATCCAATAAACTAAATATGTTTATTAATTTTTATTCTGTAAAACTAATTTGTGCGCAATTCTCGTATCTTTAGCGCCATTTTGTGTATTGTCAATGTTGATCCGAACTAATTTCTGTTGCATATTTAGAATCACGGGAGTAACAGTAAAAGATAAATCATAATCGTAAGTCGCCGAGTTGTCATAGCAATCTTGGCTAATGGAAGTAACGGAGAGAGAGAGGACCTTAGTATTCATTGTTTAGTATATTCTGTATGTTCTCTAGTGCAGAAAAATTTGTATCGTTTGTGTGTTTAATTCAGTTTTAGTGTGACGAAATGGATAAAAGAATAATTGAAAGGATAAAAAAGTATTATGAAACACTCGTGGACGAAAGGGATATTTTTCTAGAAACATCGGACAAATTATTAAAAAATGTAGGTACTATGCAATATTTGTTAGTGTTTCCTAAATATGGTAAATAAAAAGCAATCATTTTCTCATTTTTTTATGAGCAAAATTATATACGGATACTGAGTCGGCAGTTTTTCTCGTATTTATTTTATGATTCGCAAAACTTTATGGAAAATTGCTAATGCTTGTTATCATTTAGATATTGCAACTCGTGGAGTTACCAAACTTTCACCCAAACGGCGGTAAATTTCTAAGTGGGCAGGTACTGGAATACGAAATGAAAGTTCTGAAGCTATTTAGTGAGATCAATGTTTCACTTCTGAATTTCCTTCACACTGAAATCATTCCAACACTGTGCGGGACAAATTATTCTCGGGGACAAGAAGACGCCTGTCAAGATCTTGGTGATTACTTAAAAGTGACCGTAAATTCAGAATTTCCTATTTTCGTCTCGTCCAAGGAAGGAGCTCCGAAACTGAACAACTGTGAGGTTCAGAATGGTTCCTATGCAAAAAAACCATTGGACAATGACCTGCTAAAGATAATATGTGCCAATTTGACAACCGGAACTCAAACCAACCTTGAAAAACCGGAAACTAGTGGAGAAAATGATTCTCTCATTTTGTCTCAATTTTCCGAGAGTGAACCAACTTCGTCAAGTTCCATGAGTTATCAGCATCCCATTACAAAATTTCAATATTTGACAAACCAAATGCCGGAAGGATACGAAATACCCAACGATGTTTTGGTTGTTAAGGAATACCTTAAAGAATTGAACTCCAAACACGGTCTTGATGATAATGTAATCAGTGAGATGAAACGGGAATTCGGCAAAACTATTCCTAGTTTAAATTATGAGTATGAGATGCCAGTGAGGGAGACGGCCAAGTGCAGTGCGGGAGGACCGAGCTTTTCCAAAGTTGTGCCAGGTATGTTAAAGTGATAGTCTCGAGGGGTTAACCACTGTGGTAAAAATTATGACAGTATTGTGGAAATCAGTGAAATTCATGCCATTCAATTTAAGTTCATTAAATTAAATTAAATTCTTTATTAATTAGTTCCAAGCACTGTTATGAAGAATGAAAGAGATAGACAGAAAATAATTTTATTATAAACAAATTGACTAACACACAGCAGGAAATGATACACATATTAATGAAAAACAAAACAGGTAATAATTCCAAATATTTGGTATGCCATATAAATGATAAATGGGATCCATGATAAAAATTAAGATCAGTATTGGACAGGTCAAAACAATCTTTCAAAAACTTAAAAAATTTATTACAAACAATGATGGAGATTGATAAAGTGATATGTATAGTCTTCTCTAGGGTGTGAAAATGCAGACCCTTAAGGCATTGTCATAAACAAACTCCAAGCATTTGAAATGTGGGTGCTTCAAAGAATACTGAAGAAGGATAGGATGACAACTTTATTTGTCCAGCAAGTTTTGATTAGCGTGAGTTATTTGACCACATCAAAAAGAGGACAATTTGTATTCACCTTATACAAGGTGAATGCTATTCATTTCACTTCTTCCGTTAGATCATTTTTTGTTGCAAACTATACATTTGTCTTGGTAGGTTTCAACTATCAGTTTAACTTTGTCACAACTTTCTTTAGTAACAACAGCCTAGTCTTCCTCCTATTTTTCTACCAAAGTGTCCTCAAAATTCACTTCCGTACTGGCTGGATTAGTTATAGAGATTTTTTCCGCCATACTCGTTCACATTAACTTTTTTACGTGTTTTTTAAAGTTCCTCTTGATACCTTATAGTTTCATATTAAAACGTTTTTTATGAAAACATTGGTGTATTTGTTAAAAAAGGTCCAAAAAAGATATTTTTAATTTTTAATCAAATTTAAACTTACTTTAAAGACTCCCGTAACCCGAAACGAATAAAAAGCAAATTTCGTATGTCATTATGCTGGTCATCATGTATTTACTTCTAATAGATACAGAGGGTTCAAATTAAATAATAACATTAATAATAATATTTTATTACCAACCAAATCATGATACAATAATGACACAGCAACGTCACACAGTGAGATGAATAATTTTACATAAGCAACACAAGGTTACGTTTAAACTACAATTAAAATGGAACTTCAATTACACTTACATTTCGAAATTAAAATTTTAGAAACGTTTGTCAAGAAGCCATAAATTCTTTTTTAAGACTATGTATTATTCATGTTATAATAAACCAATTCCGTCGATCACCTATTCCAAACTAAAAAAATTCTTCGCGAACTATCAACGGCCATTTTGGCTGCCCTAAGATTGTCCTATACCTTATCTCAACACTGAGGAAAGTAAAATAGAAAAAGTGTTTGACCGTAAGTATAAATTTTATTTCTGGCATTTTTATGTACGCAGAGTTTTTTGCAGTGACAGGTATCGTTATGGAATTGACATTACAAACATTTTGATCAAATTTGACTAGTCAATTAAGAAGTGGCCAATCAACCAATCTCAACACTATTTATAGGACAGTTGTTTTTTGTTAATTTAATGCTATGAATATTTTTAAAAATCTAATCATTCTCTTGATTTTTTTTTATCATATACCATACGAAATTTTGGGCAGTTTTGGAAAAACGTGTTTTTACACTTGAAAACTAAAATTGAAAATTTTTATTATGGATCCGTGGAAGTGGTTGATATTTAATGCTTTGATATATCTATCGAAAAATGTTAATTCTAATTTTTTTTTTAATGGAACACCCTCTATTTAGCACTTTTATTGATTTAATTCTGTATATTCTTTTTTTACAAAAATTGATAGTTTAGAAGTTATGGCCAGTTTTCTGCTACAACTCGCGTATTTTGTTTTAAATTTAACTAAATCTGTATATAATCTAATTCTATCTCTCCTATCTCATTTTTTTTAAACAGTAATTACTTCAGCTATTATCTTGATTCGGGTTTAAAGGCCGTCGTCGATTGAAATTACTTCCTAACGTTTCGCTAGCACGAGTGGCGAGCTTCTTCAGAGGTCCTTCCATTTCCGATGTTGGACGTAGACTGACGATTTTTCCTGCGCAGGTTGTATTTATGCCGATTGGTGGTGGGCGGGGTTTGTTCCGCTTCGGTTGGTCTCGGGATATCGATCGGTACTGCTCGGGCGTTCCTAAGGATCGGGTTCCAGATTCTGTTGAGTCTAAGGGTCTCCTCCTTTCGGTTGAAATTGTGTGGGTGTTTTTGTATCTCAATGGCTTCCCTGACTAGTCTGTTGTGATAGCCGTTGACCGATGCTAGTAACTTACAGCTCTCAAAGTGTATCCTGTGTTCCCCGCTGCCCAGTGCGTGTTCAGCTACTGCAGACTTCTCTGTATGTCCTAGCCTGCAGCTTGCTTTATGCTCCTTAAGTCTCGTTCCCATTGATCTTTTGGTAGTCCCGATGTAGACCTTTCCGCATGAACACGGAATGCAGTAGACTCCTGCAGCTGAAAGTGAGCCCCTCCTGTCCTTCGCTGACCTGATGGTCTGCTGGATCTTCTTTGTAGGCTTAAATATTGTTTTGATGTCGTGTCTTTTCAATACTCTGCCAATCCTGTCTTTGACACTCGGAATATACGGCAGATATGCGTGGGAGGTGGAGGGTCGTTGTTCGGGATCCCAAGATCTTGATGTTCTTGAGTTCATTGATCTCTCGATCTCCCTCTTGCTGTAGCCATTTGCCTCGAACGCAGTTTTTAGGTGTTCAAGTTCCATCTGGAGGTTCTCCGGTTCGCAAATCCTTCGGGCTCGTTCTGTCAGGGTTCTGATAACCCCATACTTTTGACTTGGGTGATGGTTGGATAGAGCATGCAGGTATCTGTCCGTATGGGTTGGTTTTCTGTAAACTGTGTGGCCCAGCTTCTTACCTCGCTTCCTCACTAGTACGTCCAAGAATGCAAGTTGTTGGTCATTTTCAGTCTCCATAGTAAACTGGATGCTGGGATGCTGACTGTTGAGATGCTGCAGAAAGTTGTTGAGCTTGTCCATACCATGTTTCCAAATCACGAAGGTGTCATCCACGTACCGGAACCACGTTGCTGGCTTGTACTCTGAGATCTCGATCGCTTTTTCCTCAAAGTGTTCCATAAATAAGTTGGCTATAACCGGACTTAGTGGGCTTCCCATTGCCACTCCGTCCACCTGTTCGTAGAAGTTTCCCTTCCACACGAAATAGCTACCAGTCAGACAGACTTCAAAAAGTTTGCAAATATCGACAAGAAATATCCTGTTCACCAGGTCCAAGCAACTCTTCAGAGGTACTTTGGTAAACAGTGAGACGACGTCGAAGCTCACAAGGATGTCGTTTTGTTCAATATTGCTATCTTGAATCTTGCGCACGAAGTCGGTGGAGTCCTTGATGTAACTGGTGCCGTGCCCTACGTGTGGTTGGAGCAGCGATGCCAAGTGCATAAAGCAAGCTGCAGGCTAGGACATACAGAGAAGTCTGCAGTAGCTGAACACGCACTGGGCAGCGGGGAACACAGGATACACTTTGAGAGCTGTAAGTTACTAGCATCGGTCAACGGCTATCACAACAGACTAGTCAGGGAAGCCATTGAGATACAAAAACACCCACACAATTTCAACCGAAAGGAGGAGACCCTTAGACTCAACCAAATCTGGAACCCGATCCTTAGGAATGCCCGAGCAGTACCGATCGATATCCCGAGACCAACCGAAGCGGAACAAGTCCCGCCTACCACCAATCGGCATAAATACAACCTGCGCAGGAGAAATCGTCAGTCTACGTCCAACATCGGAGATGGAAGGACCTCTGAAGAAGCTCGCCACTCGTGCTAGCGAAACGTTAGGAAGTAATTCCAATCGACGACGGCCTTTAAACCCGAATCAAGATAATAGCTTATCAACGGGCCGCGAAAGCCTTAACCAATTTATCAGTAATTACTTCAGTTTGATATAAAATAACAAGGAAAGCAAGTAAATAGAACTTATTACTTATTACAAAACATTTTCTAACCCCCGTAAACATGTATGGTTTCAATTTCTAGCATTTCTGACCGCGTGTTATTTTTACATTACATTTACATGAAAAAAAAAAGAACTAATAAAATTGGTATCTGGACAGAAATACACAGAAGAAAAAATGGCTTTTTAGAGTATTCAAGAGCGTCTAGATCTTCATGTTACAAAGAAATAATGGGTCCAGCTTTAGTCCTAACAAAATAGAGGTTGTTGTATCCTACAAGAATAATCTCAACACGACTTTCAAATATTTCAAAAAATCTGTTTACCGATGAGGCAATTTTCAAAACAGTTTGTATCTTCAACAGAAAAAATACTCATTACTGTGGTATCTCAAATGAAAATCGTGTAAAAGAAATTAAGAAACAGGGTCGGAGAAGTGTTTGTGTGTGGTGTGGCATTATAAGTGGTCGAATAGGCCCAATATTTTATGATTTGGTTCTGAAGGGTGAGAGATATTTAAATTGGTGGAAGAACTATATATTTTCATTAATTGATAATCTGCTGGACAATATTAAAGATAGTGTGCCATATCACACCCTAGTGCCTGTTAGAAATTGTTAAAATCGACATTTTCCATTTTGGATTCGTCTGTACGGGACCATGGATTGTCCAGCGAGGAGCAATGACTTGACACCCTTTAACTTTTTTTTTATGGGACTATTGCGATAATTGAAACCATATACCGCCTGGCTTACCAGACCTTAATCCGACGGGCTTCTTTTTTTGTGGGGCACTTAAAGTCTTTAGTATACGAAACACCTATAACAAATATCAATGATCTGCGACAAAAAATAATAAACTTTTTTAAAACATTTTTTTAATTGTAATGGGTGTTTTTTTTTCGATGTATAGAACTTTAAGTTGGCATTACTGTTCAAGATAGCGGACGATTTAACAGCTGTCAAGTGGCAAAGTATGGTTTGGCAATTCATGATGAATAGACTCACGCCTGAAAAACGCTTGCAAATAGTGCAATTTTATTTCGAAAATAATGGTTCTGTGCGGAATACGTATCGCGCACTACGTCCATTTTATCGTCAACAAAATCGTCCATCAGAGCAGTTAATTCGATTAAACATGGAACGTTTTCGCACAACGTTTACTCTTATTGATAACTCGCATCCCCAGAGACTCCGTACGGTGCGTACAGAAGAAGCTATTGCTGCTGTAGAGCGTAGCATTGAGGAAGACCCGAATGAGTCCATCTGCCATCGAGCACAAGAATTGGATCTGCGCCCATCCACTTTATGGAAGATTTTGCGGAAGGCTCTTGGTTTACGTGATTGCAAAATCCAACTCGTGCAAGAATTGAAGCCAAACGATCAAGTAAGGCGTAGATTCGTCGAATGGGTCCAAAACGAGATTGCCGTTGTTCCCGATTTTCATAAGCGAATTTTGTTTAGCGATGTAGCGCACTTCTGGTTGAATGGCTACGTCAACAAACAAACCTGCCACATTTGGAGCGAAGCTAATCCTCAAGTGTATGTCGAAACACCGTTACATCCAGAAAAACTGACTTCTTCAAAACCGATGATGGCCATAACGTTGCAGTCAATGGTGATCGGTATAGAGCTATGATTACTAACTCTTTCATTCCTGAATTGAATAACCATGATGTCCAGGAGATGTGGTTTCAACAAGACGGCGCAACATGTCACACAGCTCGTACCACAATCGATTTATTGAAAGACACGTTTGGTGACCGCCTAATTTCACGTTTTGGACCTGTGAATTGGCCTCCAAGATCTTGTGATTTAACACCGCTAGACTACTTTCTGTGGGACTATGTAAAGTCATTGGTCTATGCGGATAAGCCACAAACGCTTGATCATTTGGAAGACAACATTCGAAGTGTTATTGCCGATATATGGCCACAAATGTTGGAAAAAGTCATCGAAAAATGGACGTCCAGATTGGACTACATCCGCGCCAGCCGTGGCGGTCATATGCCAGAAATCATATTTAAAATGTAATGGCACAAGATTATCTTTCGGATAAATAAAATTCATGTCAATCGAATAATCCATTTTTGTTTAAAAAAAACTCCCCTTATAATGTTGAATTCACCATGACACAAAGTTCAGATAAATTGTAATGGTAGATTCCGATAAATTCTGTATTTTGGTTTTTGAAACCTACACACTTTGAATTGTTGCTAAACTACTTACAGTCAGATAATTTAGATATTAATTATTCTAAAATCACGTAAATCAAAATATCAATAGCACTCTGTAGAAAACTACAGAACTATAAATAAGTTTGCTACAATCCTTTTTTTTTTTTAAATTGAATTAGCAATTTGTCAGCGTCTGGTAAATTTCATGACAAAATGTAACCTTTTAAAAACTAATCAACCTGGTAGATCTTCCCAGACGGCTATCTTTCAGTTCAGCAAACGAATTTTGGACTTTATTGAACAGGGTGACAACAGTTTGCTTAGACTTATCAAAAGCTTACCACTCTGTTGATATTAAACTTTTAATTAATAAGCTGGTGCGGTATGGCATAAGAGGAACTACATTAAAATTGTTTAAATCTTATTTAACAAATAGGCCACAGAAAGTTATAATCACAAAGGATAAACAAACTTATTACTCAGAAACTATGGAAAGTAAAATCGGGATTATCCAGGGGCCAATTTTGTTTGTTGTAATTTTTCTTAACTTCTCAAAGTGTAACATGTTATGCGTATGATACTAATCTCGTAATCAGTGATTGGTTCTCTGAGAACAAACTCATTGTGAACAAGGACAAGACCAGAATTTTGCTTTTTAGGACTAAGCTGTCGAAGTTAGTTGAACTTCAAAATATATGTTTTCGAAAGGTTCACATCAAACAACTCTGTCTATGGGCTTTATATCTATGAATATCTGTTATTTTTCTTGAAGTATAGAAATATGTTCGGCCTGCAAACTATAAACATGAATGTAAACTATCCCATACACAGATTGACACCGTCTGAGAAAAGCTAAGTTTGTCTGAGACTATTTAATAACTTGCCGAATAACGTTAAGTCCGTTGCCAGTAAGAGCGCATTTAAAAAGAAGCTAAACAATCTTTTCATTGCCTTGGAATCGTATTTCATCCATGAGTATCACACCCACAAGTTTGAGTGACGCCCCCGACTTTTTTGACGCCAGCATAGTAATTGTATTGTGGCCTAATTTAGAAATAAAGCTATATTATTATTATTATTTTGATTGAAGTGCTAGTTAGCCACCACTGACAAATCCAGTATTGCTACTCATCTGTGTATTTACGAATCTTTCATTGCCTTTTACCGAAGGTGGATCATGAAGAATAGCCTCGCGCTTTTTAATTGTTTTGTCCTGAAATGTTTTCCCAACAGTATATCGGTTTCTCAGCAAAAATTCAGAAATGCTAGCAATGTACAACAACGAACTTTGCTAACAACTGCCGTAAAGTAATTATAACTCTAATAATTATGTGGTAGGTCAACTACTTGTCCATCTACCTGCCACTCTCGGGACCCTTGACCATCACCATAATACTCCTATGAAAATCGGTTACGATGTCTAAGTTTCACAGTTAACCCTCTCGCATTAAAAAAAAGGGCATAGTCAAAAATTCCACAGCAGCAGTTTTTTTTAAATTTCCTTTACTCGAGTTTTTAAGTATGCTTTATCCAATGGACAATAATGCCTGCAATCTTTCTCCCGGAGCTCCTAACTTTCTTCTTTCAAATGAAAAATTTTAACAATAATGCAATTTACATATTTGAATGAAGAAATTGTATTCTATTTTTGTGAATTCTATGACAGGTCGATTCTGAATTGGTAAGATTACATGAAGTTCTGTAGAAAGTTTATTAAATTTTTTGGATGCTAAAATTTGTTCAATTTTTTCTGAAAAAGAAGAGCCTGTATATAAAAGAAAAGAGGTAAAAGGAAAAAAATATTAATTATTTGTAAAATTTTCAGGCTCTGAACTTTTTTGTTCTGTTTTGATCAAAAACCAGCAAAAAGTAGCAGCTTGTGTGCTACTATAAAGAACTGATGTTTCCTGAGTATTAAGTATACAGGGTGTCAATTCTAAAAGGATAATCTTGATTGAGTATTACAAAAAATAACGCAGAAAAAAGGGCCATTTTAATTTTTCGTAGATGTTTTTCTTTTCAAGGGGTGAGATTTATTTTTACACTTTATTTAGGTAGGGGTGGTTGGGTGGTATCTCTTTTGAAAGGTCCAGTTTGATAATCTAATAATATTGATAATCAGTATCGTTTAATTTTAAAACTAATTGACAAAATTTTAAAATTTTAAATTGGTCGCAGAGGTATAAAAAAGACATTTAAAATGAGGTGCCACTTAAGCCGCCTTTCCTACATAAATTGTAAGAGTAAATTTCACCTCTTGAATTGAAGTGTTTAACTGTTCATTATACAGGGTTAGTAAAAAGTACCTGAAGGCTTAAATATTTCCAAAGTTGCAAGAGCTGGAACGATAAAATTTAATCCTTCGTGGTTTTGAACATGTGGAATTCAGAAATGATCACAGCAATGTTGTTAGATTTATCAGTGCAAGGTTACTAGAATTATAAATACCGTCGCGAAATCTCATAACATTGTTATTAGCATGTTTGAATTTTGCATTTTCAAAAATTCTCAGGTGTTGAATTTTATCGTTCCAGCGTTTTTTTTGGAAATTTATGCGTTCCGACTTCCATTTACTAACCCGGTATGTATGTATTATACTTCTAATGGCAGTATTTTCATCCATATCTATTACAGTTTATTTTTTTGCCATAACTCTCTTCAGTCATATCGGAACACATCTCAACAACTATTTTTGCGAATCGAAATATTGAGTTTTGGTGGCGAACACATTGAGAACAATAGTTTTCTATTTTTTAGAAAGCAACCAATTCAGAAACATGAGCAATTTTCAAAAACAAACTTTGTAAATAACTGTATTAAGTAATCTATATGGTAACTATCGTAGGCCAATTATACTCCAGTCAGAGCAGTTCCGTTGTTACATCACGTATAGTGACGTAATCAAATGATGACCACTTCTTAATTGACTAGTCAAATTCGATCATATGTATTTCATAATAAATTATTAGATATGCCTTGGTGATTTACATCTTACTTTCAAACGCGTTTTAAAATGCACAAGAAATTATTTTGTAATAAATCAACTCTTTTCTGCAATTTAACTAATAAAGTCAAATTATATATTTTGATATTGAGTTTTTTATAAATTATTACTTTAGTCACTTAAAAACCAAAAAAAATTTGTTCTAGTCCCGTCTGTAAATTGCCTAATTACACACCGATCTAGCGTGCTGGAAGCGTCACTTTACTGCGTCAGTTTCGTTTCCCACGGATCGGAGCCACTTCGGACATTTCCGGGATTTTACCGCACGGGTTTGGGAGCAATCGGATGTTTTGGAGATATTTGAATTTTGACATTTATCAATTCTGACGGTCATGTCAGTCAATATATTCGTGTTGTTTTGCGAAAATGTACCCAAAAACTAATGGTCGTAGAAAAAGTATATTATGTAACACGTTCGGTAAACTTTTTAAGTCACTCGTTTATTAAACACTCGTTCCGCTCCTGTCAAATGAACTCGTGAGTCAAATGCCGTTTCCCGCACTTGTTGCATAATATACTATTTTTCCTATATTTAATGTATTGCGTATTTGTAAACCGAAATATGTTCAAAACAAATTATTACTTGCTTATTACAAAAAGACGTTTTCCATGAAATTAAACATTACAAAATAGTGCAACCAAGAAGGGATGATAATCACACCTAAAAATGTTTAATAATTTTCTTTCGTTTTGCTTTTTATAAAACTTCTGGATTCCTCCTGCGTCGGTTTTTGGTTGAGTCGAATAGCTAACGTTTTGCCGATTGGCATGATTCTCCTGTTGGCTTCCGAGCTTGACTGAAACTGGCTTGCACTTTACTGTGTACCTGCTTTTATATTGGTTGAAGTTGTTTTAGGGGGCCGGAGCTAAATGAGGGGCATAAACACCGTCTCAGATGACTGATTCCCATATTGGTGACATCTGAGTCGCGGTTAAGATTCTTAGGTTGCTTATAGATTTCTATAGACTCATGGATTTTTCATTGGTAAAAGAGATTACATGCAAGAATTTTAGTTTTGTCTACTGAGGATTCCGGACCATCAGGCCAAATAACAAAAGTATCATCGTTTCCATAATTTTAGACTTCCATAAACAAATTCGCGATGACTGGTGATAGTGGAGAGCCCATAGTTGTTCTCGACGTTTATTCAAAAATTTGACCGTTATAAGCACAGTATGCTCCGGACAAGCATTTTTCAATCAAGGTGAGAAGGTTTGGTTCCAGATTCCCGGATTTTAATATATCTGAAATGATGGCTTCAGGAATAGGAACTTTAGTAAAGAGTTCTACGTCTACGTCGAAACTAACTAATTGAAAGGAATTAAGTACGAAACTGTCAGTTTTCCCTGTAAAGGGTTTTAATATATTGGAGAACCAATGGTGCTGACAATAGGTCGAAGAGGTAATCGTGGTTTGTGAATTTTTGGGAGTCCGTAGAGACGAGGAATTTTAGAGTCATGAGGGGTGACAGATTTTTTCTGATAGAAAAGAAGCCTTAATGATAAATTTAAGGTTGTGTTCCATAGATAACGTAGGATCTTTTTTAAGTTGATGATATGACCCGTCTGTAAGAATATCTTGAATCTTTTCCTGATATTCATTTGTGTTCATGACCGCCGTAGCATTTCCTTTATCTGCTTTCAAGATTACGATGTCGGGATTAGATTTTAGAAATTTTAGGGCAATGCGTGCAGGCTTTCCAATATTAGATTTAGGGGGTTTTGATTTTTTAAAGATTTTTGCGGGTTCAAATCGAATTTTATTAGTTGTTTGAGATGGTAGTTTGTTTAGGATAGACTCGGCATTTGAAATGATTTCCTCTTTTGAAAGAACTGATTTTTCCGTTTCCGAAAGTTGGTGCGATGATACATTTGTCACAGTGTTTGGTAGTTGAGAAGAGTTTGATGGTTTCCCTAGTGTTGGCGTTAGTTTTCCAAATTTATGAATGTGATTCTGGGTAGAAGATAAACGGAGATTTAAAGCTTTGCCATGAAACATGTTTGAAAGGGTATCGAACTCGGATGGAGACAAGATCGAAGCAATTTCAAGGTGTAGAAACAGAAGGATCTTATTGAATAAGTCTATTTCCTTACGGGTATGATGAATTCTAGAATTAAAGCGAAACTAGATTTTCGAAGAATTTTCTAAGCGGACTAAGTTTTGACATGATGGGATATTTTAAGAAAATTGAGAAGGACGATAACGTCTCTACAACGTAACAAAAAGGTCAGTGTACAAAGTAATCTTACCAGTTTCATTCGGTGATCTAACTTTCTGCTGTTGCGCTTGGTGTACTCTCCATAAAGGCTTGTTAATTGTTCAAAGAAACTTCCACAGGCTAATATTCTTAAAATATCCGATCATGTCCGCTTATAAAATTCTTCGAAAATCTAGTTTAGTACCCGGAAGGAAATAGACGTAATCTTGTCTCCATCCGACCCCTTCAAACATGATTCATGGCAAAGCTTTAAATTTCCGTTTATCTTCTACCCAAACCAAACACTTTGATAAATGTATCATTGCACCAACTGTCGGAAACGGAAAAATCAGTTCTCTCATAAGGTTCCAACTTTGTCCTTGTCCCACGTATTATCCCAAAAGAGGAGATCATTTCGAATGTCAAGTCTATCCTAAACAAACTACTATCTCAAACAGCTAATGAAATTCGATTTGAAACCGCAAAAATCCTTAAAAAATCAAAACCGCCTAAATCTAATATTGCAAAGCCCGAACGCATTGCCCGAAAATCTCTAAAATTTAAGCCCGACATCGTAATCCTAAAAGCAGATAAAGGAAATGCTACGGTGGTCATGAACAGAAATGAATATCAGGAAAAGATTCAAGGTATGCTTACAGACTGATCATATCGTCAACTTAAAAAAGAACCTATGTCATCTATGGGACGGAACCTTAAATCTATTATTAAAGCTTCCTCTCTATCAGACTTCGTGAAAAAATCTGTTACCCCTCATGACTCTAAAATTCCTCGTCTCTACGGACTTCCAAAGATTCACAAACCAGGATTACCCCTACCTATTGTCAGCACCAACATATTATTTATTAAAACCCATTACAGAAAAAACTGACAGTTTCGTACTCAATTCCTTTTACTTCATTGAACAAATAAAACGCATTACATTAGATCCAGAAGATATTCTGGTTAGTTTCTATGTAGAATCCCTTTTTTACTAAAGTTCCTTTTCCTGAAACCATCATTTCAGATATATTAAAATCCGAGAATCTGTACTATCAGCACATACAGTCATCAATATGGGATACAGTCATCCGAGACGGTGTTTATGCCCCTCATTTAGCTTCGCCCCCCTCAAACAATATAAAAGCAGAGTAAAACGCGAGCCAGTTTCAGTCAAGCTCTGAAGAAGCCAACAGGATGATTGGCGAAATGTTAGCTAGTTCGACTCAACAAAAACCGACGCAGGAGGAATCCAGAAGTTTTATAAAAAGTATTACAGTAGTGTGGAAGTTTCTTTGAAAAAGTTTTCTTTCATTTTATTACCAAAACTCATTTAGTTAGGTAGTTAGGTATGATCGAAAAAAATCGGGTTGTTTTAAGTAATACTGATATTATTTCAAAGTCAGGCCAAATTTAATTTCGATAATAGTATATTATGCAACAAGTACGGTAAACGGCATTTGACTCACGAGTTTATTTGACACGAGCGGAGAATTTTGTTCAAGCGAAGACGAGGTGACTTTTTAAAAACTTTATTTTCAAAATAAAATCGAAAATTAAGAGTTTCTGCAGCAGCAGTTACAACAAGAATAATCATATTACTTAAAACTAAGACTTTATAGGTTCATATCCGAAAAGCTGACGATGTGAATCTCACGGTCTCTTCATAGTACCATCGTGGCCAAATGCTGACATCGTAGATCTCATGGTGTCCTATCCTTATTACGTAGACCTTGTAAATAACTCCTCCCTCCTCAAGAAGCAAACATAATGGAATGAGTTTGCTCCGGCTGATTGGATTTATTGGGTTCGGATTGATTATGTTGACATTTCGGTAGAGGTTTCTTTCTAAAAACGATCATTAGGGCTGCAATGACCGCTAGAAAAAATATAATAACAATAATATTAGTTATTAAACTTGTAGACATAGGCTGGCCAATTTCTTCAATCGGTTGTAGTTCATTTGTTATCTGTTTTAATTGATATAGGTCTTGCAAGTTAATTTGACTGATATTCGCTAATCTGTGTGACGTAATTGGTTTAAATTCTTCTATATAGACTTCAGGTAAAAGCAAAGGCTTTCGTTTCATAATTTTGGCATTGTTGTAATAATTTTTCTTGCCCAAGGTAATTTGACAAGCAGCTGGAATTTCTATAAGTGTTGGAATATGATCTTAAGGTATCGATCAATTTTACACTTAGCAAATACCAATGTATTTTTAACAGGTAATACAAGCACCTTTTCTTGCGTTACTTGCTCCGCAAGAGGTTGTATTAATTCGATATGGTGTTTTCGGCAGTTGCTTATAGGCTGATTTTCAAGCAATTGAATCGTGCATTCATCCTTCGAGTTGTAGTTTTCGTGGCAGTAGAAAGTATGCTCGATTTCGGAACAGCAGGTCTCTTTGAAATGCATATCTTCTTTTTTTCGTGCGACATAGGGGTATTTTGGAATAATTATCGTGTTATTTTGGATAACAGGAAACAGGTGATGGAAACAAAAATATTTAAGCCTTAAAATAGGGAACTGAATAGCAAAAATTATTTTACTCTCTGTAAATGTTACTTGAGTACCTAAAAATTGGTAATAAGATAACGTGTTATTAAATTTTGGTAATTCGTTTATATCATAAATTGATTTTAAATAATCGATCATTTTCTGAATTTCCAAAACAGAAAATATTGAATTGTGTAAAGCATTAGTGTGTGCAAACACACTTGCGTTCTCTAAATTATCCAGAAAATTTATCGAGTTTTGACAGTCAAGTAAAATTTGGGATAAAACACTTTGAAAGGTAATATATAACTGAAGATTATTGATCGTGTTATCAACAGATCCTTTTAATATATCCATTGCTTTCTCTAGTTGGTTTTGGTTACGAAATAGAGTCGAAATCGTTAAGTTATAATTATCAATCAACCGTTTCGATAAAGATATTTGAGAGTTTAAAGTTTTCAAGGGAATTAGTTGAACATCTTCGCTATTTACTCGTCGAAGGACTAGGGTTGCTAACGCCGATGCCACTAGGATCCTCGGGAGGTTCATTTTCCTGCGAATTTAATTTTTGTTTAGATTTTGGTCGTTTGGCAGAATTTTTGATACGTTTCCGAATTGGTTTTAATTTTATAGGTTGTTTGATTTTTTAGAGTAGTTTTCTTAAATTTAGGTAAAGCTTTATTACGTAACTTAGTACGAATGTAGACCGGTTTGTCAGTATCGAAATTCAGGGGGTCCTCGCGTTCTTTGTTTCTTTTATCAATTATTTTTTTCTTTTGTTTTTTGATTATTTTCCGAAATTAATTGATAAACCTTTTTCGAACTGTTTTTGAACATAGTCCGAAATTGTCACTTGGTCACTAATGTCAAAAGGATTTGTGTCATTTATATGACCTTTGATTATTTCAAAAGGTGTAAATTTCGTGACACTGTGTATGGAGTTATTATATCCTAATAAAGCGCGTTTTACGATTTGTTCCGGGTTGTATTGTTTATGTTCCTCTTTAAGACATCGATATGCTTCAATTATAGAATAATGAAAACGTTCCACGGGGGAGTTAGAGTTACTGTTCTTTGAAGTGGTTTAATGCAACGCAATTTTATACAATTTGCAAAAGTCCTCTATGTCTTTATTTTTAAACTCCGTTCCACGTTCTGACGTGATTTTTAAAGGTAAACCATGGCGTGATACAAAAGTTAGGAGGCAATCAATGACAGCTGTTCCTGTCAGACTTTTAAGAGAATACGCTTGACCGTATCTAGAAAAGGCGTCAAGAATGGTTAAAAATATTTGGTTGTCCATTTTAAAAGAGTCAATATGAATTTGTTCGAATGGTTTAGATGTCATAGGTGTTAGACTAAATTTAATGACAGGGGGATTTCTGTCGTATTTGTTTTTTGGCAAGTATCACAAATGTTTACAAACCGCTCGATATCGTTCAAGTTTTGGAAATACTACTAAAATTCTAGTGTTATTGATAATATTTGAAAATTGACATTGGATTCGATTAATATCTCCTTCGGCTACAATTATTTGATTTTTATAAATATTCAATATTCTTTCTGTAAAGGGAATGTTAAAAATTGGATTTTCGTGGCGGTTGATTTTGTGAATATTGAGCGGGTCGCAGAATAATGTCTGACAAAATATTTATTTTCTTTTGGGAATTGTTGCCTAAAATTGATTCTAATTCGTCCGGATTTAATTCAGGTAATTATTCGGCATTTTCCAAGAATTTCTCTATAGTTTCGTTCGCGTCACCGAGTTCATTAGTCGTAGGTAAAGTTTCCAAGGCGTTAAGGTCAATGTTTTCGCTAGTATCTACGGGGTTTCGCGAAAGTGCGTCTGCGGCTTGGTTTTTCTTTCCTTTTTGATATTGTAAAATACAATCAAACTCTTCGAGTTTGAGGCGCCAGCGAATTAAGCGACTATTTGTTTCTTTTAAACTTGAAAGCCAGATTAGAGGTTTATAGTCCGTGAGGACAGAGAACTTTTGTCCAAACCAATATGGTCTAAAGTATTTACAACCAAATACAATTGCTAGCAGTTCCTTCTCGATGGTCGAATAGTTTATTTCCGCGGGGTTTAACGTTCTCTATGCATAACTAATTGGGTGACCATTTTGCGATAATATTGCTCCAATAGCATAATTTGATGCATCAGTTGTTAATTCGAAAGGTTTGGTAAAATCGGGGTACGCAAGTACTGGTTCTGATGTTAGTATATTTTTACAATGTTGGAAACAATTCACAAATTCTTTCTGGTTTTTCTTTAGACATTGAGTTAATGGTTTGGTGATCTTCGCAAAATTTTGTATAAATTTACGATAATATCCGAGCAAGCCTAAAAATTGTTTAATTTTTTTTTGTACGAGGTATCGCGAATTTTTGAATGGCCTCGATCTTTTTCGGGTTTGGTTTGATGCCTTCTGGCGTCACTACGTGCCCTAAAAATTCGATTTCTTTTCTTAGGAACTCGCATTTGTCCAGTTGGATTTTTAATTTTGCATCGCGTAATTTCGAAAATACAAGGCGCAAATTTTGAATGTGTTCCTGCAAGCCTGTACTAAAAATAATTATGTCGTCCATATAGACCATACAAATTTTATTCTGAAGGTCTTTAAGGACCTCGTCCATAACGCGTTGGAAAGTACTCGGCGCATTTTTCAAGCCAAATGGCATTCGTAGATATTCATAATGTCCGTTTTCCACGGAAAACGCTGTTTTTTCTATCGAATTTTGTGCCATCTCGATCTGGTGAAAACCGCTCGCTAGGTCTAAAGCCGAAAAGTATTGTGATCGTCCTAACTTATCTAGTATATCAGAAATGTTTGGAATGGGGTATCGATCGTTGATTGTTTTAAGGTTTAATTTACGATAATCTATTACGACGCGCCACTTTTGTACGTTTGAGGCATCGATTTTTTTTGGAACGATCCAAACGGGAGGGCTCCAAGGGCTCGTTGAAGGACGGATTATACCTTTCCCTAACATTTCATTTATTTGTTTCCTTATTTCCTCTTTATGGGCTTACGGGTAACGATATGATTTTGTGTGTACCGGAACTTCGTCAGTGGTTTTTATCTCGTGTCGAATTTTGGATGTAAATGTTAGCGCGTCGCCTGGTTTATAGAAAATGTCTTTAAATTCATCGCATAATTATTGATTGATTGCTGCTCTTCTGAGATCATGTGGGATAGCCGTATTAATTTGGTTATATCGATTTTTGAGGGAGAATTTTGAAAATATTTATTTTTATCGAATTTTTTTATGGTTTCGAAAGAATATATTTCGAATGCTTCCTATATAAACGATTCTACGGGAATTGGTTGCAACAAGGTCGTGTTAATGGTTTTATCGGTGTGGTTTTGTATTTCAACGGGTGCGAATCCGTTTCTCGCATGGGATAGGGTTCTAGGAATAAACAAGTTATTTATTTCAGTAGGTGGTACTAAAATATCGCCTTCAAAAACGTTAACTGGCAAATTCTTAATAATTTTCTCATGAGAGTTTATCGAAAATGAAAATTTTGAATCTGCGGGTTCGCGGAACTCAAAAGGAATTTGAATTGTTTTAATCGAAAGTATTTTGTTATTTAAGTCAATATTTATATTCATTTTCATCAAATCAGTTAATCCAATAACGCCATCGAAAAAGTCGTGAAAATCGAAAAGGATAAAATCGATTTCGTAATCGATACCAAACTCTGTAAGTAGAGGTATAGTAGCTTCAAATTGAGTATTTTGGCTGCCTACGGCTGTTTTTATAGTATTTTGTGTATTATAAATACAATTCGAAAAATATTGTTCAGCAATAATAGGTTTTAATACTGATCTATTACTACTAGTGTCTATTAATAATTTAATATTTAAAGAGTTAATTTGCAAGTAAGGAAGGGGGTTATACGAAGATACGTTTATTTCAATTAAGTTGGTAAAGTGTTTTTGAGGGGGTAGTTGTCTGGGCCTTACGTCAACTGGGCCAGTTGGAAACATTTTTTGTGGGGGCTTAAAGTAATTTTGATTAAAAGGTTGTTGACCGAATCGCGTTAAGTTACCAAATTGTGCGGGGTTACTAAATTGCTGATTTGGAAATTGAGTGAGCTTGGGTGGTACAAACGCATTATTGCTAAACGGTCTTTGATAAAAATTTTGAAGATGTTGATTTGTCGGTGCACTGTTTAAATTTCGGAAGTTCGGTTTTTGAAATTTATAAGGCTTGTTCAGAGTCCCATACAATCTTTCAAAATTTTTGAATTCATTTACATATGCCATGGCGTCTTCGAAACTTTGCGGTGTTTTTAAATGCATATTGTTTTTTAAGACGCCTGTGCACCCTGCGATAAATGTATTTAGGGCGGTTTGATCATAATGTTTAATATATGAAAGCTTTTCTTCCGGTGTATATTTAGACTCGTTACTTATACGCTGTGCAATGTCGCTCCTTAATAATTGAAGTCTACTTCCAAAATTTATCAAGTGTTCGTTTTTATTGGGCCTAGTCCTAACTAATTCTTCCATTCACTAATTTCTGTGCGATTACCTACTAGAACTGCGGCTCTGCCTACCAGTTTTTCCTGGATACATTCAAAAATATGTTTATTTAATTCCGAATTTGCAAGGGAAGCGTAACCATTAATTAAGCATTCGCATCTGTTGATAAACTTATTTAAGGTATTGCTATCACCTTCGTAAGGTTGAATGTTTTGCAATTTTGATTTAAATAAATTCCAATTTACTTGGTCTGTCATTTTTTTTGATATTTTTCTTTCACTAAAGGTTAGATTTTTGAAAATTTCACTAATTTCAGATTCTACGTCACTACTTAATGCTTTGAAATATTCGCAGCTTGTTTCTCATTCACAATTTAACATCAAAAATTGATCGATTAAAAAAAAATTGTTTCCCTAACTACTTGACGTCCGATACGTCTTGCTTAAAATTATCCCTATTAAAAGCCGTAACGGGGGATCTTAAAGGGGCGAAAAGAAAAAATCGCACTTACGGTTTTCCCTTCCCTGATCCTTTGTTGCACACTGCCTACGAGAGTCTTCTCTGGGTTCGCCAACAAGTTCTTTGGATTGCGCTGTAGCGGTTGAAACCACTCCTCAGGGTAGCCTAATTCGGTAAGTGTCACTTTTCCGCACGATGCGACGTACACACACGAATTGTCTCTGCTTTTTCGTTTTCCGAATTCCGAGGGCACAATCCTACCGACTGCGCCAATTATGTTCAAGCGAAGACGAGTTGACTTTTTAAAAACTTTATTTTCAAAATACAATCGAAAATTAAGAGTTTCTGCAGCAGCAGTTACAACAAGAATAATCATATTACTTAAAACTAAGACTTTATAGGTTCATATCCGAAAAGCTGACGATGTGAATCTCACGGTCTCTTCATAGCACCATCGTGGCCAAATGCTGACATCGTAGATCTCACGGTGTCCTATCCTTATTACGTAGAAATCATTGTACATAACTGGAGCGAGTTTTTAATAAACGAGTGAGTGAAAAAGTTTACCGAACGTGTTGCATACTATACTTTTTCTACGACCGTTAGTTTTTGGGTACATTTTCGAAAAACAACACGAATACATTCACTGATGACGGAATTGACAAACGTCGAAATTCAAAGCGTGGGAAATATCTCCGAAAACATCCGATTGCTCCCAAATCCGGCTCGAATTCATGGGAAACGAAACTGACGGTAAAGTGACCCTTCCCGCACGCTAGATCGGTGGGTAATTAGGTATTTTACAGACGGGACTAGAAAAAAATATTATATTTTATAAAAAACCTGTTAGAGTAATATTGCATGTACTTGAAACTAAAAAGTAGGATAGCGTTGGCAGAAAAAAGGACTTTCCTCACAATTTATAATTATGGCCTCTTTTATTTATTTATTTATCTAAAAAAGTCAACCTAACAGGCATGAAACCCAACTGACAGGTAGGTTGTAGTACAAAGTATTAAATAGTTACAGAGGCATTGCAAGTAATGGTGATATGATGAAACTGGGAGAAGACTGAAATTAATAATTATAGTTAACGGGGCAATAACTTTTTCACCTTAGTAATAGATTGTGAATAAAAGTCAAAGTCGTTTCCAGCATTGTATTTGGAACACATTCAGAAAATAGGAAAAATTCTTAAAATATTAGTTGTTGGTGTGGGAAGAAAGAATGTGTTACTATGTGATGTTACGTTATGTTACTGTGTTAAACAGCTAAAATTATATTTTGTAATTTTTATTTTATTTTATGTTAATTACAATTTCAAATTCAGATAATACTTTTGTTTTAATAAGAATAAGTAATAAAAATTATTTAAGAAGACATTATAAAACCATATAGCGTTTTATAGATTTATTAAAAAGCGATGAAGCAAAATCATATTTAATTTTTATCAAATCGTTATCGTCTTTTTTTTTCAATTTTACAATGGGTGTCGATAACTGGGAAAATATTAAATGCTTGGATTGACTTTACCCTTTCCCAAGCTTCATTTATCGTCTGTGAGCCTATAATAGTTTTTCAGTTTTTCGGGTGAAACGTAGAACAAAGTGGTATTAATACTGCATCAGAAGTATTATTTTACAATCTGACCAAATCATCTCTATCGCATTAAATTGGCAATGAGAAGGCAGAAGCAGCAAAACGGGATTGGCATTTGCCAATGTTAATTTGTCCATTCTTAAAAGATTGTATTTTGAAATTATTTCATATTCAAAGAAAAATACTTAGGAACTAGCTATGCAGTTTTTCTGGCAAGTGTTGCTTCACTAACTTCCATTCCAAGATTTTAAAGTAAAAAAAAATACATAAGTCAGTTTTTCCCAAAGCATATTGGTATATATATTGGTAATGAAGAAATGAGAGTTTCCGTGGGTATGAAAGTAAAATTTTTATCTGTTTATAGGTTACAAAAAGTCCACTTTTCGCATAGAAAAAATATAAATCACCTTTCAAAATTTTCGGTCTTCATTGATTTACAGCCCCATTTAAAAATAAGACTGACATACTCCACGAAGCCATTGTTAAAGCCAGCTTATAAATTATATAACGAACTCCTTCACCATATTCTTTCCAAACTATTGGTACCAGCTTTTTCTAGACACGCCTTTACTAAATATTCAAGTCCCGTCCAAAAATACTGTATTGAACGAAGAGGCATCATTTTTCATGTTTTCTCTCAAAACACGGCATTTTTCCCAACAAAATTTCAACCTTTTTAATCTATCAAATGGCGATTTCGTGTAAATTTGTGACTGTGACATCCAGTAATGTACTAAAAAAAGATGTCATGGAATAACGTAATTGCACAATTTTTCTCACTGGATCATAGATACAATACTATGTCTATGGATTACTGCTAATACCATTAAGTGGTGCAGTTTAATAATGATTTATAACTCGAGTAGCGTAAACTTAGTTTAAAGAAGTCACCCCGTTACGTTGTTCGCGTCTCTAAACGTCCTAAAACGTTTCAGCTGGGAGCGCAGACGTCGGTCCCGTCCTGCAACCCACTACCACCAAATATCACAGTCCACCGCAGTCACTTGGACGCTGCGGAAAACCTCCGGAACCAGTTCCTAGCACGTCCACCGCGTCGCTCCTCAACAATCAAATTTTAGCGGCGCATCGAGAAGACTCGAAAATCGACCTAATCGAGTTTAGCAATTCGGACACGGACTCGGACTTGTTGGACAGGACAAGCGCTGTGCCCAGTGCGCTTGTAAAATTGAAGAGCAAAAAAAGGCACGACCGGGACGAAGAGGCGAGGCAGAAAGTACTAGAAGAATCGATGCCGGATATAAGATTCGTACCTGCAGAACCGCCCGCTGTAATCAAGAATAATTTAAATGGCAGCTGTGTGAGTCGGGCCAAAACGAAAGATCGCAATCTGGCGGCCGCCCTCTGCGGTAAGTTGCGACGGTAGTTTTTCTGGTCACCGGACTATGGTTTCGTTTGAATTTTCTGTTAATCTACAAAAAATAAAAATACTTGGGCGTCGATCAATAATTAAATGGGATTAATGTGCCCGCCAATGGGCTTGTTTGCAACATTCGCTTTTGCAGCTTTTTTCACTTAATTCGGTGCCATTTTATCGTTAAAGCATACTATCAAAATTTTAAGGCGACAGAAAGCTTTGGCGAATTTGTGACGGCATTCCTTGCATTGTTTTATATTCTGCAACAGTGCTCGTTGTGTATATTTGGTTTTTATAGTAATATTGTTTTTTTAGTGTTCTGGTATCACTTGACACTTGGTTTGTACGGGCAATTTCCATAAATTTACCCGAAGTTCACATTTCTATAGTAATGGATTATTTTTATCAAAATAAGGATTTTGGAGTAGCCAATGGACCAATTTTTATTTCCATGAACTTTTAACATGTCATATAAAAAAATCTTAGTAGAATTCCAGTCGGAGTTCACCAAACGAACGGATCGTATCCCGTCATATATTATTATCACATTTTTTCATCCGTGAATCAATACGTGAAAACATACAAATATATATTTAAAAAAATTAACAATTTGGATATTGTCAAGCATACAAAAAATAAAATAAGTATGCCAAAATTAAATAGATAATTAAGGCATAAGCTCGGGTGCGTTGCAATTTAGATATTCAACTATAGCTTAAAAAAATTTTTTTGCTGTATTATTTTTAAAGCCACAATTTTTTTGTATTTTTTTAACCTCAGTGGGAAGTTTATTATAAAGTTTCACTGACCAAAATATATAGAGATGCGAACGTCAATAAATTTAGTTTAGGAAATTATTCTCACTATTATTTTATGTGTTCTGCACGCCTCATTACCCCTGACACACTTGCCAAATCGATGGCATATGACAGGCAAGATTGTACATAGCAAGTAACGAAAGGTGAACATCAACATTATGCCTCAATTGCTACGGTACCGTGCGGTCAATTTATCTTGATAACATGTTAATTGGTTGGAACCTTTTTGTTTTTAGAGATATCAAGGTAAACAAAAAAACGAAATGTAGGGTTAGTAGCCATGTATAAAACAAAATACTATCACTTTTCTGATATATGGGCCTACATCATATATTTTAAAGGGAACACCCTGTATATTATATATGTGTTTAATAGAATATCTTATTCCGATTACAACAATGTAACACACTTTGCATTTTAGGCCACTCGTTTTTGACAAATCGGCAAAAATAGAAAATATTTATATAATTTCAAAGATAACTGACGGATAAAAATATGCTTATGTTTGTAACAACGTTGATGGTTGAATTATTGTCCAAGTCATATGCTTCGAGTATACTGTCTGAATAATAAAAGTGCAACCGCAGCACGTCGTCAGTATATTAGACTTTATCCAGAGCGCCGAGCTCTTTAAAAACAGATATTTCTAAAGCTGACAAAGAAATTTGCAGAAAATGGTATAAACGGTATTAAATGCTAAAAAGGTAAACGGTTTTAATTGAAGAAAATAAGGCAAACATATTGGGATCATTTAAATTTCGTAAAACTTAAAAACTAAGTGCAGAACAATTTTATTATTTATTTTTTAGATTTAATGAGAATAACAATTTTTTGAGAAATATTTTATGAACTGTTAAGTTCGTTCACTACATGAAAGGGTTGTAATAGACAAACTACGCGATATTGGTCTTTAAATAATTCTAGACAAATACACGAAATAAAAACACCAGGGTACCCAAAATATGCTCCTAGGTGAGCATATTTTGAGTCCGATATTTATAGATCAAAAGTTAACTGGAGATCATTATTTGCAACTCATTTAGTATTAAATAGAACAATATATAGAAGATCAGCGCTGATTATATGGCAGCAAGACGGTGCCCCTCCTCACAATTTAAAAATTTTCTTAACATGGAATATCTCAGAGGTTGGATAGGGAACGAGGGGACTATGGATTGGCGAGCCAATAGCCCCGTCTTAACTTTAATGGGTTTTTCTTTTGGGGACACATAAAAAATCACGTGCACAGAACTCCTTGTAATAATGCCGTGGAACTTTGGCAAAGGATTAATTGTTAATTCAGCCGCCAATATTACTGCAGGATGTAATTTGTTGAATTTGGCAAATGAAATGGCATCTTCTAAATTATCCAAAAATGTTATAGAACTTTGGCAATTTATAATTATTTGCATTAGTGTATTTTGAGCTGTAATAAATGTAGTAATGTCGGGAATAGTATTATTTGAATTATATTCAAAATTGTCTGTTTTTTAATATTTTGTTCATTTTTCTGTAGAAGTGTTATAGTGTCATTATAGTTGTCGATTAGATGTTGAATCAACAAGGTTTGTTTTTTTAGTTGGACGTCAGATGAATATTTACTACGGACAAATTCTGCTATAGTTCTATCATATTTTTCTCCATCGTCCCAATCGAGAGTGTCAAAAATCCATTTCGATTATTTACCTACAGCATACACCTCTTTTTGTGCGATTAGATTTCATATTAGCAAGTTTGAATCTTACTTTGTAATTAAATATCGAGCATTATTGAGTAAATTATTTACATTAATATATTGTAGAGTTTGATAATTATGTTTATTTGTATAGTTTAGTGATTTTGAGATTACAGCGTAAGCGTACTCTAAATTACGTAATTACGTAAATTAGGTATACGTCGATGTTGAATAATTCGAGCATTTCCTAAGCGAAAGGGTAGAAGTGGTTTTTTGATTGGGATAATTTCAATATCATTATTCGCTATCACTAATAACAGCGTAGCTGCAAGAAGGAACAGCGTTGTCCGGTTCATTAACCTGCGAACAAGAAAAAGCTTTTGATGCGAGATTTGTGAATTATTTTATTTTTTGTGATAATTTTACTTCCATTATCTTGATCTACAATAACAGGTTTTCTCCGGAGCTTACGTTTTGTTGTTGTTTCAGTTGCGTAAAAGGTTTTCTCGTTTTTCGTTTTGTTTTTCATTTAAACGCATTCTAATTGCTAACGATGTTTCGTAAATTTGTTGATAAATAGTTTTTAATCTTTCGAGTCTATGTGCAATATAATTATTCATAATGATAATAAACTGTTTATTTTTCCATTTATGACATCAAAAGGTTTTTATTTTGTTGCGCTATGCATTGATGAAGTGCGACCTATAATTGCGTATTTTTTTAAATCTTTAGGTCTTTTTGTTTTGTCCTGCCAATGACGTCAGTTAAAACAACTTTTGATATTACCAATTTATAAGCATTGTTTTTTAATATATTTGGTAACAAAACAGATAGTTCCCTATATAAATCTATTTCAATGTATTGTACATAAAGGCAGTACATTTTTGTTGGATCCAAATAATCAAAAAATAATTTAATTATTTCATTTTGATAGTTTTGACTTAAATAAACAGAAAATCTTGATGTATTTTGAATTTGATTACTAGTATTTAAAGCATTTTCGGTAATTGGTATATTTAAAATAGGATCTTCAGCTGCTGAGTGTACAGTCCCACCAGTATTAGGAATATTTGGCGGTCTAATTTGAATGTCCGAGATGATATTAATTCTTGGAGTGTTTACAATTTCTCGAGGGTTAAACACGTGTTCAATTTGTTTCAATTGTTCAAGGCTTATATTGTGATCTTCTTCCGCATGAATGTATTTATCGATGTCTTCATTAATATCTCCATGATTTCCAAAAAGTATCTCATATATCTATCATATTTAGTTCGTTGCGTGACAGGTCATCAGCGTTGGTGTTTTGTTTTCCTTTCTTAAAATGAACTGAATAATCAACCTCTTCTGAATTTATTCGTAATTGTTTTGGAAATGTCACATTTATTACATTGTTCCTAAATTAAAAACTTCAAAAATTTCGTTATGAAAGTCCGGAAAAGATAAAACGTTTAGAGGTTGTGGGAAATTTAACGTTATTGAACTGAGGTGGCTTTTACTTGATGAAAATCTATTTATCAAAATAAATAAGAACTAAAAGTTCAGATTTTCACGAACTTATATATTATGACATGACAATTCTTTCGACAACACCGTGTCTTTATCAAATGTAATATTTACAAACTACCTGCTACTATATATACCGAAAAATGACCATAAAACCTTAATTAATGTTGCGAGAATTTTAGGTTCAATAAAGGAGATGTATTTAAATCTAATTGATCGTTAAATGGCTTCCAATAAATTTAATTTTCTACTTTTTGTGGCTGTGTATAATATATCAAAATTGTCGTCAAAAATGTGTTTTTCTGTGTTTAAGTGTGTAGCATAATTAGAATTTAGACTATTGTTTTTAAACGCTCTTATATGTTCGTTAATGCGTTTCTTGAAGGATCTACCTCTTTGTCCAATATACATTTTAGGACAAGATCCACATTTCAACCTGCAGACACTTGATTTTTGGGATTTTGGACATTTCGATTTATTGTTTTTTAAATATTTTCCTATTGTGTTGTTAGTTCCGAAAGCTATTTTTAAACCATATTTTGACAAATGTTTTGAAACTTTCGCTAGGTTCTCCTATGTATGTAATTGTTTTAAATTGTTCGTGTTCTGTATTTCGTTTCGGATAAATAGAGTTTACTGTTGTCTGTATTTGTTTTTTATTTATAATTTTATCCATAATGGAGCCGTTGTTCAGTGCTATTTGTTTAATGATAGTAAGTTCTTTGTTGTAATTTTCTGTTGAGAGTGGCGTATTAAGAAGTCTGTCTGTGTATAAAAGAGTTAAATGCAGCCATTTTGTATGTATAAGGGTGATTTGAGCTGTTCTGTATGACTGTGTCCGTGTGTGACGGTTTATGATATATTGAAAAATCTAATTTGTTTTGCACTTTCGTAATAGTTATGTCTAAAAAATTAATAGAGTTATCCTGTTCAATCTCGATAGTGAATTATATACGATTATGTATTGAGTTAATGTAATTTAAAAAAGAATTTAATTGTCTGTCCGTTCCAACAAAGCAAGCAAAGACATCGTCCACATATCTATACCACCATAAAAAAACTTTAAAACCTAGCGAAAAAGTTTCAAAACATTTGTCAAAATGTGGTTTAAAAATAGCTTTCAGAACTAACAACACAATAGGAAAATATTTAAAAAACAATAAATCGAAATGTCCAAAATCGCAAAAATCAGGTATCTACAGGTTGAAATGTGGATCTTGTCCTAAAATTTATATTGGACAAACAGGTAGATACTTCAAGAAACGCATTAACGAACATATAAGAGCGTTGAAAAACAATAGTCTAGATTCTAATTATGCTACACACTTAAACACAGAAAAACACATTTTTGACGACAATTTTGATATATTACACACAGCCACAAAAAGTAGAACATTAAATTTATTGGAAGTCATGGAGATTATTATGGTATTGCTTAACGATCAATTAGATTTAAATACCTCTCCTTTATTGAACTTAAATTCTCACAACATTAATTAAAGTTTTATGGTCATTTTTCGGTATATATAGTAGCAGGTAGTTTGTAAATATTACATTTGGTAAAGACCCGGTGTTGTCGAAACAATTGTCATGTCATAATATATAATTTCGTGAAAATCTCAACTTTTAGTTCTTATTTAATTTGGCAATTCTAGAAATCACCTTGAGAGAATGCTCATGTGAATGTGGCTGTTGAGTTGTTTTTAAATTTAGCATTAATAGCCGGTTTTTTATTTCTCGTAGAATTGAAAAATTTGCCGGTTCCGGCACTGCATACGGCGTGTGTTTTCTGTCACGTGGATTCTCCGACCGAATTTTACATTCAACCGGTGACCGACGATTGTCTGCTCGACTGGTAAGTATTACTATAGGTGAGTTCGACGGAGTAGGAGTAGTTTTTTGTCACGTGAGCTTGGTATTAATAGAGTGTAAATTGTATACCCTTGGACCTTTGGAGCAGAACGTCAAACATAAATGTCAAACAGCTGTATTGGTTTGTTGTTGTTTTTGTAGTTGCCGAAAAGAACTAGTTTGTTGCGTGTTTATTTTTATCATCAATTTTTATTATTAATGAAAAATAATTTTAATATTTCTGCCCATGTTTAGTTTTATAAAAAAAATATCTGAACGACGAGGATTATGAAGTCAGGGAGACACTGTAAATCATGAACTGATATAAGGAATTTCGAAAAATTGAAAGGCGTAAATTTTAATAATTGGCATGGAGAAAAATGAAATAATTTCAAGTCACGGTTGAAAAAATGTCAAAATTCTAACGAGCAGGAAAACTAGCCCGGTAAGAAACTAGTGGTTTCAAGCACGGAACATAACACAAATATATATATTTTATAACTAATCAATACAGTAGAATTTCAAAATGAAATTCATAGGTAAGTGTTATATTAAATGTTTTTTTTAACTAAAAATATGCAATACTAGTTATCAAATTTCTTTTTGCATTTACTTTTTTATGGTCCTCTAAAGTTAAAGAAAAAAAATCAAACTATTTTTTTATAGACGTGATTTAAACTTATAACGAATACAGAGACCGCAGTGATCCCTTATCATTACCAAAAACTAATTTTAAAAATCTTTTTAGGCCTGTGAACTGGGTCACTGGCTACTTTATCAAATTGGACCTCACATGAAAGATGCTGAAAGGACTACAGCTATTCGTAAAACTCTAAGGGTGAATAAATTGAAGAACAAAAACGCAATCGCTAATGAAAATAATTTATAAATATTTTAATTTTTTGCATCACAACATTTTTTGTATGAAATAATGTACCAAAGAGATACTGGGCAAGATTTTTTTTAACAAGTTTATGTTTGTCAGAAGTGACCTTATAGTTGAGGGTTCTTGCTCATATAATAAAGTTTCGTGAAACAGCTGAAGAAAATAACCGTGAGAAGCAATTGTGAGTTTGTAATCGACTGCCAATAAAATATTATTTATTTATACATGTTTAGATTTATGGAAATGATGGCTTTCCTGGTGTAATAGGGTGTATTGATTACCCTCACATAGCCATAATTGTTAGAAAATTGAAAACCCTGAAATGCCTGCGGTCATCTTTTACTGCAGGAAATAATGTCTAGTTTTAACGTTCAAAGTAACACTATGTTCATATTTTAAAACAGTAACTATAAGAAGGTGAAGGTTTTCTTTTAAATGCAGATTTGTAATGCAAAATTAAAAATTTAAATATCAGGTTTCCGGGATGTGTCCATGATTCTGCAATATGGCAGACTTCAAGAGTAAGAATTCATCTGTCTTATTTAATTGTTTTTATTACCTATTGGAACCATGGCTGCTTACACCAATTTCCAACACAATAACGAATAATGAAAAGGAATATAATCGTAGGCATAGATTTATCAGACAGTATAGAAAACTAACACTTGTCTAAAACATAGAACTCTACATTATTTCCCGCAAATAACAGGAAAAATCATTTACTCCTAGTATAATACATAATTGTTGAATTGATAAAATTTAGATGGTAAAATGTTACTGTATTTTAATAAGGACATTAATTATATTCTTAGAAGATTATGATGATCAAGAAGAAAATGATGAAAATTTGGTTGAAGTGGAAGATTATTTAAATCGAATTGAAAGAACTGTTTGTAAGAAGGTCGTATTGTTCGAACTAGAGTAGTGGAAAATTACTGTTTTTGAATAATGAATTTCCAATTTATTTTGATTATAAATGATATGATCAATTTTAATTTACATATCATATAAACATATGTTAGTATTTATGAAAATCTTTTATTTTAATACACTGGTGATAAGATTTGCCATTGCTTTATTTAAAATATGGAGATAAAAATCGCACTTAAACTTCTTTCAATTAATTTCGCATTCTTGCCCAAGATTTGGAAAATACAAATAAATCAATTTAATTTCTAAACCAAACTGAAACCGCCTAGCGAATATTTGGTAGAGTTCACTAAAGTATATACCGTTTTTACGACATAATCCGGTATTTAATTTTGGTAAATTTTTATGAAGGTCTAACCGCAGGCCTACCTCGCTTAGGTGTTTCTTTGTACTTTCGTGCATACGAATGCTGCACGGATTTGGGTAGAGTTTCATCGGTGAGTTTCCTGGATTGTTTTAGTCCATGCAGTGAAAAATACATTCTTATTTTTAAATCCTACTCTTAAATTGCAACAGTCGCACAGTTCTTGTCGCCTAAGATCTTAAATACGGTCCTGGCTTGTCGTACACGTTTTGAAAATAATGGTTCCTTCCGCTTTTACAACAGGCATCATAGAACAAATGGGCAAATTCGACAGTTTCAAACTTTTGTGTATGTTTGCTATTAAAATCCTGCATTAGTCACCCTATTTACGTCAAAAAACGATACCCAAACGAATAAAGTGTATAAGGAGTGACTCGGAGTACAGGGAGTTAACAAGCCAAACCCACCTTATGTTCCACAATTTCGCAATTTTCTTTGGGAAGTGTTGAAACCAACGAAAAATCCGTACGATTTCATTTCAGGGTGAGCTACACGTTATCTGCGAAATTAAAAGGCTCTCACCCCGAATTCGTTACGAAACAAGAGGCGTTCTCAAAATTAGGAAAATACTGCGTGGCTTACGTCTTGGAGCAGAAGGAATGGTACAGGATGCGCGTGCTCGATTGGAAATTGGTATGGCCCACATGTTACTTTTTTTTATTTCCTTATTTATTTATGTATTTATTTTACCCAAGACCTTAATAAATTAATTAACCAAACAACATAAGGAAAAAAACAAGAAGTGAAAGTACGAGGTTGAGTCCAATATACATGAGCCTACTACTAAGAACAACAAGGTACAGCTAGTTTCATTTGGCATGTCTGATGGCATCCCCAGAACGCCGTGGTTTAATACTGTCTCTTCCTCCACATATATATGGAGAGGCGGTAACCCCAGTAGGGCGTCTATGGCCGCTGTAGGCTTGGTGCTGAGGGCATCAGAAATTGCTATACAGGCTTGCCTCTGCAGCCTAGCAATTTTTGTCTGGGCCAGTCGTTGCTGTCACTTGAGCCACCAGACTACAGAGCCATATGCAATCATAGGCCTAATTATCAGCATGTATAGCCAATATATCAATAGGACCCATGCCCCAGGCTTTGCCACAAACCCTCCAGTATGTTCAGAGCGATCTTTCCGCTTTCCGGATAGTCTTCTCTAAGAGAGAGAGTTCCAGTTGAGGGGGTACCAAATTTTCCAGTTTCCTTCTGTTACCACTTAGTTTGACGACCACCTGTAGAACCACTTCCTTCCACCTTGTGGACAACCCCTAGCGGTTCTGAAGTGGACAATAGTTGGTTACAAATCGCTTGCCTCTAAGTGCTTCTTTAATAATAATGTATCTTTATTTAAAGTATTAAATAAGGTCAGAAATAACGATATTTATATTTTTATATTCCATTCCATATTTTTATATTTTATCATATAAAGTTTCACCTTGATTGGAATTTTAAAAATTGCTTTTTGTATTTTTGTACTTCTAATAATTTGTAGCCATTCCGAGAGAGACTGTTGAATATTTTTATGCACTTGTAATAAGGGCCTTTCAGTTGCTGTCAATCGATGATCTCAGTGTCCGTGTGAGATAGGCAGTTTTTGACTCACTTTTTTCGTGCCATTGACGTTTATAGTCTTTGGTTCAACTATTTTACACTTGTTCGTCTTGAATAATGTTAAATTTGTTTTGTTATTATTAACAACTAATTTAATCTTATTGGGTCAATGTTCAGCTATTGAGTAAGCTTTTTTCATTTGAGGGTCAAAACATGTGACAATTACATGGTGCTAAGTCTGGACTGCAAGGTGGATGATAAAGTGTTTTCCAGTTCATTTCTACCAGTTTCTGCTACATTTCAGCTTCTGTGTGAGACCTGACGGTGTCGTGGAGGAACAACACCTCGAGAATGGGATAATCTCTGTTGGTTAGTTATCATTGGAAGAGAGGTCAGGAGACCCTCGCTAGTCTAGACAAATTACAACTCCTTCGCCAATGGTTTCCATTGTTTTAGGTTTTTTGTTTATGACTTTTATTCGGTATTCTGGTCTGAGCATACTTTATTTCTCGAGTTATTTTGTCATTTTATGAAACCAAGTTTAGCTATCTGATTACACTATTGTGCCCACACTAGAGAAAATAAACCCTAGATATCTGATCTGTATCCAGTTTTTTTTACGATTATTTTTAGTCCAAACCTTTGAAACTCTTTCTGTAATTTTGGTAACATGATGGATGCGTCCTCAATATCAAAGGAGATAACCCGTCAGCGAATAGGAGAGTGTGGAAAGGTGGACCGTCAGTAGGTTCCATTGCATTTATTTTTCCACACACATAGTTATTGGTTCAAGTGTATTTTGAATAATAGAACATAACATTCAGATTGCAAATAAAACGGGCACGTTTACGTTTTTACAGTTCTCGGATAGTTTATAATATTTTTAGGGGAATAACACCAGAGAGGTGGAGGTGCAGTCGGTCGATTATGGCTTCAGGCTCGCCCTCTCCTTCACTTATTTACGGAGCATGACAAAAGAGGTCGCCGATGTCCCAATGCAGGCCATCAGATGCCATTTGCCATTCGTAAGTTCTGACCTACTAAATCCTTTATTCGCAAATATGGTCTTTATTGTAAATTATTTGTTATTATTTTTTAATTCTTATTGATTTTTAAAATCCAGTTTCTACACAATATTAACCATAGTTATTAAGGGAGTATCGTTATAAATGCGAGACAAATTCAAATATTTGTTGTTTGGTGCTCTGTGTTCTATGTCTGCAAGAAAAGCGGTGGGAGCTGTTCGTACCTGAAATAACTGTCGATAACTCCTGAAAGGTCTAACGAAGCTTGGTTTCATTAAAAAGGAGTTTTGCCAGTCTATCAATCCTAGTGGCGTTTTCTGAAATTGGCAAAAATATGAACAACTGCATCTCGATATCTTTATTGTAACCTAAAATATGAATGAAGTAACTTAAAATCAAAAATTTGAATTTTGGTACGCTTTCACTTTATTAAAGAACTTTAATGAAATGTATTTACCACGTAGAAAAAAGATCGGTTGTTGCATTTGAGGTGATTATTTTAGGTATAGTCCGGGACATAATACATGTTATTAAGATTTTTATCTGCTCAGAGGCATTTTTGAGCCAATAAATTAATCCGGTCTAGGGTAGTCTAATGATATTGAAATACAAAATATATGACAATATTCTGCTGTATTGCATGCTGTGCAATTGTAATTAAATAACTAATAAATAAGTATTAAATAAAATTCGTCGTCAAGGATATAATTAATAGTTTTACGTTGTCCCAAGTTTTTTCTATAATAATTTTGAGTTTTTAATTTAGCCCATAAGAACAAACTCTTGCAATTCCTCTTTTTTGCTGCCGATCCTTGGTGCTTTTTTAGCACTGTGATAACAAGCATTATCATGAACTATTGCGCTGCCTTTATATCTGAAAGAATATAATTATTTACCCAATTTTCAAAAAGTTCACTGGTTATCTCCTGATGGTAGTCTGAAAGGAACCAAGGTACCCAACTTTCCCTCGAGTCACAGTGTAAAATGGATGTTCCTTGTCCTGTAGATGCAGGTACCGGGCGATCCTTTATAATGCCCCTTCTTCCTTTAACTTTTTTATTTAACGTTAAGGAAATCCTTCAAATTCAAAAATTTTTCAAAAAATAGTAAGTAATCTATTTGCAAGATATATTTTTAAACATACAGGATGTTGCAGAAATCACCCACAGAAAAAAGTTATTTATTTTTAATGGAACACCCTGTATATTATAGGCTTAATAAAATCCCCTAAAAATTCTGCCTTACTTCTTGTATAATATGTCCTATACCCAACACCAAAAGTTTTTGCTTTTAACATAAAAGCAACATTCAGTAAATGAAATAATATTCTAGAATTTATTATTTAAAAAAAAACAAAATAACTGACAGTGACACTGACTAGTTACAGATTTAGCAAAACTTGCGTTCCTTATTATAAAATGAATCGTTCTGAAAGAGCATGGTTTTGCTAAATCTATCACTGTCAGTTATAAACAAAAATAATTGTTTATTTGGCGACGATTTAATAACCATCCAAGATATAATTTTTCATAAGTTCTATAATTATTTTATTTTTGAATATTGCTTTTATGTTAAAAGCGCATGTATCTCAAAAACTATTGGATTTGAGTATACGACATATGCAAGAAATATGCAAAATTTTTAGGCGATTTTATTAAGTCTCTAATATGTATGATGTTCCATAAAAAAATATAACACTTTTTATTTGTCGGTGAGTTGTGCAACACCCTGCATATATAAACATATATACAAGATGTTATTCAAATTACAACATATAATTTAATGAATGGATCTAGTAGTCTAGTTACGTAAATTCAACGCCCCAAAAAAAATGGCTTGATTATTAGCGTAATACGTCACGTGTACCCGTGTGGTAAACTTTTAAGTCACTTGTTTATTAAACACTCGCTCCGCTCGTGCCAAATAAACTCGACACTCTGCCCTTGTTGCACATAGCTTTTTTAACAACTTGTATATTTGATGTTTTTTCCCAAACGTTAAATAAAAAAGTTAAAGTGGGGGGATATTATTAATGATCACCCGGTACATTCTAAATTCAGTTCGATGAACAATTTTGCCACCTTTTTTTTATGGGGTCATGAGTGTCGAATCAAGTCTCTTCAAAATGACATATATTTAGTTTTTTTGCTCTCTAACTCTCCATTCCTAAACACTTTCATTATACTTTTGTCATATCGCTCCTTGCTTTCTGGTGATTTACCAAGAAATGGCAGCCTCTACACACTACACGGCTACATTTAATCAGTATGATTGCAACTACTCATGTCATTCAAGATTGACATTCTCCATATGTCGCAAAATCAATCAGATTTAAATAAAATACACGTTTATGGCTTCAATCATAATTTAAAACTCCATCCTACAAAATCACAAGTTTTGTTTTCTGCTGGCAAAAAAATTATGAGTTTGAAACGCACGTCGGAAAAGACTTTAATGTTTTTAAACGTATATAAGCACGTTTAAAAACATTAAAGTTTTTTTAAACAATATTTGCCATTTACACTAAAGATCCAGCTTTGTGACACTCTGACCGTGACGTAGTTTATGGGAATCTTGCGGTTGGCACAAAAAATCAAGAATATAATCTTTAGACATCACATAACACCTTATCCAAATTCTAATCCATTATTATATATGAAGTGTAGAACATATCACATGCTTTGTTTTGGTAAATTGAATTCTCCATGGCGCCGCTAGCTGCCTTTTCTGGTAGGACTATTTTCATGCTTTTGATCATTATCATAACAGCAGACATTATTTGATTATTTGATTTGATTATCGATTTTAGATTGCCATAGCACAAAACTGCAAATTTTCAAGTCTTTCGTCTATGTTGCTGCTAGTAATTGGAATTGGAAATAGAACTTTCCTAAGAAATATAAAAAAATATCTTCTGTCGGAACAAAATGTTTATGCCCTAAAATAAATGAAGTATCAAATCAAGTATACTATGCTGCTGCTCTTCTGTGGCTCCAGTTGTCGATATCGAGGTTTTATCTCTATTTCATTTCTGTCTGCCTGTCGGTCCGCCTGCGCGTGCTCCTTCAAATGAACGACGTAATATTAAATTATATCTTTATATTTTTTTGTCTTAATTTATAATTTATATACTTACAATATATAATTTTTCATTTAATACGTGTCTGCACAGCGCAGGTAGTGCAGTTCCTGAGTAATCTTTTTTTTATAATCACTGTGTGCCGAGCAAGTGTGATGCATATTTGCTATTGTTTGTATATAATCTGGAAAATTCAGTTTGATTGATTGATTGATTGTTATTATTATACATCTTTTGCAGCTTTATCCTCCTGGTTCCACTTTTATGAATCGCTTGACCGAATGGCCACTGTCTTCGGTAGAAGGAATGTTGGAAATTGTAAATGTATACGGCCAAGATACTGGCAATATCAGTTTTTTCAGGATCGACCACGCTGTTCTAGAAGGGTAAGAATTCATTATATTTCACACAAAAATAAATAAAAACTTATATAGGAATAAGAATAATATGAAAATAAATGAATTCTAATAAATATTATTATTAAAAAATATATACTATTTACAAATACGACTTTACCGTCTATATTCCCTCTGGTAAGAGTCGCTCATTTTAAAAATGGTGTTCTGCCTTGCTACAAACCCTGTTACTAAATTCACAATGATATGGTGGAAGGCCAAGTATATTTCGTTTTGAAGAGATTTCGTCGACAACAAATTTCGTACAAAGCGGTTTATTCAAATTTACAATTTCAGGTAACTTTTTCTGAAATTGCTGCTTATTTAAAGTAAGGCAATGGATTATGTTATTTTCTTTCCGAGAAGACCCGAATATTTTTTGTCTTGAGGAATAAGATCCAGTATTTACTGAAACTAGTCTTCACGTAAGAATTCATGTCTTCATGATAGTCTTTAGTCTATTTTAACTAAAATGCTAGTAAGCCATCGCTGAAAGATCCATTTTTACTACGAAAGTGTGTAATTTTTAAACTGTATGGTAATTAACAAATAGTAATTTCCGGGCTGTTACGCCGTGCTCTATTGGTTTTGCTACCTACCAAAACTTTCAATTGCTACTGCGGCAGCCATCATCAATGAAGTGTAGATTTTGGCGCGACGACTGTTGCGATACTGATACCGGTTGTCGAAATCATACCTGTTCCCATGTTTCTGTGGAGACTATATCCGTACAACGACATGTAGCGTCACTACACGTTTAGCATAGCATAGAAGATCTTGCCGCTTGGGACAAGTAAAAAAATTGGCGGTTCTGGAGCACGTGTTTTCGAACGGGGATTATAACATCAGATTTGAAAACACAGAGGCATTGTCAACGGAGAAGCACTATATTCAACATTACATCCAGAGGCCATCGAAATCCATAAACACAAAGACAATTTTAAGAAGAGAGAGGAGGGTTACAAATGAATAGAATATGGCACAACATCTTAAAGAAAACACAAACGGTTTACGAACAACTCGGCAAGCGGGCGGGTCGTACTAACACCCGCCCAGTCCGACTTAAGTCCGGCACCAGTAAGGCAACAGTCGTCGCGCTACAATCTACGATCCGCTGAGAATGGTTGCCGCAATAGCAGTTGAAAGCTATGGTAGCAAAACCAATAGACCACGGCCTAACAGCCCGAAAAAAATCATTAATTGCGATACCGGGCGTGAAAGCCTACGGAAGTATGTGTATCTGTGTGGTGTCAGATCATGGCTTCATTATTAGTCTAATACGTCACGTATACCCGTTTGGTAAAATAAGTTACTCGTTTATTAATACTCGCTCCGCTTGTGCCAAATAAACTCGACACTCAAATGCCGTTTTCTGCGCTTATTCCATAATATACTAATTTAGTTTTAAGAAGTCACTTTCAAGATTAAATACTAACTTACATTTTCTTAAGCGTTTATTCGGTGTGACGTTGTCACATTAAAAAAAGTTCTCCTTTTGAATGCATAAAAATATGTACTGGCATCATTGTCTCAACATATATGCATCACTTAAAATGAAAACCATGCCTTGATTGTACAGGGTATTTGGCAGAATGTTAGCCAATCTCGGTGGGCGTATTGCTAGGTTCATTTAAAAGATCTTTTTTATTAATATTTCGGTGTTAACGTTCCTCATTTTTTGTATCATTGCTTTTCTAATATTTCAAAGGTTTCCCAGAAATGGACGTTTTGGCATATGTAACTTTTTTTATAATTTTTATAATAGTATATTATGCAATAAGTGTGATCGCGAAGGGAACGAGTGATTAATAAGCGAGTGACTTACAAAGTTTACCAAACATGCTCATATTCTAATACTAATGAACTAGATGCCCTTTTTGTAGTATTTGATTCCTTTTTTCAAGATGGAAAACCCTTTATTATAAATAAAATCTTTTTCAAATATATAGTTGCACTTTTTTTAGATGCTAAATACGATTAAAAAAAAACGATTTTTTCATTTAAATTTGATCGCCAAATAATTATTTGTTTTTACAATATCAACGCAGGCCACAACAATGTTGTTATTTGTCCTCCAAAATATAAACATTTAGTAGCCTTTCTATATGGTTAAAGAGATCATCAGCATTATTATTATTTATTATTATTATTATTATTATCATTTTAAAAGTATTTTTCTTTGTTGCCAGGAAGTCCTTAGCGGTAGATTTGAGTCCTTACGGTAAACCCGGATCGGATACTGTTGGACAAATGCTGATAGATCTAGAAGTCGCGGTTCAAATCATCGATGACTGTGAGTATTCTAGGTTAAATTTTTTGCCATTACTTTCCTCTAATATATGGTACTATCATCGATCCAAATTACTTAAAGAAGTACCATTTAGATCACAAATAAATCCTCAGTTTTGCTTGAAAGCTTTTATTAACATTTTGGGTTTTTTTACGATTCGGATCAACATACTTTTCTTTGTTTTTCTCCGACTAACAAGAACGTTTATACATTCTTCGTACCTTTTTGAGTTTAATCTTAACATATGTAATATATGTAATTATTATTTTGGTATTCAACTTTATTGGATCTTCTCTCTCGGATCGAAACCTGTGTTGGCTGTGAAGTACTACCTGGATCCACTTACCGCCTCTTTTCTTTGTAACGGATCTTGACATTCATGGGGCATGGATCTATGAGTGCATGAGCAATTTTGTAAACACCTCATTATATCATACAGGATCCCATTGGCACGCAAGCAAAATTTTAATTTTGTTGAATAAGATTGTTTATAACTGTGTTCGGCCATTGCTGATGAGTTTATTTGTCTTGGTCATAAGGCGCTTTCATGTTCTTTGAGCCTAGTTGATATATGGTATATAATGGTTAGTAATTTGTAATAAGAAGGGGTCATAAATTGATTTATTTTTTCCTGGCTCATTGGGAGTTGGTTTGAAACTATATGAACCATTTCCGGGCAGTAGAACCACAGTTGATCGAAGAATTAAGGCATCACATCTCAAGTGCCGGACTGCCATAACAAAACCGCACTCAATCCCTAGCAGCACAAGCACAAGAACGACAGTTTTGGGATAGAGTCATATAAAGATCTTTCAGTCTTCCAAGTAGTGTAAAATCAAAGTGTAGGGACCAGACACCAGCGTTTCAAGCCTTGAGGTACCGAGCTGCAGGCTAATTCAGTGTAAATGTATGGCGATAGATTTCATCTAGAGGAATGGGAGTGCTATGGCTAATTGAGGGGTTATTTGAAATATTGAAATATTGCAGAATGTTATGGTGGCTAGTGTGGAACAGCTTTACCCCAAAATAATATTTTCCAACCGTACAACTCTTCTGTCCATACTGCAAACAACGTTACATTTTGGCCCGCAAAGTGCCAACATTGAAATTTTGGCATGACCAAGTAACAGTTCTGACATCAACCGAATCGAAAACATTATTTTTAATTAAGTTGTTTAGTTAAAAGTTACAACTCATCTTCTTATTTTTAAAATAAATAAAAGTCGAGTCTGTTTAATTTAGACGTTTCTTGATGATAAAACTTACGAAAACAAATAGCAATAATGATTAAGAGTTTTTAGTAATAAAAATAGATTTAGGAATACATTTTATCGTAAGAGATCGGATACACTTTTATTGTAGTTAGGCAGTGACAAAGCCATAGTAATAAGTGCTTTTACGCCTTTTTCTAAAACAATTGAAGAAACAGCTAAACTGAACCATTGATGATATCCACAAGGAAAAAGCTCTATTTATTTATTTAATCAAATTCACTAAAAAAAGGAACATGTGTTTCGTCAAAAGGCTTACAAATAAATACAATACGGAAACAATACTTAATAGAAAATATAAAATATAAAATTTCTTTCACTTCTCTTCAGTTGTTCTGAAAGAACTCCTTCAACGAGTATATTTTGATAATCACTAATAATTTTTTCAGTGAGTTTTTAAATGTGCTTTCTTTGGTAATAAATCTAAGAACCTTGCAAGTGGTTTTATCCAGCTGCTCCTTGCGGTAGAAGTGAACCTATGCTGTGGAACTCACAAGTTTTTAGGTGATCTAGTCATATAACTGTTAAAAAGTTGTGTACATTTTTTCATTACTCTTTTTATATGTTGTTGTTCTCAAAATTCATTTTTGAGCACCTACCCGATGTACCCACTGTCAATACAAGCGACAATACCATAAGATAGTATGGAGTTAACATGTGCATAATAAAAAGATATCGCAATGTTCCTATTAGAATATGACCTTCCCAAAATAGGTGAAAATCTAAGTTTATGCCCAAGAATTTTACTACTTTACTCTGACGACTGTCTGAGGTTATAATAATACTTCTGTCTGGTCAGCGAAGGACTGCATCTTCCGTGCACAATCAGATGCAGAACTTCTCAACTGATGAATATCAGACCTTGTCACAACAAGAGCGATATGATGTGCAAGTAATGATACCTTGCCGGATATATTCAATTGACCATTTTTTATGTCATCACTCCTTTCAATTACATGCCACACTGAGTGGAATTAATGTCGCTCCTTTCTTAGGGTCACTCCCTGATATGATAGGTTTATAATCTAACTAAAAAACTTGACATTTTTTTCCTAATTAATCACATGGTCAGTTCTTGACCTTGAACCTTAAAAACGTTGTCTTATTCTTGATCTAAACACATTGAGGAACTATTTTTTTAAGGATTGGATGACCATAAAGCTGGTGTTACTATTTGTTTTAACTTGTGGATGTTCTGGTAACCAAGACCACTCAACATTAAGTTATAAAAGTTTACAAGATGTAGAGTCTGGCACAGGTGAATGGTCTGAGTATTCTTTGTCTTGAAAAAGAACCCGGAAATCAGATTAGGTAATAATATAAATCTGAAGAAGTTGCCAAGCGAGCTTTGTTCCGCAAAGAATCTTTTGTCTCTTAAATTTGTAGCTGTTTCTTTTAGGTTTAGTCCTAATTTGATTTTCTGACGGGTCTAAACATAACCTCAACCTTACAAAAACTAACCTATCTAAATAGCAATTAGAATTTTGGTAGGGGGATGAGAAACATTTTCAAAATTTTCCTTTACTGGGATATCATGTTCTCCTGGAAATTGTACTTGCAATTTGAGCGTCATTTTGAACTAGTCGTTTTATAGTTCTAGGTCACTCGGAGCTGGGCGAATTTCTAGAAGACATTGACGAATTGGAAAACGGGGACAACCTGAACGAACTTCTAATCGGTTACGATGCTAGGGATGAGGCTCGCATATGCAGATTCACGAGGTCCGACGGCAGCTGTTACAAGGGAAAACACTGCAAACTCGAACACGTCGCTCTACCGAAAGGTATGATTTTGTTTCCAGGATAATGTGCCTTTTTTATTTTTCAGTTTTAAGAAGATTAGAATACTTTTGGTTATGTACACGTACACGTTTGGGTAAATAAAACTGAAATAAGCACAAAGCGTTTCGTTGGTGATGCTTAACCCCTACGAGAAATTTTTAGATTACAGTCGTTTAGCAAACCACACTGAAATTGGGTTTATTTATTTATTTGTTCATTATCTATTAATATACAGGGTGTCCAAAATAAGCCCCAATTTTGCAAGGTTTCTCACCAGTAACTGCTAATGAGTTTATTTGTCTTGGTCTTAAGGCTGTTTCATGTTCATTGAGGCTATATATTCCGTCTGGTCTCTCAATGGAATGTTGTCTTTGACGGATCCAAGATGTTGAGATATTTTTGGACAAGTGATAAATCTGGTTTTGACGTTATATTTTTGTAGAAGTTTTGACATGTGATCTTTTGAATATAAGGAAGTACAACAGTGGCAAGTGTGGGATGCTTTCGGCTTTCGGCAGAGTTTTAAGACTAAGACGAATAAACTCATCAGCAGTTGCCTAACACAATCACGAAACCGGACATAAAAAAATGTATTCGGTAAAACTAAAATTCTTGAATGTAATCAATTCTTCTATCAACGAAAAATCCGAGTCTATAGAATCTATAAGCAAGCTAACAATCTTAACCGCGACCTGTCACCAATATGGGAATCAGTCATCCGAGACGGTGTTTATGCCCCTCATTTAGCACCGCCCCCCTCAAACTATATAAAACCAGGTACAGAGTAAAATGCGAGCCAGTTTCAGTCAAGCTCTGTAGAAGTCAACAGGATGATTGGCGAAATCTTAGCTACTTCGACGCAACAAAAACCAACGCAGGAGGAAAGGAAAGTTTCTTTGAAAAATTCAAGCTATATTGTTGACGGTCCAACTCCAGTCATAGTAGAAAACGTATCAACTATTTTTGAGTGAATGTTGAGTTTTAGTGGCAAAGAACACGTTGAAAATAATAATTTTCTTATGTTTAGAAAGCCTGGTTATACTAATCCATTTCAGCAATAATTCTACGTCATTACATAGTTAAACAAGAGCCCAAGAACCCAACCGCATCTCAATATCTTCATCCTAACCTAACGCAACCCTTATAAATTAATAACTATATGCGAATCGTATAACTAACTAAACATTGATAACGATAAAAAACAACAAAATTGATTGACAGGAAAACCATGTTCAAAGTGCCTCCCGTCATTTTCTGTGCAGCAATTTATCCTGCGTCATGTATTTCATACAGCTGCACTAATTTCAGCTCTTGATTGGTTGGTTTACAGCATTTCGGATATGGTCAACCATATTTTCAGGGGTAGTAGAGCGAGTTTGACAAACATTATCTTTTATTTTACTCCAAAGGTAGAAGTCCAGGACATCAAAGTCCTCAGATCTGACACGCCACTGAAACAAACTCTCCCTTCCTATCCAACGGTTTGGCTTAGTTTAGTCTAAAAAAATCCTAACTTCGTGAGAAAAGTGCGTTGGGAAAGAAAAGTGGGTTTATAATTGGATCACGCAACATTAATTAACTTCAAGCATCTAATGATTATTCACTGGCGACTACTAATGCATATTTATGCAATTTGACTCCTCCATTGCTCAAAAAGTGTCGTCATGGGCCATATTATTAGTATTTTAGAATTCGGTGTACGGATGTTTTAATAATATCCAAGTCCACACTTGGCATAAATCGGGATTAATGTGGACATAGGCAAGAACATCAATGACGTTTTCTTCGTTCCTAACGCATCGATTTATTCGAGGCACTGGATTAGGATGAACTCGTTCTGTTTCGCCTGCACATTTCCTTAAACGGCTAAATACCATTCTATTAGGCGTCAAATAACGACATGATATATGCGTATAGCGTTTGATCTGATAAACTCCAGTCGGAGCGGTTTTGTCACGTATAGTGATATAATCAAAAATTATCCTTGTCTTAGCTATGTTGCTACGTTTTTTAAACGGGTTCCGATTTTAATTAATTCGTTAGTTTAATTCGGATACGCGATCCTATTTTGTAAGGGTTTTTGTAACGTGGATGTTAGTTATCGTGTTATAAATGGTAGAACCTACTAAAAACACGGTCATAAAACGGCCATTCGTAACAAATGCCATGTACTTAGGTGCATATTATTATTTTGTCATAATGAGGTTATGGCAAATTGGTTCGGTGGCTTATTTATACGAACGGACAAAATAACAGGCATCAAATATATGGGAGAAAACAAATATCAATTAGGTAGGTTTATTTTTTTTAAAACTCCCAATACTTCAACAACAAAAACAACGAAAACTTATAACGCAATGAGCAATTAAAGAAGGGGAAAAAAAACTTTATCGTCGGAAAAATTATCTGGGGGAATATTAGATGTATCCATCCACTTTTTCTTTTCCCAAGCCGCACTTCGCAGACGGTCTGTGTTTTAGTTCTTATGAATACTTCATTCATTTTCTTATTATTATTCATTATTATTATTTTAGTTGAGCAAGTGTTTCTGTCCATAAACGCAGTATGACATCATAATACTGTTTACAATCGCATTAAATTGGCAATGATAAGGCAACAGCCGCATAGCGCATGACCATTTTCCATTAAAGATTTTTTTTTATACCTGCTGCGTATATAGATAGCATAAATTCGTGTCCGTATACTATGCTTGTGTACTTTATAAAGGAATGTTCCGTGTGCTGCGATATGACTGGTCTACACTTTAACTGTATGTTCATGATGGGTTTTGATGCCTCCAGAAATAAGTTTATGCACCGATGTTAGAGAAATATCTAATCCGCAACATGCTACAATAAGACAATAAGTACCTTCCTTATTAATATTTTTCAAATACTTAAATTGCTCGTTTATAAGAATGAGATGGTTTTAAGTATGGAGTGAATAGTTACATTTTATACAGCGTTTAAGGGTAAAAGCGGTTTCCCCGCATTTTTAAAAATAACGCCTTGTTCTTTTTCACCAAATTCTCGTTGCATTTTGAAATGATTTAATTATCCGCTAAATTTAAAAATGTTCATTTTGACTCGGATTTTAACACTGATTTCAAAACTGACAAACAAAAGATGTCACTCTATGACTTAATTGCACAATTGCTCTGACTGGATTACGTAAAGGTATGTTTTCTCAGTCTCGATAATTAGGTAGGAGATCCTTTATTTGTTTTATGGTTTTGCACTTACTGCTTAGATCGTCAGTAGTTAACTTAGTTCTTAACAACATTGATAAGTGGCAATCTATTTTTTTATAAAAATTTTTTTTAATACCTAGTATTTTAAAACAGATAAGGATATCACAACATTGTAATAATGTTTATGGTATTGTAAGATAAAAAACGAACTTTTATTTGATTAACAACCCGTAGCTTATTTGATATTCTTGAAAAAAAAATATCGTTGCATTTATTTTTTTTTCATTATTTTTTTGCTAATGTCAGAAAACGGCACCTGGTGGCCATTTTAGAATCTCAAAAATAATTTCCAGCATTTTGTCTTGGCCGATTTGCCTATTTTTTTTTCAAATGTTTAGGAACACCCATTTCCCGAAATATTTTACCTCGTTGCCCTTACTCAAACACCCGGTATTTGTTTCTTTACCAAGTGTATCACTAAATTATTTTCAATGAGCATTGTTGGATTACTTCTAAAGAAGTTGAAATGAGTATTAATCATCGAGTACATTTATAAGTTACTACAGCCACTGTTGTCCCTAGATGGTTACACGACAGACACCGTGCCTGTACATTACAGGTGCGCCAACGACTTGCGGCTTCCGAAAAATGGCGACCACATCCAGGTTCTGATCTCTGAGTACGTCGACTCGTGCACCTTCCTAGCACAAATTATAAGGAACCCCGTCAAGGACGACAGTAAGTAGTATTTCGCTAAATATTTACCATTATAATTCCGGTAAGTTGTTCACTATATATATACATGGGAAAACGAATTTACTTGAATTAAAGGTAAACGCTTTTTTTCACTAAATAATCTATTTGTATATACCCAAAGTAGCGTATTATGTACTTAAAATTAATTCTTAAATACACATTGCCTTTTTTTAATATTAAAGATTTACCAACTGAAATCAGTTTCTCAAAATCATTTCTCAAGTTCGCAGTCTATTACTTATAGCAAGTAATTCGTTTTTCTCTGCGGAAACTAAAAACTAGACACAGAATTTTATTGAGAGCACGTGTGATTTATTTAATTTAGTTTAATTAAATTAATGTAATATAATTGAGTGCACGATTTCTCAATTCGAAAGTACCGTGTGTTCTGTTAAAGGAATATACAGGTGTTGAAAAAGCAGAAATTTACAACAAACATATTTTATTTCAAAGGAAATATATATTTATAAACACCAAACGAAACATTAACACAAAATAAACATAAATATTCGTTGAGGAAACCCATGATATGATAAAGAAATAAAATATTTATTGTTTATATAGGGTACTTTTGATAAAGACACGAAACAATTGTCATGTCAAAATATATAATTTCGTGAAAATCTGAACTTTTAGTTCTTATTTATTTTGATAAATGGGTTTTCATCAAGTAAAAGCCACCTCAGTTCAAGTCCTATTTACTCTCCAAAGAATTTTTAAATTTTATATAAATGTTCGAATATGATACACAAAAACGCATTTAAAGTTTTTTTTTAATAAATCGGAAACGCGATGTTCAATTATTGTTTCAATTATAGCTTCAATAAAACCTGAAGAAGCAATGGTGTCGACTTGAATTTGTTCACGCTAAATAGGTAGGTAGCAAGTGATTTTTCAGCTATTGAAATAATAATATAAATGTACTTGCGTGTTATAAAATATGGAAGAGAAACTTTAAACGGTTTACTGTATACTATAGATATAGATATAGATATATAATTACCGATAAAATTTTCTACTATAGATCTCGAAATTGCCCTGCCAATCAGCAATTCAATCATCGTTTTCAAAAATACAAAGAACAAAAATACAAACAACTATATATAAGTTAACCTAAGGCGCGCCCAATTGGTCTGCTGCTCTGCTCATATCATTTTTTAAATTAGAGGTCTGATATCCTTAATTTAAGTATTAATGTTATTGAATATAACTTATCATCTTTCAATCTCAATTGTTGACAATGCGTAGTCTTATGATTGCTATGCTATGCTATGGTTGCTGTGAACAGGGCATTTTCCTGTGAAAATTTGTTTTGTTGAGTATATCTTTGTCTTTATAACACAACGAAATTTATTCCCACTTTAAAGAATTTGGTCTCCAAGATTTAGATACAAATAATTATGTTCTATATTAAAAATGATTGAAATTTAGAAATTCAAGAACTTAATTAAAAAATGAAACTAGTTTTTTTTTACATAAAGACAGTTGAGAAAATATTAACTTACGATAAAATATTGATAATTTAGTCAATTTGAGATTTTGACAGACTTCAATTAAATATTAAATGCTTTCTTTTGAGATTGCTGGTAAGAATTGGATATTCTCAGTTTAAAATTCAGTAAAAATATGAATCAGAAATTTCGTTTTGGATTGAAGCTAAAAAACTTTTTTCCGTGTAGATGCTCTGCCTAATGCTACTAATAACTTATGAAGTAACGTGAGAAAATCCATTCAGCATGCGTATGCGCGAGATTTGTTGTTGAGATTGGTTTCAACCGTGACACATTGTAATTGCAAAGTATTGAAAGCAGATATTATACAAGTTTGTGAGTGGGTTAAATTCACTTGTACGTTAGGAAATACAAACCAGCAAACTGAGGAAACCTGCAGGATAACCACTGGTGAAAAGTTTAATTCATTAACAACTGAGGCAGGAAGACTACAAAAAGAGTTATAAATAGTAAACAGTAATGTTATGTAACATGTTGACTTTCCTTAAGGTGTCTTATAAACTCCGTATAAGTGTCCCCTTATAACAAAACCTTAAGCTGTGGAAAATACTAGTTAGGATTTTAATAATAATATTGTTTTGTTTCTCCGTAGGCGGTATAGTGATGGACAAGGAGCTCAGAGATTTGGTGGCGGCGATGAACCACGCGAAAGTGACAAGCACGTACGAACCGCTGAAGGTGTGGCCGGCGATCGGTGAAATGGTCGTAGCGTACCATTTCACGAAAACATGGATGAGGGGCGTGGTCAGTGACTCGAAGAAGAACGAAATCGGTGACGTGATATCCGTGAAGGTATAGCAAAAGCAACACATTTCCACTTAACATAACGTTTCCGAAACTATTTTTTTTTCTTTCGGTCCTTAACGCTCTAACAAAGCCATAAGTAGTCGCAAATGCTTCCGAATCACCCACCGGTTACTTAATTATAATATTCATTAAAACCCAAACTTGTATTATTCGATGAAAAATATTTCAATAAAATATGATATATTATTATATAAGTATAAAAGTATCGAGTATCTAAGACAACGTGGCATCTTGTAGGCATAGAGACCCAACTTTTGTGGAATTTGCGACCTATTGACTTTTAACATTGGAATGGATTCGAATACGCCAATCCAAAACATCACAAAGACGTTCAATAGGGTTCAGATTTGGCGATTGGGATGGTCATTCAATTACACCTATGATTTTTTCTTTAAACTCATTCTTTCACTAACTTGGATGCATATTTGAAATAGCCATATCAATGGCAGCTCTTCTTCGACAAACGGTAGCATTATATTTTGCAATATATCCTTGTATTGAAATCGAGACCCAGACCATTATGTTCCTATCAGTCTTCTTAGATATTGTCTGCCATTAGATCCAAACAGGCAAATTTTGCTGACATCATGCGAGTGTATTCCATTATTCTCTTGAGAAAGACAGCTGAGCACTGGGTCACTCCATTCGGGCCTTTCTATTCTTCTTTGAGGGAAGCGCTTTTTTTTGACAACTGTTCCATGTTTCGTTTTTAGTTTGCCTGGATGATTTTCGGGGAGTTTCGATATTTTTAAAATGGTTTTATTAATCCTGGAAGTAATTTTACGAAGTTTTCCCGAATTAGATACTACCACGTATACTATGTAATATTTTAGTTGCAGCATTTTTTCAAATATTTGAACTCTTGAGCTCTTTGGAGAAAAAAATTTTTTTTTTGAAAATTTGGCGCTTTAGCTGTATGTATGACGTAAGATTTAAGCAGTAGCATACCAGTTTTAGCATAATTTTCAAATTATTTTTTGGGAATTTATGAGGACAATTAGTCCTGCTTCTATTTCAAAAAATGCTTGTCTGTATTTTTAGAAAGCGTACAAAGTGCTTAACCGATTTTTTAATAAATATGTTTAATTTAAAATAAAATATTTCGTTTGTATCTCGAAAACTACTTCATAGAAACATCTGGGTATGCCACCGAATTCTGGATTCTACATTCTAGACGTTACATTATTCGTAAGTCATGCAAAAATTGTATGGCAGCTGGTGGAGATAAATTTAACCAGTTTTTGTAAAACTTATAATTTTTTGTATTTCATTCGTTATTTTTTGTAATAAAATAATGAATGATAATACGTCAATTGTTAAACAAGATAGAATAGAATATGTTCTAAAATGCCAAATATATGTTTATTTTAAATAATATATTTAGAAGATTGTACTTTTTTTTTAAATTGTATAAATAACGCAGTGAAACGAGATATAGTGCGTCTACTAATGTAAGGATGGGGAGGCAGGTTCGGATAAATCGGTTAAAAATTTAAATCTGCTCTCTGAGAAATTCGCGCAAATATAAAAAGCTGGATATTGGGAGTAAAATATTTTAATGTTTGGATAGACTATAAAAAATGCTTTTAAATTATGTTTCACATAATCATGATCTAGCGAGCGGAAAGTGTTACTTTACCACGTAAATTTCGTGCGCAACGGATCCGATCCACTTCGGACATTTCCGGGATATTACCGCAAGGGTTTGAGATGTTTTCATAGATTTTTTCTACTCACATCTGTAAAATGCCTAATTACACACCGAATTAGCGTGCGGGAAGCGTTACTTTACCACGACAGTTTCGGTTCCCACGGATCCGAGCCACCGCATGGGTTTGGGAGCAATCGGATGTTTTCGGAGATATTTCGTACGCCTTCAATTTTGAAGTTTGTCAATTCTGACGGTCATATCAGTGAATGTATTCATGTTGCTTTGCAAGAATGTACCCAAAAACTAACGGTCGTAGAAAAAGTATAGTATGCAACACGTTCGGTAAACTTTTTAAGTCATTCATTTATTAAACACTCGTTCCGCTCGTGTCAAATAAACACGCGAGTCAAATGCCATTTACCGCACTGTGTTCTCACCAGACAAACAAAAAAAGTTTTGACAGGCAATTATTGCTGTAAACATAAATGGTCTATCAATCTTTGGAATAGTAATATTTAAAATAGTATATTATGCAACAAGTGCGGTAAACGGTCACAAGTTTATTTGGCACGAGCGGAGCGGGTGTTTAATAAACGAGTGACTTAAAAAGTTTACCAAACGTATTGCATACTATAAGTTAGTTTTTGGGTACATTTTTGCAAAACAAGACGAATACATTCACTAACATGGCCGTCAGAATTGGCAAACGTCAAAATTAAAGCCGTGCGGTAAAATCTCCGAAAAGGTAAATGTCCGAAGTGGTTCGGATCCGTGGGGCAAGAAACTCGCGTGGTAATCTGACGTTTCGCGCACGCTAGATCGGTGTATAATTAGAAAAATATTATTTTGCGTCATATTTTTTATTTTTGATGATTAACCTCCCAAGGCGGCAGACCTAATTTACATATAATGTTAGAGACCTAACATGTTCCTACAGCAGCACTAGGTGATTATCATCAACATTTTCCAATATTTTGTATTTTTGAAAAATTAAAACGGAAACTACAACTGTATCTGCTACAAAAAACCTTCAAACTACCGAATGAAATTTGTAACGATTATAATCAAATCTATTCAAATTTAGAAATTAGAATTTGTTGATACATTAGATATTTTTTTAGAATAAACGAGAAAAAATAAGTAAATCAAACTTGCTGACGTTTCGCCAATCATCTTGTGGGCTTTTTCAGAACTTAACTGAAACTGGTTCGCACTCTACTCTGTACCTGTTATATATTGTTTGAGGGGACGGAGCTAAAGGAGGCATGAGCATTGTATCGGATGACTGATTTCCATATTGGTGAAAGGACTCATTGTTTTTAGAAGGTTGTGGTGAAGTGTATTTTGTGATGGAATTGTATAATTATTAGAGAAGGGCAGATATCATCAGCTGTTTGAGATGGCAATTTGTTTAGGATAGACTCGACATTTAACATGATTTTCTGTTTAGGGAGAACTGATTTTTTCATTTCAGAAAGTGACATTTACCATAGTGTGCAACGTTTGATGTTCCAGTAGTGTTGACGCGTTTTTCAAATTTTTGATTGTGATTCTGGGTAGAAGATAAACGAAGATTTTCAACTTTGTCATGAATCATGTTTGAAAGAGTATCAAACTCGGATGAAAACAAGATGGAAGCAATTTCAAGATGTAGAGACAGAAGAGTCTTATTGTCTATTTCTTTCTTTCTGAATTCTTTCTTGAAGTAAAGCGAAACTAGATTTTTGAAGAATTTTATAAACAGATGAGGTTCTGACATGGGGGGATATTTTAAGAAAAATAGAGATAACGTTATGGTCTCTACAACGTAACAAAAAAGTTAGTGTACAGAAAAATCTTACCAGTTTCAGTCGGTAATCTTCTAACTTTATGACTTTGAGACTATGTTCTCTCCAGAAAGGCGTGTTAATTTTTCAAAGAAATTTGATTAATTAATCAGTTTGAGTAAAGCTCTGAAGAAGCCAACAGGATATTTGGCAAAACATCAGCAAGTTTGATTTGTCAACAACTGCCGCGGGAGGAATCCAAAAAGTAGTCATTTAAAAATATTTAGAAGGTTAAATTTCAACTGCAATAAAATAAAAGCAAATCTTTATTTTTTTTAATTCCTAACACGGCCTAAGCTTTAAACTTTAGTAATGGGAGTCTTATTCCGCCTTAAGATACCGTTGAACTTTATCAATTGACAAGAGAAGACTTTATTTCTCATCAAATGCGTAAATAAACCAACGCCCAAATAGGAGGTACGCGTTAAAATGGAAACAATACCATCTCTCTTTATTATAAATGTATGGCAGAAACTTGTTTTTATTTAAGGTTTACATGATGGATTTCGGCGACACTTTGGAGGTAAAATTGAAAGAGTTGAGGAAAATGAAGGAGGAGTTTACGCGTCTTCCAGCTCAGGTATTTACGGCACGCCGAGTTGTTCGAGCATTTGTGTTATATTTTATTTAACTTTCCAGATCGTAAAGCTTTACCTATACAACTTCCAACACAAAGCGGCTTGCGACGCAAAGCGTGCCCGAAAATTCTTCGAGAAGAATATTGCGTATCGCAATTTTGTGGCGCATATCATGTAAGTTTTTATTCTGGGTTGTTCACGGCACGGAATATTTTGTCCAACGTATACAAGGTTTTCAAAACATTTTACTTCTGGGATGTGCGAGGTCCCATTATGTCAACTTTTCAAAATTACTTTCAAACCATACAGGTTGTCTCAAAAGTGTTAAAAAGTATCAAAGCTGTATTTTTAAAAAATGAAACACTATGTATATTATAGAATTTTTCAATTTTATGACCAAAATGAGTGTCCGTGTGAATAACGTTTATGATACATATACCTAATAAAATGTAACTTAATGTATAGGGTGTTTCACTGTTGATGGTACCTTAGACGTCTACGGCGAACGGTACATAAGATTGTTCTAAAAATTTGGTTGGATCCATAAGCGGCCATGCTCTATAGATCTTTAACGCTGCGACATTGTCGCTTCTTTGAAAAAGTAGCATGAACATTGAAATTTTAAATGGGACATCATGTGTGTTATTGCATTTTCCGATTCGCTAATAATATATAAACATATCTTCAATTAAATTTTTGTTACTACAACATTGGAGCCATTAGAAAGTTAAATTTTGAACATAGCTTAGGTATTTTGTAATATCAAAATTAGTTGTACATTTTACAGGGTTGGTTAAAAATAATGATTTTTTTAATATTATTACATATAAAACTACTCCCGGTCTGTAAAATACCTAATTACCCACCGATCTAGCATGCGGGAAGTGTCACTTTACCAAGTCAGTTTCGTTTCCCATGAATCCGAGCCACTTCGGACATTTCCGAGATTTTACCGCACGGATTTGGGAGCAATCGGATGTTTTCGGAGATATTTCCCACGCTTTGAATTTGGACGTTTGCCAATTCTGACGGTCATGTCAGTGAATGTAATCGTGTTGTTTTACGAAAATGGACCCAAAAACTAACGGTCGTAGAAAAAGTATAGTATGCAACACGTTGGGTAAAATTTTTAACTCACTCGTTTATTAAAAACTCGCTCCGCTCGTGTCAAATAAACTCGTGAGTCAAATGCCGTTTACCGCACTTGTTGCATAATATAGTATTACAGTAACAAAATACGTATTAATGCGTAAGTAAACCAAACAAAATTGCGGACAGCAAAAATGAATCCAATTTTAGCATTAGATGGTCGAAATATTCACCATCGCATTTTAAACACTTTAGCCTTATTTATCTATTATGGATCTAATTGTACAAAGTATCGTACAATCCGATAACGTAACTAATCCTCGCTATGCAATGGTGTCACAAATAGACCCGTGATTTTAACGTAACCCGTAGGTAAAAACCTAATGACGTGAGATCGGACGATCTTGCTGGCCAATCTCACGATCCCAAACATCAAAACCAAACTGGTCATTAAATAATTCGTATAATTCTTGCGACATCTCTTCAGTGCAGTGAGCCTGTCGGTGCCCCATCTAGTCGGCACCGACAGGTCCAAAGTTCCAAAGATTCTCGAGAAAATCATTTACCACTGACTGCATGAAAGTTGTAACATTAACAACCACTGTTCTTAATATCTGAAGGTATTTAAATAATAAATGAAAAAACTTACTGTATTATATTTTAACAGACAAAATATATTTAAACTAAATTTCCTTTGAAATTCCATTTCTTCTGTGTCATGAGGCTTGTCGGCAAAGCAAAAGTCTTCTGAAAGTTTTACTACGTCGGTCCAAAGAATCTATCACAAAAATTCACTCTCTGAACTTTGGGAAATTTAAATGGATGCATCTCGAGATCCACCAAAATTCATGTGTAAATTGTCTGCATGTTCTTGTTATAATATGGTTGGATTGTCGATGCATATTAAACAAAGTGAATCAAATTGGCTGTTAGAATATGTGATAATATACAAGGTTTTCCATTTGTACAAATGCACTTTTCACAATTTTTGCATCTGCTTGCCTACCAGAATGAATTACTGTATAATGTAGAACTAATTTAGAAGCTATATCCAAGATTTTAACTTTCTACTGGCTTCAGTGTTGTAATAAAAATCTATTTGGAGCCATGTTTTGGTAGGAAGAATGAAGAAAATAATTATTTTCTCGAAAACCGCCGAAGGTATGGGAAACGTATTATGTTACGATTCAAAAAATTGCCCAGGAGAAAATTAAGATGCGTGCAGAAAATTAGGTGTTTCTTAAAAAGATGTTTCCTTTTGTGTGGCCCGATGACTTACTTGCAATCACATGGAGCTCTCTTTAACTCAGAAAATAGTTCTACTTTGTTATTATTCACCTAGTCTTTGAAGTTGTTAAATATCCAACGGAGCGTAGTTCCGCCCTCCCTTACTCGAGTTGTATGCCCAGAGAACAGTGTTGGTGGCTCGTAGCTCTAGATCCCGTTTTGGCCATAAAATTCCAAAATCTCCGTAATGTTATCCCATGCTCCTGTGCTGTGCGTTCTGGAGTTGTAGTTGCCTACCTGTTTTGTTGTTTCTTGTAGCTCATGCTTTAGAGTCTAAAGGCTCGACCAATGAAGCGATATTCCAATCGCGACATTCCTGTTCTACCGATTTACTAAAACTAAGTAGATATAACCTTAATTTTGCTAGAGCGAAAGTTTCAGATTTACATACAGCTACTGAATTGTTGTGTCCTTTTATTTCCATGGTAATATTAGCTTAATTATGTTCTGCTTCCCGTAATCGTCGATGGCTGGAGAGGATCTATTTTCCGACAGTGGATTTGTACCGGAACGTAAACAATAGCATTTCCCTTTAAATTTGACGTACCAATATGGTCGAGTTTCGCTTAATAGTGGATGTTGCTGAGCAGGGCCTGCCCTCTCGCGGGTGCGTTGCTTCCTTGGTATATTTGTGGGCATACGCTCGAGTTTTGAGGTTGACCGTTAATTGGTTTGCGGTGAGGCCACTGAAAATTATGCCGCTTCCCATTTATTTCCATCAGGGATTTGTGGCCGGCATCCTAATCGCCTTATCCCTTGTCACGAGTCGCGGTTGGCAATGCCTATTTGTGTCCCGGGAGGTGCTGCCCTCTGTAGAGGAATACTACTGCACGATACCAACTTTTATATCGATTAAATGGGACGAATATGGGCCTTTTTTTGGTACAGTGCCGATCAGGGCTGCTAAAGTTGCTAATAGATTTTGGAACAAGAGTGCTGGGCGATATTTTATGATAAAGCTATTTTTAGCATAGTCTTCGGTAAGTTGGGCTTCGGTCGTTCCCGGAAATCGTCACGTTTGGCCGGAAGAGTGGTAGGGGTTTACGGTTTACGAAGGAGATTCGGTGAAGGTTTCGTTTTGGAGATATCATTTTGTGTGGTCTTGGAGTGAATGCTAGTGTTTGTGCCCTCTGGGGATTTATGTTTTGTTGTTCTGTGAATCCCTTCTGCCACTTTATGTGGGATATAAGCGTACAAATTGCATCTGGTAAAACCGATCATTTTAGGGAGATCTTATCCTCATTAGGCTGCTTGTACACCGACTTATTAAATAACATAGACATGACTTGCACTGTTTGCAGTTTTTTTTATTTCTTCTCTTCTCTCCTTTTATTTTGCCAGCGCCGGTGTTGAACATTGCGGCGATCATCCATTCCAATATTCGGAGCGGGACAGGTACTCCTTAGTGTCTCTCTCTCCCGTCGAATGTCCGGCCATAGCACGACGTTGAATTGTGTCTATATTATTCATTCAATTCCTTTGCAATGCAAGCATATAATGGCATGCTGATAATGTTATAAACTGTGAGCTTTCGTGTGCGCGTTCGGTGGGTTTAATCACATCCAAATATAATATAGTTTTACGCTAACTGCCTTGCATCCGCAACAACTGGTATATGCCAAATGATCATAGTATATTTTTAACCTTCCGCGCTTAGCTTACCTTGCTTTTATTGGCGCATGCATATAGTTAATATAATTAATAAACAAATTAACTAATCGTCTTCTTACATTGGTGAGTCATTTTTCCTCACTCTCCTTCTTACTTAGTACAATAGTAGTATAAAGGTACACTATAGTCCATCCCCACTCCTCTCCCTTTTTGTGGGCGTGTCCTCCTTCCCCACGACCCTCTAGCTCCTCCCCCTTTACCCATAATCCCTTGAAACTGGCCCCCATTGGATAAGCAACCAGAAATGTGGGGTTTAATCAATCCCCCTCCTCTAGTTTGCGATGGCGGCGAAGCCAATCAAATCCCAGATATTTTCCCACCCGTAAGAAAAGCAATGGCGTCAATGAGACTTGATCATATTGTTCGGCGTGACCATCTGCACCCTCTAGCGGTTCGAATGTAAACTGCCCCTCTTGGAGTAAGATTTTCTTTAATAAGGTAACCCCACCTAGTGAATATTGACCAGAACATTTATTTTAAAAACATATAGTTCTGCGAATGTTACCCTCGCGGGTACAAACTGTACTTTTTACTATTGCGCACAAAGGACAGGAGAAATAAAGACGAAAAGTGTTGGATTTCTTTTTTCGGAACTGGAAGCTGGCTGGCACCACCAATAATATCTGCAAAACAAAAACCTGGTTAAAATTTTTATTAATAAATTAGGATATTAGAAACCATATGCATTATTAATTTACTAAGCCATCTACCGTGCGTTAACTTCATACATATTTCGGCATTCTTCTGTTTTAAGGTATCGTGAAATATTTGACTATTTATCTGGGAAAAGTTCATATGTCGAACATATTATGTGTACGTGGCCGTGGTAGGTTTTCTTTGCTATTATAATTTTATTGTTTAATATTTACAAAATTAATTTATCTATCTTATTGATGATTTAGATTTTCTTTGCTATTTTATTATTTGTTTTTATTATTTAATATTTTCAAAATTAATTTATCTATCTTATTAATGATTTTAAGATATCGCAGTCAACTTTACTATTTCAACAATTTGAGGATAGTGTATCCTATATCTGTTCTTTAACTAAATCCCCGCCTTTTTGAAAAACCAACCTCTAAAAATATTTAATTTTCTCTAATATAAATTTGTACATTTTCCGCAATATGTGTGAATATTTTTGCAGAGCATTTAGTTACTCAGTACATGTCCTAATCAATATTTTAAAAATATAATTCTAATGATACGTGTTTACGATTTGAACATATCGAAACATTCCCCAGTTTTATAAATGAGAGCTCACTGCCAAACTACCAAACATCACAGTACAAACTACCGTACTACGCCCCCTGGACAAAATCAGGTTAGTCAGCGTCATTAATTCTACCTGCGTTAACGAATAGCATATTGTTAATTAAGGTTTAATACGGAGAAAATTTAAGTAACAAATAATTGAAATGAAACTCACTAACATCATAAATTATTTAAAAAAAATTAGAACAGTTGGAATTTACTGGAGTAACCAATTCGGCACTAAAAATGGAAATTTTCGATACTCTACTAGGTGCCTACAATAAATTTTACTATTATTTTTAATGCAGAGACACAACGATTTTCTAGTTCTGAATTTGATCCGGGTATATGCCCATACTTTACGCCGACTCTAAAAGCCATGCAGTCTAAGCAATCAGAGTTATTGAACGCCCCATTTTGTGTATTATGTTCAAAACAGAGACTCTCTGGGCTTACGACTACAGCTACCAGCTACTACTTTCAATAATATTAACACAAAAAAAGTAGGTGGCATTTCTATAATTCGTGCAAAGTTTATGTGAAACTGACTGGAAGACAGAGTAATGCACCAATATGTTACTAAACATATTTCCATAGAATTCCGTAATAGCTTAACTTCAAGTTTTCTCATTTAGTCAGTCAAAGCATCAAATGGGAAATTCCAATCCAACATATGTAATGGTGGGAATATATCAATCGCCTACGTGACCGATGGTACCCGACTGAAGCTTCTGCGTCTTCTTTACCCCACATGCCGACTTAAAAAGATACTGGTCTAAGTCTCAATATTCCTGTTAAAAAAAGAGAGGTTCTATATTGCCATAAATATGTGTTTTCAAAATTTTACCTGAATGATTCGTGATTCCTTATATATGCCATGTTGGCAGCAATGTGGCGACGACTACGCTTAAACTTTCCATATCTCGTGTCCCCCATGACTGGTCTGTTTCATATATGAAAGGTCACCTCGCACCGCTTTGAACCTCCTTAAAAAAACGAGGCAAGTCTTGTACTTATCATATCAAAACTTATTTCATCACCTCCAAAGGGGGGAGTAGGGGTTTCTAAAGTATGGTAGGTGCATCTCCTTATTTTTTTTAATTAAAAAAAGTGACATAATTACGCGACGTAACTCGATCCGGATCGTTAACGCGTCTCAAGATGGGGGTTTAGAGATGCTGAGACCATTAAATTGATTCACTAATACCAGTACATACTGAAACCCCTTATTTCCAAAATAAAAAATTGTTAACTGTTAACACACAAAAAAAAACTATTTTCTCACCAATTATATTTCAGAATTTGTCCAACGTAGAATCCCAAGAGGATAGGTCCGCGATTTCGAAAAATGTTCATGTCTCCCCGCTATGCATTTGTACACGAAGCAGGGCCGGATTAACAGCAATTATATTCTTGTCAGTCAACATACAGCCGCCGATTAAATTCTCGGATTCTGCTTTACTAGTTGCCATGGTCTGTCAAATATGTTACTTAAAAAATTGTATATTTTTTTTTTACAAATAATATACCTTTCCTAAAATAATTCCGCCTTTATCAAGGTGGACAAGGGCACGTCTGGCCGCTTTGAAAAGCGCGGCGTATGTATCTTCCAAAATGATCCAAATCGTTAACCTTTTTTTGATTTTTTGATTCCTCGTTATGCAAATGTAAACGGAGCAGGCTCGGATTGTCAGCAAATACACAACTCGCCGATTCAATTCTGAGTTGTTGCTTCACGAGTTACCATGATCTGTCAAATATTTTAATTAAAAAAAAAAATCTATTATTTAGCAACAATATACCTTTTTAAAAATAATTTCGTCTTTTTCAAGTTCAACAGGACACGTGTGTTCGTTTCGAAAGGTTTCGTAGTCTGTAGCTCTGTCGAATTCTCCAAAATTCGTTAAACCTTAAGATATTTTCAAAATTTGTCCAACGCAGACTTTCACTCACGCAGTTTCGAAAACTTTCAGGCCTCCCCGCCATGCATTTGTACACGAAGCAGGGTCGGATTGTAAGCAAACAGCACCCCCGGTCACTTTTCTTCTCGGCTTCTGCTTGACGAGTTACATCGATCTGTGGAATATTTAGCGTAAAAAAAAATATCTATTACTTTTACCAAAAATGAAGTACCTTTTTTCTTTAAAATTTGTTCGTCCTTTTCGAGTTTGAAAGGTTTCGTAGCCTATAGCCCTGCCGAAATGTCATTGCATTTGTACACGAAGCAGGGTCGGATTGTCAGTAAACAGCACAAGCCTCACTTTTCTTCTCGGTTTCTGCTTGACGAATTACATCGATCGGTCAAATATTTAATATAAAAAATATCTATTTTACCAAAAATACGTACTCTTCTAAGATAAATTAGCTCTTTTCGAGTTTAAGAGGACAAGTATCGTCAATTGTAGGATGTTTTATTATTATATTTTCCAGTGTCTATAAATTAATAAACAACAGAAGCTTCCGAATACAAAAATTTCAACATGAGTTTTTTTTTCTTGAAACTTAAAAATTTCTAACCCCTAAAACCATATTTTTAATACGCTGGCGGACGTATGACAATCCCCAAAAATTACCATATTTAAATTGTTACTATTGATATATTTCGATTCCGAACTTAACTCAATACATGCAAAAAAAACTAGCGAATGTTATTTATTATCTCGGATGGGTGGATGATTGAGAAACGTTTAAATAAATCTACCTTTCTGTCTCTCTTTTTCTATATAGGTAACTCATTCTCTCTATCTATTACTTTCCACAATCCGAATTTACACATTGTCCCCAAAAATCATGTAAAATTTTATCTGCTTAACTTCTTTGCGTTGTTCATATGGCTGAATTTTTTGGGGAGATATATCGTGCGTTATTTCTATTAAAATTCGGTTTCCTTTTTTACCTACTTCAAAAACGTAAGCGAGCATTTTTGGTTGTTTTATTAAACAAAAATTGATACTAAACAAGATCCGTATCTCGGACCTCAGCCTTCTTTGATCACTCCCCAATTTTTTTTTTAATTAAGTATAGAAACCTCGTCGAACATATACATAATACTAGGTCAAAATGTTACGCGGTTACTCATTAAAGTCGCAATTCCGAAAGCTTCTTACCTATCTTTTTCCAGTCTTTTTTGTTTTATTTATCCGTATATGAAATACACAATGAACACAAAACTTAAACTCGTTGGCGATATTGCATTAAGCAACAAACGTGGATAACAGAAACAAACCCTTAACACAAACGCTTCTTTAAACTTCGACTGACACGTGAAACAACCCGCATTCCTACGAAAGGCAGGTAAACTAAGCAGGTCAAATTTAAGCTACCCTCCAGTGTCGTCGTAGGTTCGGGCATAGTAAATAACGAATACAACAAAGCGGTAATTTTTAATAATTTAATTTGCATTTTATTTAACTTAAGTTGTTATGTAGAACATGTGACATTTCTACAATTAATCAATATACTACGAGTACTTTTCCGCTTAATTACTACTTTGAGAAACAAACGTTAGATTCCATTCAAACTTTTTCGGTTTTCATAATATCTCGCGTTTATTTAGAAGTTAATGGCCTGTGGCCATTAACCAGATGTTTCCAAAGGCTGGTTTGATATTATGTATATAAATCTTAACAAACACAAAAATAGAGTTATATTGCCACCGAAAATCTGAATTTATGTTTAAAAATGTAACTTCCCTTATTTAAACTATTGCCTGCATTGGCGCCTATATTTTATAGTTTTTTTGTATCCTATTTTTTTTGTTTTGCTTGCAAATGTGTGTCCATTTTTGGGTACTGATTTTTTTTTCTCAAATTATTACAAATTACTCAAAACGGAGTTAAAAAAAGACGAGGAGAAAAGGGAAGAACCCTTATTTCTCCGACACTGACCTCCGATTTTTATAAAAATTGACGCCTTGACACCCTGCCCGTGAATATTTTGCAAAGGATTTTTAAAATTTAACTTCCAAATAACGCATACTCTCGCCTAGTGTCACAGTTTTGGGGCCCATTTTGCTATGGTTAGACAGGTTTATTCTTGTACATTGTCGGGACAAAAGAAGCATCTCCTTCATCCAAATGGACTTTTTCATACCTAATACAACAGCTCCCGGGCATCATCTCGGCTTAAATGTTTCTATTGAATTAATTTTAGTTACAAAAAATTAGATGATCGTCATAATTGGCATAAAAAGATAATCAAGATTTAATTAAACAAGAATATGCACAAAAGAAAAGAGATAAACTCCGACACGGGAAACAAGGAAATATCGCTAAAACGGCAACTGATCGAGCGTGCGCCTTTTTTAAAAATAATAATTATGTTTCAAAAGAATTCTAGGCTAAGCTAAATACCTGGTGCAACAAAATATTGAAGAATCTTCATGATCCTACCTGTGAGCGAGTAGAAAATTATTTGCAAAGAGGATAAAGGTATATCTTAATATAAATCGTTTATAAATTATTTCACTATTGATAATATGTCCCCTTTTAAAATGGCGCATTATTTGATACGTACTTTTTCTTGTCAGAGCTTGTCTAAAAAAAAGCGGGATGGATGGAGGTACTCCGTCAAGTTTTTTCCTGTCGAAACAAGTATGTGAGGCGTTCGCTTTGGATCTGGGGAACGGGTGGGGATTATACATATATAAGCTATAAGAAATTTGATATCGACTATTTGGTAGTACAGTTTTTGTAATTCGACTTCATAAAACGAAGCTTTGATTTAACACCCCTCCATATCTTCCAAAATATACGTAAGAGGGAAGGAACCACTTACTTTAACAAACTTGAAATTTTCGGGGTGTCCAATTAATTTCATAGCTTTTGTCAAAAACCGATTTTGTGCGACTTATGCTCACTGCATCGCCAACTTTGAACTTTGACTTTTTCACTGCAAATTTTTTTTGGTAAATTATATACGAGAATCTCCGTTGTAGGGGTAATTTCTGAAGGTTTCATTCCGGTGGTACATATTCTTGTTTAATTAAATCTTGATTATCTTTTTATGCCAATTTTGACGATCATCTAATTTTTTGAAACTAAAATTAATTCAATAGAAACATTTAAGGCGAGATGATGCCCGGGAGCTGTTGTATTAGGTATGAAAAAGTCCATTTGGATGAAGGAGATGCTTCTTCTGTCCCGACAATGTACAAGAATAAACCTGTCTAACCATAGCAAAATGGGGCCCAAAACTGTGACACTAGGCGAGAGTATGCGTTATTTGGAAGTTAAATTTTAAAAATTATTTGCAAAATATTCAAGGCGCAGGGTGTCAAGGCGTCAATTTTTATAAAAATCGGAGGTCAGTGTCGGAGAAATAAGGGTTCTTCCCTTTTCTCCTCGTCTCTTTTTAACCCCGTTTTGAGTAATTTGTAATAATTTGAGAAAAAAAAATCAGTACCCGAAAATGGACACACATTTGCAAGCAAAACAAAAAATAGGATACAAAAAAAACTATAAAATATAGGCGCCAATGCAGGCAATAATTTTTAAACATAAATTCAGATTTTCGGTGGCAATATAACTCTATTTTTCGTGTTTGTTAAGATTTATATACATAATATCAAACCAGCCTTTGGAAACGTCTGGTTAAGGCCACAGGCCATTAGCTTCTAAATAAACGCGAGATATTATGAAAACCGAAAAAGTTTGAATGGAATCTAACGTTTTCTTTTGTTTCTCAAAGTAGTAATTAAGCGGAAAAGTACTCGTAGTACATTGATTAATTGTAGAAATGTCACAATTTCTACATAACAACTTAAGTTAAATAAAATGCAAATTAAATTATTAAAAATTACCGCTTTGTTGTATTCGTTATTTACTATGCCCGAACCTACGACGACACTGGAGGGTAGCTTAAATTTGACCTGCTTGGTTTACCTGCCTTTCGTAGGAATGCGGGTTGTTTCACGTGTCAGTCGAAGTTTAAAGAAGCGTTTGTGTTATGGGTTTGTTTCTGTTATCCACGTTTGTTGCTTAATGCAATATCGCCAACGAGTTTAAGTTTTGTGTTCATTGTGTATTTCATATACGGATAAATAAAACAAAAAAGACTGCAAAAAGATGGGTAAGAAGCTTTCGGAATTGCGACTTTAATGAGTAACCGCGTAACATTTTGACCTAGTATTATGTATATGTTCGACGAGGTTTCTATACTTAATTAAAAAAAAAATTGGGGAGTGATCAAAGGAGGCTGAGGTCGGAGATACCGATCTTGTTTAGTATCCATTTTTGTTTAGTAAAACAACCAAAAATGCTCGCTTACGTTTTTGAAGTAGATAAAAAAGGAAACAGAATTTTAATAGAAATAACGCACGATATATCTCCCCAAAAAACTTAGCCATATGAACAACGCGAAGAAGTTAAGCAGATAAAATTTTACAAAATTTTTGGGCACAAAGTGTAAATTCGGATTGTGGAAAGTAACAGATAGAGAGAATGAGTTACCTATATAGAAAAAGAGAGACAGAAAGGTAGATTTATTTAAACGTTTCTCAATCCTCCACCCATCGGAGATAATAAATAACATTCGCTAGTTTTTTTTTGCATGTATTGAGTTAAGTTCGGAATAGAAATATATCAATAGTAACAATTTAAATATGGTAATTTTTGGGGATTGTCATACTTCCGCCAGCGTATTAAAAATATGGTTTTAGGGGTTAGAACTTTTTAAGTTTCAAGAAAAAAAACTCATGTTGAAATTTTTGTATTCGGAAACTTCTGTTGTTTATTAATTTATAGACACGGGAAAATATAATAATAAAACATCCTACAGTTGACGATACGTGTCCTCTTAAACTCGAAAAGAGCTAATTTATCTTAGAAGAGTACGTATTTTTGGTAAAATAGATATTTTTTATATTAAATATTTGACCGATCGATGTAATTCGTCAAGCAGAAACCGAGAAGAAAAGTGAGGCTTGTGCTGTTTGCTGACAATCCGATCCTGCTTCGTGTACAAATGCAATGACATTTCGGCAGGGCTATAGGCTACGAAACCTTTCAAACTCGAAAAGGACGAACTATTTTAAAGAAAAAAGGTACTTCATTTTTGGTAAAAGTTATAGATAATTTTTTTTTTACGCTAAATATTCCACAGATCGATGTAACTCGTCAAGCAGAACCCGAGAAGAAAAGTGACAGTGGGTGCTGTTTGCTGACAATCCGACCCTACTTCGTGTACAATTACATAGCGGGAAGACATGAAAGATTTCGAAACTGCGTGCGTGCGTGGAAGGCTGCGTTGGGGCGAATTTTGAAAATCTCTGAAAGTTCAACGATTTTGGACAATTGGCAGACGATATAGACTACGAAAAATTCCGAACTCGAAAAGGACGAACAAATTTTAAAGAAAAAAGGTACTTCATTTTTGGTAAAAGTAATAGATATTTTTTTTTACGCTAAATATTCCACAGATCGATGTAACTCGTCAAGCAGAACCCGAGAAGAAAAGTGACCGGGGGTGCTGTTTGCTTACAATCCGACCCTGCTTCGTGTACAAATGCATGGCGGGGAGGCCTGAAAGTTTTCGAAACTGCGTGAGTGGAAGTCTGCGTTGTACAAATTTTGAAAATATCTGAAGGTTTAACGAATTTTGGAGAATTCGACAGAGCTACAGACTACGAAACCTTTCGAAACGAACACACGTGTCCTGTTGAACTTGAAAAAGACGAAATTATTTTTAAAAAGGTATATTGTTGCTAAATAATAGATTTTTTTTTTAATTAAAATATTTGACAGATCATGGTAACTCGTAAAGCAACAACTCAGAATTGAATCGGCGAGTTGTGTATTTGCTGACAATCCGAGCCTGCTCCGTTTAGATTTGCATAACGAGGAATCAAAAAATCAAAAAAAGGTTAACACGCTTTTCAAAGCGGCCAGACGTGCCCTTGTCCACCTTGATAAGTATGTACTGGTATTAGTGAATCAATTTAATGGCCTCAGCATCTCTAAACCCCCATCTTGAGACGCGTTAACGATCCGGATCGAGTTACGTCGCGTAATTATGTCACTTTTTTAATTTAAAAAAATAAGGAGATTCACCTACCATACTTTAGAAACCCCTACTCCCCCCTTTGGAGGTGATGAAATAAGTTTTGATATGATAAGTACAAGACTTGCCTCGTTTTTTTAAGGAGGTTCAAAGCGGTGCGAGGTGACCTTTCATATATGAAACAGACCAGTCATGGGGGACACGAGATGTGGAAAGTTTAAGCGTAGTCGTCGCCACATTGCTGCCAACATGGCATATATAAGGAATCACGAACCATTCAGGTAAAATTTTGAAAACACATATTTATGGCAATATAGAACCTCTCTTTTTTTAACAGGAATATTGAGACTTAGACCAGTATCTTTTTAAGTCGGCATGTGGGGTAAAGAAGATGCAGAAGCTTCAGTCGAGTACCATCGGTCACGTAGGCGATTGATATATTCCCACCATTACATATGTTGGATTGGAATTTCCCATTTGATGCTTTGACTGACTAAATGAGAAAACTTGGAGTTAAGCTATTACGGAATTCTATGGAAATATGTTTAGTAACATATTGGTGCATTACTCTGTCTTCCAGTCAGTTTCACATAAACTTTGCACGTATTATAGAAATGCCACCTATTTTTGTTTGTGTTAATATTATTGAAAGTAGTAGCTGGTAGCTGTAGTCGTAAGCCCAGAGAGTCTCTGTTTTGAACATAATACACAAAATGGGGCGTTCAATAACTCTGATTGCTTAGACTGCATGGCTTTTAGAGTCGGCGTAAAGTATGGGCATATACCCGGATCAAATTCAGAACTAGAAAATCGTTGTGTCTCTGCATTAAAAATAATAGTAAAATTTATTGTAGGCACCTAGTAGAGTATCGAAAATTTCCATTTTTAGGGCCAAATTGGTTACTCCAGTAAATTCCAACTGTTCTAATTTTTTTTTAATAATTTATGATGTTATTGAGTTTCATTTCAATTATTTGTTACTTAAATTTTCTGCTTATTAAACCTTAATTAACAATACGCTATTCGTTAACGCAGGTAGAATTAATGACGCTGACTAACCTGATTTTGTCCAGGGGGCGTAGTACGGTAGTTTGTACTGTGATGTTTGGTAGTTTGGCAGTGAGCTCTCATTTATAAAACTGGGGAATGTTTCGATATGTTCAAATCGTAAACACGTATCATTAGAATTATATTTTTAAAATATTGATTAGGACATGTACTGAGTAACTAAATGCTCTAGCAAAAATATTCACACATATTGCGGAAAATGTACAAATTTATATTAGAGAAAATTAAATATTTTTAGAGGTTGGTTTTTCAAAAAGGCGGGATTTAGTTAAAGAACAGATATAGACTAAAGAGAAAAGTTACAATTAAAAAATCGATGTTTTCATGTCATAGCGAAAGATGAATTATTATTAAAAATAATACTTGCATTAATTGTTGTCACCATTTGTGAAAAATATGGAAAATATCCTCTAGGTTCGCATACCTTTTTTTTAGTTTTTTTAAGGTGGCTAACAAAATACACAGACAGAAAAGTTTAGATCCTGTTCGTTAATGTAGCGCATAGAAAAAAATTAGAAAAGAGAACGTTTCGTGTATGGCATACGTAGTTAGTACGGAATATTAATCTGAAGGCGCTGCAAGACAGTGAAAGACTGATGCTCTTAAGTGTGGTTCAGAGAGGTTATTTGGGCTGTAGAAGTTTTTCTTTGAACGGGGTTCAAATAGCGTCTCCTAGAGCGTTAGCAGAGAAGAGTATTACAGTATTTTATTACAGTTGTTTGTTGTTGAGATTGCCATAGAAACACACTTTCATGTAGTAGTAGCAGCAGCTTTAAAGTATATGACTTTTTAGTTAAGATGCCTTTCGAGTTTGCTTCATGGGTTGATAGGAGATTAAAGGGTAGGTACAGATAAGTTACGAAAAAAAAAGTATGTACACTATCCTCAAAGATCATCAATAAATAAAAGAAATTGTTGAAATAGTAAAGTTGACTGCGATATCTTAAAATCATTAATAAGATAGATAAATTAATTTTGAAAATATTAAATAATAAAAACAAATAATAAAATAGCAAAGAAAATCTAAATCAATAAGATAGATAAATTAATTTTGTAAATATTAAACAATAAAAATAAAATTATAATTGCAAAGAAAACCTACCACGGCCACATACACATAATATTTTCGACATATGAACTTTTCCCAGATAAATAGTCAAATATTTCACGATACCTTAAAACAGAAGAATGCCGAAATATGTATGAAGTTAACGCACGGTAGATGGCTTAGTAAATTAATAATGCATATGGTTTCTAATATCCTAATTTATTAATAAAAATTTTAACCAGGTTTTTGTTTTGCAGATTTGGTGCCAGCCAGCTTCCAGTTCCGAAAAAAGAAATCCAACACTTTTCGTCTTTATTTCTCCTGTCCTAGAGGGTGCAGATGGTCACGCGAACAATATGATCAAGTCTCATTGACGCCATTGCTTTTCTTACGGGTGGGAAAATATCTGGGCTTTGATTGGCTTCGCCGCCATCGCAAACTAGAGGAGGGGGATTGATTAAACCCCACATTTCTGGTTGCTTATCCAATGGGGGCCAGTTTCAAGGGATTATGGGTAAAGGGGGAGGAGCTAGAGGGTCGTGGGGAAGGAGGACACGCCAACAAAAAGGGAGAGGAGTGGGGATGAACTATAGTGTACCTTTATACTACTTACAATCAATGACATTTTCCTTACGCTGAATTTCATTCGGAGCATGGTCCGAGCTAGCCGACCCTGATATTTGGTGCGTGGCAATTATTCAAAAACAACCAAACTATAAGTCCCATTTAAAATGTCAATGTTGCTACTTTCGAAGGAATCCATTCGCGATAAATTTCTAAAGTACCATCAATCGTAAAACGCCCCGAATAAAGCGCGTGGACATCTTGATTCATTTAAATGGAACTCAGTATTTTTTAATTACCTATCGCATGGTCCGTTTACAAACGTTTTCAAAGAATCGGATGTCATTTCTACATAGGTAACCCATTTTATAATTTTGGGGGTCAAAAGATGTGAGATCAAACGTATGTGTAGTTGTTCTACTAGTGGTGTCCGAGGTGTGTTCAAAAAGTAAGGCGAATTTCGTTATTGGACGGGCTACTTACATTCAATCTTCGATTTTTTTTTGTTATGTTGGTGCACATGTCCTTAACATATGTTCCCAGTTTCAGCCAGTTAGCACGTTTACTTTTTTTTTGTAAGACAGAATCGTTAGACGTGTTTTCTGTGCTCAGTGATTTTCTGCTGCCAAAAAAAATAGAATAAAGTGCTGCAAAACACTGTAAATGGTGACAACGGCATATGGTGAATCTAGTTTGAGAAAAAAAAAATTATTAGTGGTACAAGCAGTTCCAAGATGGCCAAGAACACGAAGATGACGAACCTCGCTCTGGGTGCCACAGCACGTCAATAACTGGTGAAAACGTTGAAGAAGTGAAATAAATGGTGTTGAACAATCGTCCAATCACTATTAGAGAAGTGGGTGAAGACGTCGGCATCTTTATTGGGTCGTGTCATGCAATTTTTTCCGAAATGTTGGGCACTTTGGGCAATAAAGAGTATGACCTTGAAGTTATGCGCCGTTTACGGGAAGCAATACGAAGAAAACGTCCGGAGCGGTTAGAAAATAATTCATGGATTTTGCATCACAATAATACACCTGCTCACTCATCGTTGGTTGTGTTTAACTTTTTGGCCAAAAACAAAACCACGATCATGCCTCTGCCATCATATTCACCGGATATGGCCCCATGCGACTTTTTTCTTTTACCAACTCAAGAAACCCATGAGAGTATGGAGGCTTGAAACGATTGAGGAAATAAAGAAAAAATCACTTTAAGAACTCGAGGCTATACCAGAAAGTGCTTACCAGAAGTGCTTTGAGGATTGAAAAAAACGTTGCCACAAGTGTATTATATCTGGGGAAATTACTTTGAAGGGGACAACATTAATTTTGATAAATAAATAATTTTGATAAATAAATAAGTACTTTTTGCTAAATCTTCAGTCACCTTACTTACGTATTATATGCATACATATGCGGTAGTGGTACCTCATGCCACTTATAATTTTGCACGGTTTCTAGGTCTTCGTACGCACCATGGCAAGTCAAATTAACAAATTCCAAAGGTCGCGAAGTAGGCGAGATTGTAGAAAAGGAGGGATTCGCAGAGAAGCGGATCAGGGACGTCCACGTCCTGGATGATAACGGACTGATGTTAGAGTAATTAGTTATTTTGTTCCGTCCTCTTTAGTTCGTAATAGTTCAATTGTGCAATTTTTACAAAGTTCGTTTGTTTAGCCGCGTGTGTTCTTTACAAAAAGAGTTTCACTTAGAAGATTTTATATTCTTAACTGTCAATTTTCGACTTATAGTTACAAATGTATAAATGTGTGAATAAAGATTTAAACCCAAACTCGTAGAAGTCTGAACTGTTTATGTAATTAAATGTATTTTTGTATATATAAGCGCTTATTGGCGAAATTTGTGGTTGGTAATAACATACATTGTTGCATTAAATTATATTACTATGAAAAAAAAACAAATAATTAAATTGAAATAAAAAAATTATAAAAATAAATAATCAATAGATCAAATAGCAACAATAAGCTTTTTTCTTACCTTTGCTATACTTTCCCCTACCCCCTTCGTTACGTTTCCTGAATAGAAGACAATAACAAAAGACTTGCAGATAAAACTAGATACCTATAAAATTATAACATTAAACAAATGCAATAACCAATAACAACCTAATTTAGTTATTATTTCCTATCTGTCTTTTCGTTTCAACATGTAAGGTAGGCCAAAGAGAATAACAATCATAGTAATAAATTAAAAACACACAATGCCGTAATACCAATGATAATAATAAACAGTTGACGAAAATGTAACCGTGATGTTGTGGCGAAATGAAATCTATAAGTCAGAGGAATGAGGGTGCAGTTAACAACAAATGGACACTTTGTAAGACATTACATTTTACGGAAACCCTGTAATAATTTCTCTTAATTCTCTCTATAAATAAATGGTATAAATTGATTTTGTGATACATCACTGATGGATCGCGAGACCCGACCAAAACCATCATAGTATACACAAACATATAATAAAAAAAGAAAATAAAAAATAACCGCAATATACAAACATGTAAATTAGTGATGGCAACTGCTGCAATAAAAGAAAACGCAAGCTTATCTTCTTTTCCTATAGGATTGATTCTCGTGACAGAATTTCACCCAAATTCTAAAGTAAGGTTCTGTGATTGCTATTTTAATCGGTTGCGATAAGCAAGTTAGGCCTACCGGACTCTAAGGTCATTTTCACGATTCTTGAAGTGTGTATTATTTACAATAAATCTGGCAATTTTTGCTAACTCCGAACAACATTTGAAGAAAAGGAATCTTGTGGTGTTAAGTTTGGGGATCTGGGGGGCAATTTAATTACTTATTTACTTATTTTAATTAAATTAACAATTAAAAATAAAAACTAAATTAAATTACGTAGATTTTCGATAGCCGATTCAAGTCGGCCATTTCTGCTCAATAATCGAAGTATTTATATCACAGCACACGATTTGGTAGTCTCGATTGCTTTTGCCCTGTCGCATAAGAGATGAAATGACTTGCGCTTGCGTATCTCGATAGGTAAAATCTTCGATTACTTTTATTATCCATGCCCACGTAACAACAATGTAAGTCACATATACGGAGTAAGTACTGCTAAAATACTTTTCTGTCTATGGGTTTAGAATGTGCGAAGTATATTCGTATAATAATATAAGGAAAGAATATTCTTTAAATATGCGCCATCGTTTTGATAATATTCACAAAAAGCTTATACACGGTATTTTCGACTTATATTTCTCCACATGTTCTGGTTAGTTAGTAAAGTATTGTCTTTGGGCACCTAGTTCTTTGATTATATATTTTACTACGAAAAAAGTATCAACGGTGTAATGAATTAACATGCATAAATTGTTGTAAAATGGTAATAGTTTTATCATTTTTGTAATATACATCTGTAATTTTTTTTAGATGTAATTGTGGCCGAATTTACAATGAACTCCGCAGTGGATGAAACTTGATCGCAGCAAACTGAATGAAATTTCCTATGAACACTCTTGTCCAGGATTTCCCAAAAATTTATATTTAAAAAAAAAACAAAAAGATTTTATACTGTTGACTATAATGGAAATTTAGAAAGTGATAAAAATAATAAAACTTATAAAATTAAAGAATTTTGTCACATTTATAAAAATAGTAATTTATAATACAGGGCACAGAATATACCAGACCATTTGAATTTATCTATGCTTTTAAGACCGAAATTAAAGATTTTGACAAATTATTGTAATTTTAAAATAATTTGACCATTTAGATTTTCAAACAAAAACTTTATTTTGTGTTTTATTATTTTGCAAGTTTAATCCGGTTGGTGGAAAAGGCAATAACAAAAATGTTCTGGAATGGCGACAATTTGTTTAAAGTATATGTGTTAGTTAATATTTATTAATTATTATTAATTAATCATTATTTGTTGATGTACATCTTTTTAATTAGTTTTCGGAATTACAATTTATTCATTAACACTTTCTAGCATTTGGATACTTGCAATATAAATACCAAAAATATATTTTTTCCACCAAAAAACTACTAATGGTCATAGAAAAAGTATACTACGCAACACGTTAATAAATTCCTCCTGTTAATAAGCATTCGCTTCGCTCATTCAAAAAAAAACTGGTGACTAAAATGACATTTATCAAACTTGTTCCCATAATATAGTATTGTAACTTACAGTCATTTTTGCCACATTTAATGTGGTTCTGTTCTGGTCTATCTTTAATTTTCTTAAAATATTACTGTTTTGGAATTCCCATTGCATGGAGTTGTCACTTAAAGTTTTGTGCTCTGCATAGCCTGTATACTGTAGGCTGAGTGATTGCCTATAGTGTACCTTGTTTATCTTATTTAAAAATGTTACCTAGGCTGACCATGAGATATGTTACTGAGATATTTCGTCGGCGGCGCACACTTAGCATCGTGTGTGTTGGCGAAAGAGCTGACTTTCAAGTTGTCTTCCTCGATCTGTTGTGACAGGTGTCGGTTCACGGAAGCGAGATATCAATCCTTCAAGAGAATACTGTGCCACTATTTCTACAGAAATCTCTTTTATAGGGATTGCGTCAGCCACCTTATGAACGTATCATATATTGTGAGAACTTAACGAAACTCTTGGTGTCACAGTTGTTATAATGTGTTGTTTGGCACGTTAAAAGTGGATACACTCTCGTGACCATTGCTTGATTGATCAATTGACCAATAACTCTGCGTACATTAACGGTTTCTAGTCTGGTCAATGTCTGTCTTTGAGACAGCGGCGAAACTCGTGCATACCACTGAATATGGCCAATAACTCGCAGGCGTAGGTACCACAATTTTGTTCGGTTTAGAAAAGTTTTTGTATGAAGAAAGCAATATTCTTCAGGTCTATCTGAAGCATTAGCTGTTCAACTGGGTGTGATGTGCTGAGAAAACTAACTCGTTACGGGCGACCAGGAGGTCTTTAACTTTGTTAAAGGTTTCGCCTGTCGCTGTGTTCAACGTCAGCATTTCTTTTGCAGCGCATTTCAACCAGAGTCTGTAGAAATTGACCTTACACCACGTCGTAGCCGAGGAGAATGTGAAGCTTAGAAAGTTGGGTCCTTGTATTCGAAATCTGTAGTCCATTTGTTTACTGACGCTAGATGTTTGAAACAACCAGAGGGACAAAGAGGCATTCTCGAAAGAGGTGGTCAAGATAAGGTTTGAGAAACTTTACGCAAGCCGAAAGGCATTCGAAGAAACTTATATAAACTAAAGGATGAATGTTTTTTGAACATTCTCTGGCTGGTGATATCGTGTAAATGCCAGCTCGTGCAGCTTACAAATGGAACTTTGGGTGTCCATGTTGTGCTGGACACTTCAGCTTCCGAGTGGGAGACGGTTTAACCATAGGTTTATTGACGCTATTGGTGGCTAAAGCTCGCATTCGGTGAATGATCACTGATAGTTTGAGATCGCGCAAGGTTAAATCTAGTAACCGGTGAATTTTTCCTGTATACTAACTTCGTACTTTCCAGTTTTTATCCACCCTACCTTTAGCCAGCCTTTGTAAGATATCTGAAACATTTAGAAAAAGCTCACTATTCAAGCTAGTCATAGTGTGATCAAATCTATCCTTCGACAATGCAAAATTGAGTTCGCTATAGTTGTGTCTCAAATGAAATATGTTTAATTATTATAAAGTAAAAAAAAACTAGCAACTTCCCATTTATTTTAAATGGCAAGGTAACTGAACAGTTTCTCTCTTACTCACTGTCATCATTTTGGTCCGCGAAACCAATAAATTAGCACATTTAAACAATTTTTTGCCATATGCCATAAAGCATAAATAAAAAACAAATTTTCCTTGTGGAAATTGCTCTTTAATGGTCACATATTACTGTACAAACTTTTTGTGTGAATAAGTAAATAGTGGACTCATAGTCTTAAAAGCTGTAGATTAAGCCGCCAGAAGTTTAACCCGCGACTAGAAACTTTAAGAGTTACCATAAGTTTATGTTCCATGTTCATGTTCATTTTTTCTATCGAATTTCACAATATTCAGTAATCTTTTGACATCCTCAAAAACTGTTTCAATTATCCAGTGTCTTTTTTAAACTCTCTTTTAACCAATTTTTAACTTCCTTACTATATTCTAATCAAAGCTTGACATAAGAGTCGGTATTGCCCTGACTAGTCACTTTCTTGCGATGTTCGGTAGCAAAAAAATTATTAGCAGCAACGCTAAAGGATTTTAAAATATTTCGAGCAAATCACAATTGTTATGAATGAACACTATTCCAAAACAACACATAACTTCCAAATTCTACCTGTTAGTCCACCTCGAACCACAGACAACATAAAAATGCGCCATTTTGATAATAATCACAATAACGCTATATTGTCTAAGAGGCAGATTCTGTCCAATTACAGGACGATGTTTTCGACACACCAGTTTTGCGTAAAACTAAACTAAAAATACTTATGAAACGTAACTGCGTCACGGGGTAAATATATTGATGACAGGGTTAGATGATTTACGACCATATAATTCTGTGATGTCATCAAAGGGGCCGCACCTGAAAGGTTTGTTTACACAGGTGTGGGCTATGATCGCGGAAATTGTTCCAAGAATATTTATGTTTTTGCAGTCTGTTTTAATACGTTGGCCACTCCATACGATTGTCTGTATTACGGTGTTTCCGAATTAATAAGTGTTTTAGCAGGACTTCCCCTATTAATTTCTTACACTTAAATATGCATAGCAAGCAGAAGAGAAAATTATAACAATAAAAACTATTGAACACGCATATGATACAGCGCCAGACTGGGAAAAAACAACAAACATCACAGACCCTTCCGGTATTTTAGCAGTCTTCTTAAATGCGCCCAGACTGGCGTTGAACAGATTTACCTTTCCACACACTTTCCACTTTTATAACCCTGAATTTTTGATCAACAGACAAAGCTTTTAAAGTACGTTTTGATGACATATCAACAAATGCAAAAATTTAATTTTTTTTTTAATATAATCTGTAAATTGAATAGGGACAGTATTTTTTACTTAGTATTAACTAGTGAGTCATACAAGTGAACTTAGCAAGTCTAGAAACTGAACTGCTTGCACCGATACGTTAAAAAGACAGGTTAAGATCGGTCGTAATTAGGGGGTTCCCCGAGAAAATTCGACTTATTGAAGTTGGCACCAAATGTTTCGTTCGAGTTATCAAGATATTCGAGTAATCAAGACAAACTAACACGCATTTCCTACTTTTGACGCTATTGCCAACCAATTTGGTTCGACTTATCAAAAATTCGAGTTATCGAAGTTCGACTGTATTATGTGCTGCATTAAAAGAAGGCACACGAAAATTGAATTGCTGCAGTAGGTCTGAACAATTGATGAGGCCATTACATAGTTTATATACAAATACTAAAATAATAAACATAAATAATAATAAACTTTATTTTTGTGAATAAAACCCGTTCTTTACGAAATCTTTTGAATGCATTTAAGAATCACAAAGCAAAGCAACTCGTAATAAAACACAGAATAAAGTAATTTTCATACATAATTTGTTACACTATTCGAATCATACACTGTACACAACAACAACGGTTACACAGGGTATTTCAAAATTTGCAAAGATTGTGACAACGTATTTATTATATTTATTTTGCGTAATGAAAATAAAACTATTCATATGGGGTTGATCTGAAAATTTTGTCTGTTAATTTTTTTTTTAATAAAAGAAAAAAATCTGAAGAAATTCATTCATTATTAACAACTCAAAAACTTAAAATGATTAATTTCCTATTGTTTTATGTTCACAAAAAGAGTTCCATTACATTAAATAACAAAGAGTAAATATCTCAAAGGGATAATATCCGATGTAAATATCAACCGCCATTTCTTAATTTCATTACAATGTCCATTGCCATATGGTTAATGAAAGCTACAAACAGCACCCAGCCGCGAATCTACCCCCGACGAACACCAGACCTCACCTGAAGGCTGTTAGAAGCAAAACCACAGTATTCAAAATACTAAGTTTTGTTTGAAATATAGATCTTAACAAGGGGTCGCTTGTCAGCGGGGCGATTTGTTTCAGAGGCCTACATCCTCGTAGTAGATGTGGCAACAACGCACCTTTCAATAAAGAACGCAGAGGTCCTTCTTAAAAGTATGTGTTGTTCATGCAACACTGGAGCTGATAGTTGTTATATTACTTTGGACTACGTATTCATTTTTAATTCTTGGTAGTCATGTATTATGTAGAAACGCGTTTATGGAAATTACTTTAATTTGAGGTTATAATTGTGCGAAGCGATCCATTCAATTTCATTTTTTCAACATTTACATATTCCTATGATGGCATAATCATGTGATCCAAAGTCGGCACGATCTGCCATCATAGGAAACGAAATTATAAATATCTTTCACATTTCAGATTTGTTTTTAATTTTCGGCTATGAGCCGAAATGATAGATAATAAAAAAAGGCACAAATGGGATTACAATGCTATTAATGACTTAAAAGAAAATAAGTTGGCAATTAGCTGCTAAAAGGGAGACTACTTAGGACACCATCACTTTAACCGAGACAAGCAGATGGCTCAAAAGAAATGGGTAAAATATTTTTTGACAAGAAATCCGGGAATATCGTTAAAGATTCCTCAAAATACGTCCGTTGCTCAGGCATTTAACAAAAATAACATCGGATCGTGTTTTACGTTATTAGAAGCCACCTTGCGTGATTATACGTTTAAACCAAAAAATGTTGATGAATCTTGACTGTACAAAAAAAACTCAAAACATGTTTGAAACCTTTACCGTAAGCGGGTTGTAGCTCTTCGCAGTGCTGAACGTGAAAAACATCTGATAGTGACACATTTGCACGAAAGATATTTATAAACGAACTTATCGACAACACTTTCCCAGGTAGCAAAGCATTTTGCTAACGAAACGGTTGGATGACAGGAAAACTTTTCCTAAAGTGGCTTCACTTTACTTACTACACCAAAGCTTCTCTAGAAAATAAACTGCTTCTGCTTCTAGACGGGTGTAACAGTCGCCAAAGCTTACCAGCACTGGAATTTGCGATTTTTTTTTACTTTCCTGTTCATTGCACGCATCGCGTTCAGCCCTTGGACGTTGGATTTTTTGGACCATTACATGACTAAGAATTGCCTTTCTAAAATGTGCTACTTCAGTAATTGCCACACATGCGTTTTCCAAAACTAGATTATGTCCAGTCAATTCCGACATTTTGGAGGATTGGATAATCACAGACAAGCCTTTGACACCACGTTTGACATTCTAGTTTGTATTAACTGTCGGTTACGCAGTTATTTTAATTTAATTTAAATTCACAATTACTACACAGGAAACTTTATAATTGCGACACTTATACTATTATATATGCCTTCCATAGTTGTAGCTAATTCGGCACCTAGGTAAAGTAATACCTGTGCCTAATTGTCCAGATTTCTGTCGTCACAGAGGTTTAGTGTATTAGTAGTTCACTGATAGGAGTTTAACTTGGCCATAGTCCCGAAGTTATTATATTTATAAAAATGAGTGAAAATCAGCAGAAACCTGCACCTAGAGGTTGAGAAGCATATAAAATGCGAAAAGGTGTTTTGAAACTGGCAAAGCAACAACCAGCATGCGAGGTTAGTACACAAGTGACGTAATTTTGTAAGATCCTGACCAACGTAAGCTTCTTTTTATAGCTTTCATACAAATACCAGTTACAGTGCAAAAGTATAAGCTACGAAAAGCGACAAGTCCGCTCCTACGAGGTTCCAAAGGATGGTAAAAGGCAAACAGTCAGCTATACAATACTTGATGTTAATCATGAATTTGTTCCTGTATATAAGAATATTTTTGCCGGAACGTTTTCTGTGTCCTACAAAAAGTTAGATGTACTTGTTCCATGTTACCTGTTACACTCAAGCGTAAAATTATCTGCCTTTGATAAAGAATGTACTAAACAACATGTTGATTCACTTCCGCGACAGGAAAGTCACTATGGTAGAATCAAGTCGACTAAGCAGTATTTAAGCCCGGACTTAAATATTAATCGGTTGTTCGAAGCCTTTAAAAAAGTTTACCCAAACACTGAGGTTACTTATAATACAACATTCAAACGAGAATTCCCAAATCTTAAATTGCATCTGCCAAGAGTGGATACTTGTAATTTGTGCGATAAACTGAACTGTGAAATATAGAGTCCAGTGGTTCTGCTGAAATGAAACTTAAACTTCACCACCGCAAAACCGAGCAAGCCCAACAACTCTTATGACAAATTTTAAATATGTGTCAAAACATCGAGAGCAGAGCAGAGAGCAAAGTTTTGTTTGTACCTACTCGGGCATGTTTCATCTTATTAATTATGTGGTCTGATAACTAGGCAGGTTAAAACAAAAATAAAGTTATTCTTTTTGTTTTGATATTCTTGGTAGTTTATTTAAGTCCATTGTACATTCACATGACCGCGATTTTGCTCTTATAGAGAAAATAAAAAGAATAATGAAAGTTATTGCCCCTAATGAATTCAGTGAGGTAATCGAATCAGCGAAATATATTCCACCTTTCAAAGTTGTCGATATGTTTAAAACTCGTTTGTGGGATATTAAGGAATCAGCTAATACTTATTCTAATACAAGTCTTAAAATGGGTACAGCTGTTGTTGTAAGACTAGAGAAAAATAAGCCCGGTGTCGTATATTCGAAAAACGCTTATTCTGAAGCACAGACATGGACAAAAACCACTGCTTTAAAAAAGGGTCAAACTTTGGAAAGCTTAGGCAGAGCACAACTTAAGAAGTGGAATCCCATTAACAACATATCCGATAATAAAAAGAAATCTATTTTTATTTTCAATGTTAAGCCATATAAAATATTTGCAAATTAACTTTAGAGTTTTTTGTATGATTTTTTTTGTTTACTAATGTTGCGGTAGTTAATAAATATTATGTTTCTTTCCTAACCGGCATTTGCCTTATTTTTACGAACACCGGCAATTATAACTATTGTAAATTTAAATAGTTTATCTTGATTGTCTCAAAAATGTAATTTTGGCACATACTCGCTTTGGCATTTCGACGCTTCAATTATTTTTACAGGTGTCCTAGGGTATACGAATGAAAAAACGGTTAGTTGCTCACAGCAAGGGATTAACAACAGCGATAGAAACACAGTTACACTGAAACACGACTTTGCTGAGAAACTAAAATTGAAACACAAAGTTTCAAACAATGGTCGCATAGCAGTTTATTTTTGGCTCTCATCATTTTTGGAATTAAACTCCGAATTGTAACACTGTAACGTGCTCGGGAAAGGAACAAATAAACTTCCAAAACGTTTCTCAAAATGTGAAACAGAGACCGAGGCTTTTTCAAGCCATTTATTTTAACCAGGAGACGCAATAATAGATGAGTCACAAGCTAACAGAAATCTCAAGTCATATCAAGTTGGCAAAGCCTCAGCCACGACTTATAATTACCCTCCACAACCTCTGCTAGTGCTGTTCAAAGAAGTAGTAACTGAAACGACTGCGGAGTTCCAGAAATTCAAAATTTTTGCTAGAAGTGTCTCCTTTCCCAAAAATACCGTTATCTCGTAAACAAAGTGCATTAACACCAGCCAAAAAGATAAGAACAACAAACATAAAACAACTAAGGTGAAAAAAAGAAAAATACACAAAAGATACCAAGATTCCAGGGAAACATTACAGCTATATTATTCTCCATTGTCATTCTATTAAAAAGCATAGCGTAAGTCCATGTACATGTTTTGGTCAGTTGACTATCAAAATCATAGGATAACATATTATGGAGGGTGTTTCGCTGACTTCTTCAGAGCTGGCTTACACACAGCTACTAATTAGATTCGAGGTTCGTGAAGCTTTATGTTTAGTCGGTGTTACTATACGGATTAGAAACTTTAACTTCAAAGCTTCTAACTACCATTACCACGCGACCTGAGAAACGACAAATAATATTTGTTACAGACCATAATGCAAGAAAGAAATAATATAAATAAGAATACTATATTTAAAGTTAATTTTCCTTATCCAAGGACTGCTTCACTTCCGGTGTGTCGCAGGGATTAACTCTATGCCCACCATCGTTTCTGTTGCGGGCAACGTGACAATATACAGAAGAATAGCGATAGAAAACGATTGTATGTTGAGAGAAGATGTTAATAATATATTCAAGCGGTCAAAAGATAATATGCCAGATTTTGATGCGACAATAAGACACATGTAAACTATTAACCTGAAAGATGACCTCAATACGAAATTCATCAATTACTAAGTTTGCATAAAATTGAGGTGAAGACATGTATTTATATAGTGCGCGGTTCTTTTGACGCATATTAGTAGTTTAGTCCAAGCGCGTAAAGGAAAATGCCAATTTTCAATTTTTTTCGGGAAAGTAAAAAGACAAAAAATCTTTATTTTTGACACATGATAAAAAGACACTCCACGCCTTCACCCATAACCATCAACTGGGCCAACCTCTCGGACGCCACTGCAATGAATAATTCTATTGTAATTATACAAAATATAGAGCTTACGAAAAATTTTTTCATTTTTTTTTCTATAAAGTGCCACGAAAAGACTTATTTTGTGCCGGCAAATACGCCCTTATAATTTTTGCGTTGAATTTTGAAACACCCCGTACAAAAACAGTTTCCGCGATCCTTTTCGTTTGCGATTTTTGTTTTAAATTTAATAATCTATCGCCCACTCGTTTTCCGACAGAAAAGAGTCCACGACTTCCTTCATCGCAAAGTTGGGGATCAGCTGGTCCTGCGTCAGTTTCACCCTCGTTACGGGGTCGAAATGGCCGACGCGCTGCAAAAAATTTCATGCGTATCGAAACGGTCCACCACTGGCTAAATTCTTAATCTAGCAACCAAAATTCCAATAGTCACTTTTGTTAATTTTTGAATGCATCGAAAATCAATCCTAGATTAAAATTGTAAAAATAAAGATATCGAGCAAAACATGCATTAGAAAAATGTCGGTCAATCCAGATAAAGAGCGTTAGTTGTTTATATTTTGTTTCCTAATACGAGAGACCGATAAAATGTAAATTTGCAACGACACGGATCATTAAACACGGGCGGCAACTTGAATAAATTGCAATGATAGTTTCCTATAAGTTCGGTATTTCAGTACTTAACACTTCGAGTCATACTAACTTGCATACAATAGAAAGACGGATCTGATGAATATGACACCGGCATTGTTACAGGAATTAAAATAATAAATAAAATACTAGTAATATATGTTTTATTCGTGACCGCAATATTATTTTAAAAACCTCCTATACGAATTGTCGAGACACAATATATTGAATTTCAGAACAGTTATAAATAAGGAGCGGAGAAACATGCATTTTGCATTTTTTGTTTGTTTTGTACCGGGTGATCATTTATAATATCCCTTCCCCCACCTTTATATTTATTTGCCGACTATGCCTTCACAAATGGTACCGACAATATTATGTTTTTTGAGATAAGAAGATTGCTTCTTTCATACATTCCGTATTTAAGCAAATTATTGGTAGCTATGTATAAAATTTTAATGTACTACAAAAATTTTCTACTCTTGAAGATAAATCAAAAAACAATTCAATGAGGAGTTATGCAAGGCACTTATTGGAGTCAATATACCACTACGAATTTTATGTTGTGCAGCTGTGCTGTTATCGTTATTGTTTTTATAATCGCAAATAATATTTTATCGCTACAAGATTTTTGTTTTACATTTTTTATGTTGTGTTGAATCTATAAATAAAAAACGATTATTACGATTTTTTTGTTTCATTTATATTTATTGAAATAGGCTTGTGGTATAGGCAAAAAAATTTAGGATTCCTGAAGAACGAGTCAAATCATAGTTCTGGCTTTATTTAAAATGACATTAATGTACTTAAAATGTTCAAAGTTAGGGAGAGCGTTTTTAAAAAATAAAGTTTTATTCGGACTAGACGATACAAAGGCTGGAATAATTAAAGGCATATTTTAAAAAGCGGCATTCGAATAAATAGAGCTTTTGATTCGATGTCAGCGAGACGTTATCTTCGCTTAGCTTTGGACTTCGTCTGTACTTCGGGGCATATAACTCCTCCCTCCGTTTCGTCCCTTTTCCAAGAAGAGCTTCTTAATGATGAAAACTAAAATTACAACCATGATTATTCCAAAAACAATAACAATTATTTGGAACGTATTTGTTTCTTCTTTCACTGGTTCCATGGGAGTTATTTTTTCTGCTAAGTCTCTTAGCTGCTATATTTCGTCAATATTTATTTTTGACTGGTGGGGGTATCCAGGATTTTCATTGCATTCATTTCCGTCAATTGGATTTTTGGTAAAAATATTGGTTTTCCAAACTGGATTATTACATCATTGAAGAATTTTTCTTCATTAATTTCCATTTGACAGTTTACTGGTATCTTAATCAGTACTGGTACTTTGATTTGCATATATCGATCCCTGTTACGCTTGATTAGCAGTTTTTCAGGCTTCTGTGGCAGCACAAGAACTAAATTTTGAGTGATTTGTTTTATAATTGCTTCTGACAGGTTCATTTTCGCAATTGGCAGTTTTCCATTCCAATGTCGTCAATTAATTTCTCCATGCATACATCTCGGGGATGAGTTTCTTCTTTACAAAAGTAGATTCCTTCGATGACGGGACATGTTTCTAGTGTAAATTGTCTCTTCTTTTCCGCTTGTTATTGCGGTATAAAAATTAATTAATTTTGGATTATTGGGAAAATATGGTAAAAGGAAAATATTTCTGATCTTAAAATTGGTACATGGGCTGCAAAGATCACTTTCGAGTCTACAAAATTTACCTGAGTTCCCAAAATTTACTTTTAATTTCTAGAATTTGATTTTCTTTATAGATTGATGGTAGATATTTAAGCATTTTATTCAACTCCGAAATCGGTAAAACACTATTATGAAGCGCATTAACTTTTGCAAACCTAACCGTCTTCTAGGTTGTCTAGAAACATTATAATATTTTGGCAACCTAAGTTTAATTGCGGAATGATCCCGTGAAAACTAAGATAGTCTTGTAAAGAATTTATCGTCATTAATACTGCATTTTGGAATGTTTTTAAACCAGTTTGTAGTTTACGTTGGTTTTTATTTAATTTCACAATAGTTTTATTATAGTTATTAATTACGCACTTTGGTAAAGGTAGTGTTTAGTAGAAATTAACTTTGCGTTACCTATCTGGATAGGAAGTATAGGATTTACTAGTTTGGTAACTTGTACGTCTGTCGTTACTATTCTTCTATACTGTCGTTATAGAGATAACATTTTGATCTTCATTGGTTTCCCGAAAGACTAGATTTTTATTAGGCTTTGGTATCCTTGCACTACTTTTATGATAGTTTGGGTGTTATTAATTTATTTTTCGTCTGGTTTATTAACGGTAACTTTTTAAATTTGGGAAGTTCTTTGCTTCTAAATTTTGTTTTAATGAAAGTATATTTTTGATCACTAAAATCTGGTGGTTCTTCACAATTTTCATTTCTCTTTAAAATAATCCCTTCTTCGTTATCATTTAGATCAAATGGGTTTTGAAGATTTAAATGACCATTTATCACTTCAAAAGGTGTAAATTTTGTCACTGTGTGTATAGAGGTGTTGTATCCCATTACTGCTCTCTTTATGAGTTGATCTGTAGTTAGATCTTTATTTTCTTCTTTAAGACATCTATAACTATCAGTAATACTTGAATGAAATCTCTCCACAGGGGAGTTTACTATTTTGTGGTGTCCTAAAATGTAATTCTATTTGGTATAACTTACAAAAGGTTTTCAACTACTTCGGTTCCTGTTATGCTTCAATTATTGTAACTTAGGCTTCATGGTTTATCCTAAAGGTATCAACATGAATGTGTTCGAATGGTTTTGATGATTTTGGGGTTAAGTTAAATTTTATCACTGGTGGTTTTCGATAATACTTATTCTTTTGGCATATGTCACAATTGTTAACATAATTTTTTATGTTCTCGGACATTTTTAGCCAATAATATTTTCTACAAAGAGAATTCTAAGAATTACTAAGAATTCCTTTTCAACGGTCGAGTAGTTTATCTCTGCCGGGTTCAGCGTTCTTGGTGCGTAGCCATTGGGTGTCGGTCTTGGGATAAAATTGATGAGATGGCATATTTTGATGCGTCGGTTGTTAATTAAAAACTTCTTTGTAAAGTCCGGATAAGGTAATACTGGCTCCAAAGCACATTTTTGTACGTGTTAAAAGAATCAATGAATTAGTTTGCGTGTTCGACTTTGCTTTCCTTTTTCAAGCATTGTGTCATTCTTTTAGTTATCTTCGCGTAATTTTTTATAAATTTGCGAAAACACCCGACTAAACCTAAGAATGTTGGGTTTTCTGCAAAGGATAGCTTTTAATCGCTTCAATCTTCTTTTGATTTGGTTTTATACCATTTGGAGTAACTACATGTCCAAGGCATTCAGATTAGCTTCTCGTAATTTTTGGAATATTAATCTCAGATTTTGAATATGTTCTATAAGTCATGTACTTATAAAGATTACGTCATCCATAAAGACCATACACATTTTATTTTGGTTAGTTAGTGGTGCATTCTTAAGTCCGAATGGCATTCTTGTGTATTCAAAATGTCCGTTTTCTACGCTAAAAGCTGTGTTTTCGATACAGTCGTCTTTCATTTCAAGCTGATGAAAGCTGCTGGCAAGGTCCTGTGTAGAAAAATACTGTGCACGTCCCAATTTATCTAGAATGTCCGGTATGTTCGGGATTGGATTTCTATCAGAAATAGTTTTTTCATTAATCTTCCGATAGTCTACGACTATTCTCCATTTTTGAGTTCCGGATGAGTCTACTTTCTTAGGCACTATTTATATAGGGCTTGACCATGGGCTGTTTGATTTTCTTATTATTGCTTTTTCGAGCATATCAACTATTTGTCGTCTTACTTCTGCTTTGTGGACGAATGGATATCTATATGACTTCGTATGCACTGGTATTTCATCCGTTATCCTAATGTCGTGCTTGATTTTCGAGGTAAATGACAACTTGTCTCCTGGATTATAGAAAATATCCGAGAATTCTTAACATAATTTTGTGATTAGAGCTTTTTCTTCCGAGTTCATGTGCTGGGTACGGATTACTCCGTTTATGTCCTTTTGAAGTTCCGTACGTATTTTTAGATTATCAGATATAATGTTATAATTGTAACATCCGTATTGGTCAGCGTTAAATCGTTCAACTGGGATTTTGAATTTCAATTAGAGCGAAATTATTTTTTGCATATGAAATAGCAGATGGTATTTCTAGATTTTGTAGTTTTTGATTTTTTATAAAGATATCGCCTTCGATTTCACTTATTGGTATTTCTTTAAAGATGGACATTTACGGTTAGAGTAAAGTTTGCCTCTGATTGTTTTATATATTTGAATGGAATTTCGTTGTTGAATCCTTTTAACTTTTTATTTATTAAATCAATGTTCAGATTCATATTAATTAAATCAGTTGAACCTATTATTCCGTCAAAAAAGTAGTGAAAATCGAGTAGGATAAACTCTATTCGATAATCGATGTTAAATTCAGAAAATGCTTGTATGCAAGCTTGAAATCTAGTATTTGAACTTCCTACTGTTGACTTTATTTCATTATTTTTATTTGGAAAATATTTTTCAGCTATAGTTGGACGTAATATCGAGCGTGAACTACCCGTACCTACTAGTAGTTTAATATTTGGTTTACGTGTTTGAATATACGTTGCGTTGTTAGAAGAAATATTAATTTCTACTAGGGTTGGTCGTTTGTTTGGCTGAGTTTGTGAAAATTTTCGTTATTTGCATTTTGTGTTTCGACGTTTTGTTCGATATGCGATGTATTTTCATATTCATTTTGTTCATAATTTTTCTCAGATTCGTTGTAATGATTATACTCGTTTTGATTAACAGGATAATCAAAGTTTTCATCGCATTCTTGGTTAAACAATTCTTCCGCTATAAAAGTCGGGGGTTGATTGTTCTTAGTACAATAATTTTGTCTTATCGGTCGTCTTGTACATGAATTATTTGTTTGTCTCGAGATACCTGACATTGGTGTAGGTTTAGGAAGTTGGTTGGGTGATATTTGACTGGGTTGGAAGACATTTCGTGGGGGTCCGAAAATTTCCCGATTTGTTGGAAAAAGGTCTTTGAAGTATTTGTCTCGGTTGAATATTTTTTGAGATGGAAATTGTGGTTTTCGGAATTGATTTTGATATTGGTTTGGATTTAAAATATTGTTAAAATTGTTTGACAAGAAATTTGTATTAGGATTCATTTCATGCTGAAATCTACGTAGATTCGGCTGATTTTGGAATTGTTGAAAAGTTTGAAAATGTTGTTTCGTGTTAGTATGATAAATGTTAAACTAAAAAATAGATATTTTCGTGTCATAGCGAAAGATGAATTATTATTAAAAATAATAGTTGAATTAATTGTTGTCACCATTTGTGAAAAGTATGGAAAATATACGCTAGGTTCGCATACCTTTTTACAAAATCAAGTATTTAAGAAAATTGGTAAATTATTTTTTAATGTGGCTAACAAAATACACAGACAGAAAAGTTCAGATACTGTTCGTTAATGTAGCGCATAAAAAATCAGAAAAGAGAATGTTTCGTGTATGGCATATGTAGTTAGTACGTAATATTAGTCTGAAGGCTGCAAGACAGTGAAAGAGTGATGCGCTTAAGTGTGGTTCAGAGAGGCTATTTGGGCTGAAGAAGTTTTTCTTTGAACGGGGTTCAAATAGCTTCTCCTAGAGCATTAGCAGAGAAGGTATTTAATTTGAGCGTCCAGATTTCATTGTTGTTGAGATTGCCACAGAACCACACTTTCATGTAGTAGTAGCAGCAGCTTTAAAGCATATGACTTTTTAGTTAAAATGCCTTTCGAGTTTGCTTCATAGGTTGATCGGAGATTAGAGCGTAGATACAGATAAGTTAAATCCGACACTTTTCGAGTTTATTTCCCCCTGTCCTTATGTGCAATAGTAACAAGTCCAGTTTGTACCCGCGAGGGTAACATTCGCAGAACTTTATGTTTTTAAAATAAATGTTTTGGTCAATATTCACCTTATTACAGAAAATCTTATTCCAAGAGGGGCACTAGTTTACATTCGAACCGCTAGAGAGTGCAGATGGTCACGCGAACAACATGATCATGTAAAGTCTCATTGAGACCTTTGGGACCGACATTGCTTTTCTTACGGGTGGGAAAATATCTGGGCTCTGATTGGTTTCGCCGCCATCGCTAACTTGCAGGATACTAGAGGAGGGGGATTGATTAAACCCCCATTGGTGTTTGCTTATCCAATGGGGCGAGTTTCAAAGGAATAAGGGTAAAGTGGGCGGGGTCTACAGCCATTGTGGGAGAAGATAGGGGGTCGTGGGGTAGAGGGTAGAGGAGTGGGGTTGTCCCAAAGCATACATATCTCTACTTACAAGTAGTGCGGAACCTAGATTTAATTGGACCCTTTTTAAATCCAAAGTTGACAACATACAATCTTAATTAATTAATAAATTTCTACGTCAGTCTGGGAGATGCGGAAATAAATAGCCATATCTTCGATTGTATCATAGACAAACTAGTAGGGAAAGCAGAGTTAATGTTAGGCAACTGATAAGAACTGACAGATTGGTTAAGCATAAAAGATGCGCTCATTCAATGCTTTGCAGATAGGAGAGATTTAGATTGTTTAATTCAGGAATTAACTATTTCGGTGGCAGGGTACAACTTTTAAAGGGTAGTGTAATAAGGCGGATTAGTAATTCAGAAGATTTAGATAAAATGAATGATAATGAAAAACTTTTCCATGTAAATTATTACAATAAAATCGCGCTCAATACATTCATAGCTGGATGCACCGGGACGCTTAAAAACAACATGCATTTAAAACAACCAGATTCATTAGAGGAAGCCATTGCTTATGTTTCTGAATTTGAAAATTTAGAAAACCTCTACGGGAATCTAAGCAACACAACAAAACAATTCCAAATATCCAACTTCCAACAAAACAATGTGAAACAATTCCAAACACCAAATTTTCAACAATTCAACAAGAAACAACATTTTCAACCATTTTAACAATTCCAAAATCAGCCGAATCTAAATAGATTTCAGCCGGGAATAAATCCCAACACAAATTTCATGCCAAACAATTTTAATAATTTTTCAAATCCAAACCAATATCAAAATCAACTCCAAAAACCACAATTTCAATCTCAATCAATAAATATTCAACCGAGGCAAATACCTCAAGGACGATTTCCAACAAATCGGGAAGTTTTCGGACCCCCACGAAATGTCTTCCAACCCAATCAAATATCACCCAACCAACTTCCTAAACCGACACCAATGTCAGGTATCTCGAGACAAACAAATAATTCATGTACAAGACGACCGATAGGGCAAAATTATTGTACTAACAACATTGAACCCCCGAATTTTATAACGGAAGAATTGTTTAACCAAGAATGCTATGAAAACTTTGATTATCCTGTCAATCAAAAGGAGTATAATGATTACAACGAATTTGAGGAAAAATATGAAACAGATAGACAATTACTTAATTAAGAAATAATAATGATAAGAATTGTCTACATGCCGTCATATTAACGATATTGTAATGACCATGCAGAGAAGAGGTTTTTATTTTTTTAAGCGAAAACTCGGATCGGATTGAAAAAAACTAACCAAGATATTAAATTTCTTTATAAATTACTGGAGATTTTAATAATAATTTCTATTTTAACAGAAATCACTAGCGTACCATGTCTGCCAAAATAGACATGTGAAATTCCGTACGCTCGCCACTAATGAAATAAAAAAAAGTGATACACTAAATAATGCTTCTTGATACATAGCACACGTGTGCCAAATTTAATTACAATGTTTAAAGTGGTATTACAGATATTTAAAAAATATATTTTATTTGTGAAAATTTTACCATCCTGTATCTCAAAAGTTGGGCGTGGTTGATCACAAAGCAATAGGTAACAATATTGTAAATATTTATACTCATTCACGATGAATCATCCGAAGAATATACTTTAAGCTCAAAACTTCCCCTTTGTAAAAAAATCTGAGTACGCCACTGAAATATGAATTCTACGTTCTTCACAATTATCCTCGCAAATGTCCACAATTCGTATATTATGCAAACAAATGTCTGACCGCTTCTTAACATTTGTTTTGGCTAGTTTTGGCAGTTTTTTTTTGAGTTTACTGTTTTTTATATCCTATTCATATTTCTTGTAATGACATAATAATAAATAAAAAGCCCAATCAATCAAAAAAATACATTTAGATTACAAAAAAAAACTTTCATTCGGATCTTGAAAATTATATACTTTGCAAAAAATCTGAGTACGCTATTGGTTGCTAAGTAAAAATGGCCAAAATTGCTGTTTCTCCCTGTATCTCAAAAACAACGCCACCTAGGATTGTTTTGAAAATGGCATCTTTTGTTTTACATAAATCGAGCACAGGATTAAAAAATCGACACATTGTACAGGATCCACCAAACTGGACACTTTTAAACGAGAACTGTATCCTCGGCAAATGCATATCTTGCCAATAGATTGGCATATCAACTGGGAACGTATAATGACTACAGTAAAGGGTAAATATAATGTTACTTTATTCGTCACTTACAAAAACCTCAAAATGCAAGTTAGTTGTCAAGTCGATTTAGAGAACTAAATTCTAACGTCCTGTAGTGACCGATATTTTGCTAATGCATATTAGATTCAATATCATTATTTTGGCGAGCTTAATCTACGATTGCTTTTTGGTGCATCCATCGTAGTATATGAAACGAATATTACAAATTGAACTCTGAAATCACAGTATAATTCAGTGCTGTGCTAAAAGGTGATTTTCGATTACTTCTACAATAAGGCCGTGAAACGACAGACTGTAAACAATCGGTGAGTCATCACGAAAAGGAGAGGACGTAAGGTTATATGTTCATTTATACATTTTGATTGAGAAATTAGACTTAGTGTGTGAAATCAACATATTTGTGTTACTTTTTTGAGTGTTTTTTGGTAGGACATCGTTTATGTATGCGAAGGATTACCTAAAATTTAGGCAATCCTGCGGTTTACGTATTTAGATCACAGACATCAAAATTGTTATTGTGAACCATATTTCCGGTATTAACTTTCAAAAAAATGTACAATGGCTTACGGACCGATACCTTTAGTTAATACTATCGATCCTAATACGATTTTAAATTATCAGGCCATGATGGTGGAGAATTGGACCCTTCAAGGCCAAAGTTAGTTTTAAATTATCTTTAAAATACGATTTTATGAGGTTTTTCATTTTTAATCATGCTGTTATGACACATGCGTAGGTTTTGGAAAGAAAAAAGAAACATAGCCCCATGGCATGGAACGCAGTCTAATGTAGTCTAAAAGAACAATAAAAACATGTATTTTTACGTATATACAAATTAGACGAAATACATCTGCAATATTAAATTTGATTATTCATCTCTAAAGAATTCATTCAATAAATAAAAGGGTTTTTAGAAACCATGATCATAAATTATGCTAAATAAATATTAAAACTATTAAAACTATTATAGAGAATAGGTTGAAGACTTGGTTTATATCTAGTAAGATAATCATGTTTATATCATATTATTTTTTTGTAGAAGCAAAATCCTGCCAAAGTCGGAAGTTACGCCAAAAAAGAAATTCATATCTAAGTCTAGATAGAAAGAAGGGTTTGTAAGCCAGCCATCAGGGCAGTACTGCTGCTCACATTCCTAGCAGTCCACGCAGCTTAGATAATATCCTTTAGCTTATTTAAATACTGCAATCCCTATTTTAAGTTTTAAGAGAACAAATATACCCTGTTGTATTAATTGATTATATGTACATAGAGGTACCGATCGAGGGCATCAAAATCTTTTTTACGTTTTCCTGTATTTTATCAGCGTCTTCACAATTAAAAATCAAAATTGTATCACCTGCATCACCTGCATACAATACAGTATATACAACAGGGTTCATTTGTGTACATAATATACAACGGACTGCCCAGAATTGAACTCTAATACGTGTGTGATGATAAATTTACCTTTTCTAAACCTCTTCTGATTACTTGCAAGCAACGAACGCGCTTCCAAATAATGCAATATTTAATTTTATAAATTTTGATTTATATATTTAAATGAATTAAATTAAATTATAGCTAGGGCAAAAGTATCTCGCTGACATTTGAATTTTGAATATGAATTTTATTACTGAATATTTTGAAATGATAGCAAATTTTTTTTGGAATAAAGATGTTGGAATTTTTTTATTTTGCTATTTTGTACAAATTCCCGGTTAAAATAATTAAATATTAGACGTGAAGCTGATATTTCCCATATCATCCTGTTTTCAAATGATAGGCTTCAGTAAAGGTGTTCAACGGGGCTCACGCTTATCTTAGCCTGTACCACGCATATGTTCATAGTATTCTACTAAATTTATACATAAATATGTACATAAATAGGATTGAAAGTTTATAGAAAAATATTTTGAAATGCCTCTCTTATAAAGAAAATCTTAAATTATCCCAAGATTTAAACGACGTAAGAATGCATTCTGAACTCTTAATATTGGAGGATTGAAGAGTAGTTACTGATATTCTTCTCTTGCATAAAATTTTAAATGTCCATATAGACTTCTCTGAGATATAACACCTCGACAATTTAGAAGCATGCCTTAATTTATCATGTTTTAGAAACACCAATAACTTTTAAAATTTCCCCTGGCTACGTGTGCTAAGAACTGCAAACCTTGACTGTTTAGACCTGGATTAATTTACGATATCACATGATTTCTTAAAGCACACATTAACCGTTAGACTATTCACTATCTGATTCATAATTTTCTCATTGCTTTTGCTTATTTAAAATATACCACATAATAAATAAATAAATTAGAGCCTTTTATTTATTTTGCCTTCTCTATGATTGGTGAATTGATGCGCTTTTCAATCTGAAATGTTAGTTATATTAATACTTTTACTTTTTTATGCCGGGTGCTAAGAGGGCACTATTGTGGTTTTAACCTGTTTGTATCCCAAGGAGCAAGTAAATAAAATAAATAAATCAAATAAATATAACAGTATGTAACCTGCAGGATAACCTATATTTCACCATTTATTTTATATAATTATGGAAAACACTTGCTGTATTCCGAAATGTAAGGGAATTGCAAGAATGGGCCAAGTTCGGAAGTTTCTTTGAAATATTGAAATTAAAAATATTAAAAATTAACTTACGAAGCAAGACTAATGACGCACGACAGCGGATACGTTCACATGATATAAAACATTAATCTATAGATCCAAAGAAGGCATCGAGAAGCCTTTATGGGTAATCAGTGGTTCTTAAAATTTAATTTTATGTTACTTAGTTTTAACAAAATAATTTTGATATCAAAATTATATTTGTCATATAAACCATTAAACAAAATAAAATCCAACATGAACGCACCCGCCTCTGAATGAATTTCTACATTCTTCATTTTTAACTATTCCACATATTTCTACTATATTTTAAATATTAAAATCATACAAAGCAATTAAAACTTTCTTTTATTCTCATTCACTGATATTTCATATTTTAAATATGGAACCGGATATATCATTTCGTTAATGTGATGACACATACTTTAGCGTTGCATGGCCTGTATTTTAGGAGGTGTTGGCTGACCTCATGTGAACACAAATATTTGACGATATAGTGACTTTGTCTTAGCACACTAGAAAAATAGTGCGCTAGTTATTAGAGATTCATTGGATTCATGAATTCGGCATATTTGGATCTTATAAGTTTTTGGGTGCTATTTTGAAAGATTTGCCCGCAGTGGCGACCCCAACAAAATAGACAATATCACCTGTAAATGTTCCTCCAAATCCTTTTTATCGTAGGTTATGCCGCTGGGAGTGATCACCGGCTCCTGCAAAATCTCGAAGCTTATTTTGCCGCACAGATAATCGGGAACTTCTCGTTTCTGCAAGGCCATCCTTAAAAAAGGCACGTCTTATAGGGTGGTTCTGCACTTACCCTACGTCGTTCGTCGACTTTTTGAAACAGCGAGTTCAGTTCGCTGATATAAGAATCCTGGAACAAATGTTGATGTGTTTAGTTCCCATCAATTTCCGTGTATAATTGAAAGGTGCTGCTTTCATTTTTTACCACTTAAATACCGCAAAGGGCATCTTTTCTCAATAAGACGAATGATGGTTATAAAGTAACAAAAATATGCTCGCCAAAGCTTTCAGGAAAAAGGAAGTGACCGATAATCGTCCATATTGGGGGCGCACGGAGATTTTTATTTGGTTAGTTTATCGTCGTGCTATATGGGATATATGGACGAAGACATGAATTTGGATGTTTTTGAAGGCTATCTTGCTGAAATCAAAGTCTCTTCCCGCAGATTCAGTAGTAGTCAGTGTTGTTAAGTGTTTAAATATATGAATTAAAAATTGTATTTGAAGTACATGGATCGTATTTAAATACTTTTTTCTAGGATTTTAAATACAAATGTAACTAAAATTTTAAATACTTGTAATTAACATAAAAATCTACACTACAAGTTTATTTCAAGAAGAAGAAACTATAATACAATAACACAACTTTGAGTTTTTAGTATGTGGATCATTAAAAGTATTAACAATAATAAATTCTTGGCAATAATACCGACAAATACCTAGCTTACTCAGGATTAAATGAATGGTCAAGTGGTAATGGACCTTTGGTCGTATGGAATATAAATATTGGATTTCAGAAAATTGGCGATTGCTACGTTACCTGCCTCAAAACATAACAGACACAATTCTTGGACGGAGCGGAAAATAAATTTCAATTGTAAATAATTTTGTATGGCGTTAGGAAAACCCACCCTAAAAAAAAATAAATTTGAATTTTTAGTTTAATATTGTGTAATTCTGAAGCCCTTAGGTAAAGCTATTGATATTTAGCAAAAAGAAAAAGACAAGAGTTCATACTTAGGATATATGTTGTACACCATTTTGCAAATAAAGAATGTTAAATTTAAAGTATTGTTTAGAAACACAAAATACTGCAATTGGAAGTAAAGAAGCCCGATTGGATGAATTTTTTTTTCGCCTTGCCATCCATTGCAACTATTCTAACAAAGAGTTAGCAAAGATAAAGAATATGAAATTAATTAAAGTCAACCTGGTCTCCAAGATATGATTGTATTAAATTTTATCATAGAAACTACTCAATAGATATGATATAGTAGAGAATTCGGCAGGTACTAAAATTCTAACTTATTTGAAGTCTTTTGAATATTTTATGTTAAAAATTAAATCCCATTTTACCGTCTTTCGCTCAAGTTAGGTACATGTTTGGTAAAGGTGGTTATTTTAAAAAAATATTTATATGATTTCATTATCAGTGTTTCGTACCGTTAAATGTTGAATTGAACACTCAATTTATGTATGCAACTATTTTTATATGCAGTGGGATGTGATTGTAGTTGCAATTAAATACACTTTTTATTTATTTATTAACTAACTTTTAAGATAACAAATGAAAATTTAACTGATTTCTTGGTAAAAAAAAAACATGTTTTTTTTATCGGTCACATGCTTTGTCCATTTAAGTTTAAAATTAATTTCACTGCTCGTCATTAGTTTACAAAGTGAATTTATTTATGACCGCGCGCCGGGCGCCGATCGCCTCGAACTGCATTGAAAGTTTTATCAGTGATAATTTAAAATAATAATACAAAATATTATTAGAAAACAATTTTTATTATTATTTATGTTATTTTATTATAATTATTATTAATATTTTTTTTAACAATGTTATATAGAATACTATCAATTTTTTTTATTATTTTTACCAAACAGCGTAAATTTAGAAACAACTTTAAAATTTTAAAACACCACATCTTTTTCGATTCAATTTTCATTTGTTTTTCACGTATCCTAGTAAATAACAAAATGATTTCAGAAGTCATTCCTGTCTGCTCGTGTCATAAGTTTATACGCAAAGCATGAAATAATTATTAAAAATAAAAGCTGAAGCATTGTTCAGTTGTGTTTTTTTAGTTAATATTTTAGTATCATAATTTTTAATTGTAATAATAATATTTTGTGATTTAAAATGGGCCGAGTGAATTATGTAATTATGTGATTAAAAAATTAGTTTCATTTATTATTTAAATAAAATTTTGCCAATTTAGTTAATCATAAAAATGATTTTGGTGTTGTTGCTGATTGGACTTTTTTCGCTACATCTCATGGCAAAGGAGCGTGTGATGGCTTAGCAGGGAGTGTAAAAAGACAAGCTTATCGTGCTAGTCTCCAACGTAATAAAAACAACATATATATATATATATATATATATATATATATATATATATATATATATATATATATATATATATATATATATATATATATATATGATGACACTATATTCCGGGATATCATCCGTTCGCTCGTTGAACTCCGACTGGAATCCTGCATCCGACTGGAATCCTGCAAATCTTGCATCCGACTGGAATCCTGCAGACGTTTCGCCAAAATCTCACTTGGCATCTTCAATGCTCGCGCTCCGAAAACACTTCGAACACTCGGAGCGCGAGCATTGAAGATGCCAAGTGAGATTTTGGCGAAACGTCTGCAGGATTCCAGTCGGATGCAGGATTTGCAGGATTCCAGTCGGATGCAGGATTCCAGTCGGAGTTCAACGAGCGAACGGATGATATCCCGGAATATAGTGTCATCATATATATATATATATATATATATATATATATATATATATATATATATATATATATATATATATATATATATGTACGGTCTATATTTATATTTTAGCATAGGCTAAATGTATAAAAATATCTTTGAAGATATTTTTATACATTTAGCCGATGCTTGGAGTTCTTTAAACTTCAACTACTACAACTATAATTGAGAAGAGGTGGCCTACCTGGGGGATGAAGACATGTTACCACTGAGTATACCTATTAAAAGAGAGGCTCTAGCTACATAAATTCTCAATGTCTTACAGGAGAGGAAAGTGCAATTTTCAGTGCAGTTACTTGCAAATACGTTGCCTCAGTTGCTCATAGGCTTCTACACAAATTTAAAATTTGTTTGACACAAGTTATTACACACATTGAGATACACCCAATACAGAACTTGTCAGTGGCTAAAGCGACAAAGACGTGGAAGTGTCAAAACAGAAATTTTGAAAATTGTGGACTATTCGGATATTGTCATTGCGTGAGCAGCAACTACCAATCTGAGCTTACTATCTTTAAAAAATCAGAGAGAAGGCAATCAACATTAAATTAGAAGCAAAGTGAAAGCAACAAAAAAAAAAGACAAATAAAAACAAAACTTTAAGAAGGAATGAATGAGTAAACAAACCATAAAACTGTAGTAATATATCTAATATTCTTGGTTTTCACTTAAAAATCTAAAAAGAAATATGAAAATGTCTTCACTTATATATACAATACCAATGCATGAGTTTAAATAACGCCAAGTGCAAAGAATAGAAAATTCATATTCATCAATCAGATTCCTAAAATCTATGATCCTAACAAATATTTTCTGTAAAAACCTGTGCGTCAGTGATTTTGATAAAAAATAATAAAGTACTTACACATTTGTCCTCAATCTCTAAAATCTTTTCATTGCTCAGGTTACTGTTTCCATCAATCATTTTTATTTTTTCAATTTTTCTATGCCTGTCATCTTCAATTAACCCGTTGAGATAAGTTTGTAGCTCTATTTCTTGAGCTATACGTTTTTCTTCTTGCATTGAGAAACGTTTTTTCCTTGCTGATCGTAATTGGGCCGCGATGTCATCGCCAAAGTTAAGCTTTTGCTCTTTTGCTAAGTCGACAGCTAAAAAAATGGTATGAAAGGAAAAATGTTAAAGAAGAAAAATTATATAAAGATAAGCTAAAAAAAAAATAACCTCTTTGCAAGTGTTTTATTGATTCATCATAACATTCCAATTCTAACAACGCTTGCCCTAAGAAAATGTGCCCCTTTACCAAATTGGGGTCCATGTCCAAAGCTCTTTTACAGTCTGTACAGGCTTGTTCCCACCTTAAAAGTTTCAGATAACATAAGGCCCTATTAGTGAAGTAATGTGCAACATCTGGGTTTTTGATCTAGAAAATTTCTTTACTTAATTTAAGGAAAGTTTGGTATTTGGATGAGACTTACTATAGCCTTGCTATAACAACCTATCGCTTCTTCATACTTTTTAAAATTGTAGAGGCGATTTCCTTGCTCCTTTAATTCCTTGTCAGTAAGATTCACAGTGGAGTACATGTGCTTGCTCATTTTCATTTGAACTATTTCACAGTACTTAAAAAATAGGATAACGATGAAGATATTTTAAACTACCATCTAACAATGAAAAACCTCAACTACAACATATCAAAACTTTAAAATAAAAATGTAACTGTAAATGTTTCAGTGAATTGAAAATGACTAATTCCAAAAAAGCACTGAAAACTATAAGCTTTTTTGGACATTCCTTCCAACAAAAAAATTAAATAAACCCACAGTATATAAACAATAAATTAACAGTATTGCACTAGCTTCTTCTTCTTTAAGCTTGTGTTGCATGATTAAATCAATCGTCAACGCAAACGCAAAGTTTTTTCAAATTAATTGGTGTTGAACCAATTTCAAATCTTAGATTATCACATAAAAATCTCAGTTTACCTTAAACAGTCTGTGTTGACGGTTTAGACTAGGGCTATAAGCCCAGATTTTTTTTTTTGCCACAGTTCATTTTTAAATTTTGGTATGTAGTGTTAACGTTGCTCACTATCCTACAAAACCCCCGTAGTAGTAAAAGAAAACTGTCAACATTTTAAATCAGTGCTGGTGGATCAGTTTGCTTTCTTTTACACGGCTCTAGTTTTTATATTTATTAAATCCAGTCGCGATTTGTTATGGATCTTCGGCAGAGCATGCTTTCTGCAGAGAACAAGTCCTTTGGTTTTTTCTCTGCTTTGTTTTTATTTAATTTTCTGTGGTTATGGCCATCTGACGTCACACATCATTTAACAATGGAAAGGTAGAATTGGTAACCTGTATCAAGTGAATTGAAATTTTAAGGTTTTGTTTGTGCGGCTACAAACCAAAGTTTGCATTAAAACAGTTTTGAAGTTGTTGAAGGACCCCAAAGGTCTATGTAAGGAACAGAGAAGAAGTTCCTTTGAAAATAAGGGTATCTTATAATAAAATAAAGACATAGAAAACTATGTACGTTTTAAATTGATTGGTGGAAAAGTAATAATGAAACGGGACACTGTTCCTCATATTTTTCAATGCCAAGCAGATAGGAACAGAACTGCAGTGAATATTCTTGCACTTTCTGTGCCTGTAAGGAGAAAACGCAAATTTTTAAGAGCAGAAGCCCAAGCAGCTGATCAGCAACATTTTGCTGGATATTGACTCCATTTAATGCTAACTTTGTTAAACTCCATCATTTTAGATACAACACAGATACATGAAAAAAGTTCAACATGAATCTGCCAGATTGCCCTCCATTCAATAGCATTTTTCGTCATTGTGCTGACACTAGACACACCCAATAACAGCTTTGGACGTTGAAATATATAAGCACCATTGCTTTAGTTGCAGAGCATCTTGGTGGCTTTTATATAGAGATTTGAATTAACTTTGATGTAATAAATATCATATATTGCTTTTTATTTTTACTATGGTCTGAATTATACCCATTTGGATTATTATGAATTACAGGTTGGCAATTGACAGTGACATTTTCGCTATATAGTGTTAGACATTAAGAATATTAAGCGATGGTCTGTGTGTGCATAGAGTTCTAATTTCATTGTTAAAAGTACCTATTTGTTAAAAAAATCTTGTAATTTAGAACCTACCTACCTATTGTTATCTTTTTGGTATTATTTAATTAACTGATGCATAATCCACAAACTTTAAATAAGGATATATAAAAAATAAACAACCATCTGGCCTCCTTTTCTTTTAAACTTGGTAGTGACTGATGTTTGGAATACATTAACCAACAAAAAACACAAATGTATTTATTACTATTGAGTATAATTCCAACTATAGCCAACTAATTTTATTGCGATTAGAGGAAGTTATAAATAAATAACATGGATTATACAATTCTTATTTGGTTTAAATCTGCAATTTTGTAATATACAATTTTGTCCCAAAAAAAGAAACAACAAAAACTAGGGTCAAGCTGAACTCCAAATCATAGTAATCATATCATAGTAAAGCTAAAGCACAGTCGAAAGAAGATTAGTTAAAACTTAGTTAAAGTCTGTTAAGTAGTTTGCACGATTAGCTCAGACAATATAACTTGTTGGTAATTAATATGATAAAAAAAATTGGTTGAAGGGATTTTATAATTTAATATAATTATAAATATTATAAAATAAAAGTTTTTTGTATCGATGATTATTTTTATAGGAATGGTTATAGTTTGAAATTCTGGGACTCGTTTATTAAGCATTCGCTCCGCTACGCTTCGCTCGCGCCAAATAAACTAAAAAGTTTACCAAACGTGTTTCATAATTTTTTTTACGACAGAATCGACAAACGTCAAAATTCAAGTGATCAGAGAAAACTAAACTGACTTTGTAAAATGATACTTTCCTCACACTATATCGGCGTATAATTGGGTATTTTGGAGAAAGGAGTAGAAAAAAAGGATTAAGAGAAAAACAAGAACTGTGGTTGCAAATCAGGAGAAAGAATTAAACAAGCTGCCTTATTTTGAATATAAATTTTATATTAAAAGTAACCGGACAAAAAAAAGGTTTTTCTACTTTCGTCTGTAAAATGCCTAATTACTAGGGTGCTTCATTTTTAGGCGGTATTTTTTTTTCTCTGTGCTACCTGAAAATCTGATACTTTATAGAAAATAAAAATATATGCCGCCGGGTAAAGGCTTTAAGTGCAATAGCGATCTAGCGTGCGGGAAGTGTCACTTTACCACATCAGTTTCGTTTCCCATGGATCCGAGCCACTTCGGACATTTCCGGGATTTTACCGCACGGATTTAGAAGTAATCGGAGATATTTCCCACGCTTTGAATTTTGACGTTTGTCAATTCTGACGGTCATGTCAGTGAATGTATTCGTGTTGTTTTGCGAAAATGGACCCAAAAACTAACGGTCGTAGAAAAAGTATAGTATGCAACACGTTCGGTAAACTTTTTAACTCACTCGTTTATTAAACAAATAAACTCGTGAGTCAAATGTCGTTTACCGCACGTGTTGCATAATATACTATTGCCGCACTTGTTGCATAATATGTTATGTGCTGCAAATTATATGAACAGATCATGTGGAAAAAATCATAATACATAATATATTATACATTCCCACCCCTACAAATTTTTGTCAGTACAAAATTTATAATTAGCGACTTCAATATTGTCATGAAATGATTGGAAATCTGAAAAATGATAGGCCTTTTTTGAATAAAATTATTTTGAACCTTCACCACCGGTAGGAATGCACCGCTGATAGGCATTTACACTTGGTTCAAAACACAGTAGAAATACAATAACGAATGGCACCAGAATATTTCAGTTTTTGAATATTCACTGCTTTGTTAATATGAAAGATGAATCGTTCACAGTATGCATATGAAAAATAAGCTGTGACTATGTATATAGTTGGCAAAATATATACTGTGTGACTTAGGTGAGATGAAGGTGATCTGTGTGTGGTCTCTTACGTGTGTAAGGTCGTAACACGATATGTTATTTTATTTAATCTAATATAAATGATTTACGTCCTGCGCGGTGGCGTTTTTCGTCTCGACATGTCAGTCATTTCATTCGAACCTCTGCGTTTACCCGGTCTTGGGCTACAGAAGCCCCAAATTACATACTTTTCGTTTATACTTAGTTGTACAAAAGTAAGAGATCTTCAAGTTGATTTTTCTTTGACATAAAAATCAACATTCTTTCATTTACTGTCAAAATTAAGGCTTACTAGATGATAGTGTAGAATTACATCTGTTTTTGATTAAAAAAAAATCTGGGATAATAACTTTACCGTTAAAAATAGGTATAGGGAAAGTTATAGCAAATACGAACAGTAGTAGCACTATGCAGATTTGGAATTTGTATCCAAAAATAAGTGGGGCTCTGATTTTAAAAAAAGAACTTTTTGATTTTGAAAATAACTTATTGGTTATCAAATTTTGGAAACCGCTTTCAAAGGTATTATTTTCCTGATTAAGTTTATTACAGAAGCGTTTATCACAAATCAAAAATGGATAAAAGGCACACAGTTAAAAAGAGTGTAACCGGCAGTAGTGTGACCCAAGTTCCAGAATTTCAAACTTCTAAGTTTTTCCTAGCCCCAAAAACTTCTAGCTACCTGCTACGGTTTCTCACCCATGTATATGCTTGACATGCTTTTCAAACACGAAATCCGCACCTAGGTATTCTTTTCGCTTTTGTATGTTGGTTGTCAGAAAGCGAAAAGTCTCGCATTAAAAAAAAAAATACCTCCCTGCTTAATGACCCCTCATTGCAAATTTACATTTTATTACTCTCCAGCATTAAAAAACTAGTTACATATTTATTTAAGTATTGTTTGCATTAAAATTGATAGGATTCTTTAATGAATTAACATTTTAAACAGATCTCTAATATATTTACTGGGGTATTAATTTTATTATCACTATCATGATCATAGTAAAGCTAAAGCACAGTCGAAAGAAGATTAGTTAAAACTTAGTTAAAATCGGTTAAGTAGTTTGCACGATTAGCTCAGACAATATAACTTGTTGTTAGTTTATTATTTAGATTTGGGTAAATTTATCGAAATTTAGCAAGAATTTACGCGAGATTAAAGTTTAGGCTTCCCTGTGGTTATTTTCAAAAATCCAAGTGTAACTTATAGACTGAAAATAATTGGAAGCATTACTCCTCGCTGCCATGCACACCGCTGATAATGCAATTATTTTTAGATGGCTCTTATACAGACAAAATCTGGTTTCATCTGACCAAAGAAATCTTTCCAAGTCTTTATCAGCTCAATCGATGTGTTCCATAGCAAAATTTAACCTTGCACTACGATGCTCTGATTCAGATTAGATTAAACTAGGCGTCCACGAACAGTATCAGTTGAAATCTACCCACACTGTAGTGCCTGTTAGAAATTGTTTAAATCAACGTCTTCCGTTTCGGATTGGTTGGTGCGGGACCAACTCCTGACACTCCTGGACTTTTTTTATGGGGCTGCATAAAAAACGAAGTGTATAAAAATAGGTTTAATAGCGTTCAAGACTTAAAAATGAAAATTCGGCAAGAGGTTGAAAGACTTAATGCAACAGACGCGGTTAGAATTGCTACTGGGAAAATTGAAACCTACTTCTTCTTTTACCAAGGAAGGAAGTTATGTAGAAAATGTTTTGTAATTAGCAATAAGTTCTATTTACTTGCATTTTGTTATTTTTTTATTTAATAATGTTTTGAAAAAAAAACTTAGAATAGGATATTATTTAGGAATAGTTAAATTAAAAATAACATACACTAGCAGAAAATTGGTTATAACTTCTAAACTACCAATTTTTGTAATACAACCTATATATTTGAAATGGTATAGAATTACATCCCATACCCAATAAAAATATAGATCGTTCCATTTATAAAATATATATGTTTTTTTTTTATTTATGACCACTCAAAGCATTAGCTATTATATAACCACTTCCTCCATCCATCCATAATAAAAATTCCCAATTTCAGTTTTCAAGTTTAAAAAAATACATTTTTCCAAAGGCCTGTTTCTTCGCACTAAAATAAGCAAATAAAGCAAATAATTAGATTTTTTTAAATTATTCCATTAAAAAAAATAGAGTAGGTTACTGTCCTGCCACAACGGAAAATAACATTTACTTAGGGTGAAACATTTTTTTTATAATATTCCTTGGTGCCTGTATGTTTGAGTTTTTTCCACATCTGCAATTTCGGCGTTTTTATCAATGTGCATATTTGGAGTTTTTGCTGTTTTTCCTCGTGCTATTGTTACTTTGGCGCAGTTATCCAAACCAAATTGTATCCGTATATCGTGACTAAATGCTTTCACAGTCACAAAAAGCTCTTTTAGTTTTTTGTCGCTTTTTGCATATAATCTTAGGTCGTCAATATAAAAAAGGTGGTGTGGTAGTAAGTCTCCTTGAAATATGCCCCTCCTGATATCGATGGTCCCTGCATTTATGGTTGTTCCTTCCGCCTTGATTGTTAGGTGCGGTTTCCATCTTGTAATTGCAATTTGCAGCATCTTTGTTTTATATAGTTGGAGAGCATTTAGAAGCCATGAGTGTGGCATACTATCTAGCCAGCCCATGCTCAAGTTTTTCTTCTTTTGGCTTCGCGTCTTCTGTTGTAATGTTATTCAAGACGAGATGTTGCCTACACCCGTAGCTTCTTTTACACATCCTTTCTGTCCATTTGGAAACATTCCACTTATTTCTAGGTGCACATACAGACGGCTACTTATTATAGCTGTAAGATTTTTGTACATGCTTGTCAGACAAGTGATTGGGCGATAATTTTAGCGGTAGTGTTTTTCCTTCAGTTATCCATTGTTTCGTTTTGTATTGTATTGCTTAGCAAGAGGTGTGAGAGTTTTTAGCCAGAAAATTTGTATACCATTGTGCCGAGTTGCTTTGCAGTTGGCACTTTTTAAGTGATTCCTCGATTTTATTTACTGTGATATCTGTTCACTGCAAGTTTCTGACGTTCCTGCACCGTCTTTCCTGTCTTGCTATCCACAATGCTTCCACCCACAGAACGTTTGTATCTTCTTTTTTGTCGGCGTGGCTTCGATGTTTATATTATTCTATTTCAGTGTTCTATAGAAGCTTTGGCTTTTTCAGAGAATTTTTTGTTATCGATAAAAGACTTGTATTTTTCATCGTATCTCGTATCGTATCGTATTCTTTGAGCATACGCTTGGATTCTCTGTTTAATGTTTTCGATAACTTTATCTTCGTCTCCCAAATAATAATAATAATAATAATAATAATAATAATAATAATAATAATAATAATAATAATAATAATAATAATGATAATAATAATAATTTTTAGTGAGAATTGAGATATATATATATAATACATAATATACTGAATAAGTCAGCTGTTATATACTTTTTTGATGATAATACAATTTATAACAAGAGAACTTGAGAAATAAATATAAACAAAGGAAAAAGAAAGTAAGTAATTTTAGAAATAATTCTATAATTAATTAAAAGTTAGACGAAAAACCAATCAGCACTTTATTTATGTAATAACACGTCTTTAATATTCTTTTGAAACAGTTTTAAGGATGCTATGCTGATTAAAAGTTTTGCCGCATTATACGTAAACTCCCACCCGTAAAGAGCAGTTCTGTATTGAGGCATAGTTAGCTCCCTTACATTTACATTGTGGGTTTCACAGCCAAAAACTATCCTAAATCTTTAAATCTTTAAATGTCTTTTAAATGGGGAAAGCTAGAAACCCTTAAGATCTTTTATATTACGACAGCGCGTAGGTATTCAAAAAAATTGCCTATTCTCAACTATTCTCAATTAAGCCATACAGTTGTTGTTTTCTATTTTTTTGGTACCCTTGGTAAGATAGAGAGTGGACAACATGTCGTCAACCTCACTGCCATGCAAAGCTGCTGAATAACTTGCGTGTAGTTGTTTATTACTCTTCTTCTGACATTTGAATATTCTTTTTTATTTTAGGAGTTGCAGAAGTCAGGTTCAGTGGAGAGTAGTTCTTGTCAGCTGCCACTATCGCTTTAATCTGATATTATTCAATTATGGAATCTCACCTTTTTTCGCATGTATAAAAGCACTCTTGTTGCATCAGGGTTTTCGGTGGTCTGTGGTGTTCATATTCGATGGTCTTGAGAGGTTATAATGTGGGACTCTCAGCCTGGTATCTCGCGCGCTTATGTCCGAACCTCATGATGCAGATTAAATAAAGAACTTGTAGTGGAGTTCTCTTTTATTACAAAAAGCCTCCAACACGACATGGTCGCAGCTTTTAATGCGAAAAAAGTCGATACAGTTGTGAAGGGGATGTAAGCAGATGGTGGACCAGGAAAATGCCGACGTTTTTCGACCAGGCACCAGGTGCTGGTGATCAAACAGGCGCTGGAGGTGGTCAAGCTGGGACCGGTAGCCAAGGAGGTAACATTGTACAAAGGGGTGGCGCCAACCGCGGTGCAGGTACTTCGACAATGTCAAACCAAGGTGTGCACGTGCAAGCTCCTGAAAAATTCAATTTCCGGGAACCGGGAGATTGGACAACATGGAAAAGAAGATTTGAAAGGTATTTAGCGGTAACTGGGCTTAACACCAAGCCAGACAAAGGTAAAATCGACATATTGATTTATATCATGGGGCCAGAAAGCGAAAACATTATTTTGCAGTTCCCAAATCCAGCAAATACATTTCAAGAAACACTGGTTGGGTTCGATCATTACTTTTTTCCTAAGAAAAATGTAGTTTTTGAAAGGGCTCGTTTCAACAGGAGAAGGCAGCAGCCCAGGGAACCAGTGGAATCTTTCATTACAGATTTGCATGTTTTATCGGAACACTGTGAATTTGTTTGTACTTGTGGCTCTACGACCATGAAAAGCGATTTTATAAGAGATCGAATTGTTGATGGTATTCTAGATCAGAATCTCAGCGACAGATTGCAGCTAAAATCAGATTTAAGGAGGCCAAGCAGGCGGAAATGTTTTCACGACAAAGTAACATTCTAAGGAATGACGAAGGCATGGGGAAAGAGGTCTGTGCCTTGGACAAGAGAAAATATCGAAGCAGCAAAGGCAGCAGCGGAAAGACAGCCGGACGGGCACAGAACAAAGAAGTCACAGGATGTTATTTCTGTGGCAAGGAATCACACTCACGGGAAAAATGTCCAGCTCGGAAGGCAACTTGTTCACATTGTAAGAATATTGAAAACTGGGCAAAGGTTTGCAAAAACAAAAGCGTCAGGGCAGTGGAGAAAGAATCTGAGGAATCAAATTCCGAAGAAGAAAACAACAACAAAGATGGATTTATAGGATTAATGGTAGAATCTAATCAAAATTCAGACTCAATGTCACAATGGTTTTGTAGCCTAGAAATTGAAGGGTTTTCAAATAAAATTAAGTTTTTGGTAGACTCGGGAGCCGATGTGACTTGCGTGGCAGTAAATCTGATTCCAGAAAATCTTTTAAAAAAATTAAAAGCTCTGGAGGATGTCATATCGGGTCCAGATGGTCGACCTTTACATGTAATCGGCACTTTAAAGTTGGAAATCACTTATCGAGATAATAAATCTCAACTTCAAGTATATGTTTTAAAAAATTTACAAACTCCTATTTTAGGCAGATCAGGAATAGTCGATCTAGAGATCTTAAAATTCACAGGGCAAGTGAGTCTTCAAGAGATATTACCAGATGAGAAAACAAAAATAGATGTAATCTCTGAATTTCCTAACTTGCTTAACGGTCTGGAGGAATTCAAGGGAGAAATTGAAATTCAAATTAAGGAGGGAGCAAAACCGTTTGTTCAGGCAGCTCCTAGGGGAGTACCTTTACCACTTTGACCTAAATTAAAATCCGAACTTAAATGACTTCAGTCTTTGGGCATAATTGTATCAGTTGACGAACCAACTGCACGGGTTTAGCCCATTGTTGTAGTCCCCAAAGGGAAGGGGGTTCGCTTGTGTTGCGATTATAGAAGACTAAATGAGAGCGTTTTGAGATCGCATTTTCCAATCGATAAAGTCGAGACTACTTTACCTAAATTGGCGGGATCACGCTATTTTTCTAAATTAGATGCAAATAATGGGTTTTATCAAATCAAAATTAAAAGAGAGTGCCAAGTTTTAACAACTTTTATTACACCTTTTGGCAAATTCAAATATACTCGTTTACCTTTTGTAATTAGTTGCGCTCCTGAATACTTTAGCTTGAAAATTAACAAAATTTTATCGGGAATAAAAGGCGTTGTTCAGCATATCGATGATATTTTGATTTATGCGAGTACAATGGCAGAACACGATAAGATATTGAGACAGATCTTGACAAAGCTTGCTAGCGAGGGAGTTACGTTGAATAAAAGTAAATGTTTCTTTGGGGTTTCAAGAATAAATTTTTTGGGTCACTGGATTTCTGAAAAAGGAATAGAAATTGAACATTCTAGAGTGGAAGCTATTTCAAAATTTCCTGAATCGACTTGCAAACGTGAATTACAACAATGGCTGGGGATGGTCAATTTCGCAGGTAGATTCATTGCAAATAAATCGGAAATTTTAGCTCCTTTAAATGAATTACTAAAAAATAACATAATCTTCACTTGGAAATCAATGCAAAAAGAGGCTTTTCAGAAAATAAGATCTCTACTGAAACAGGCACCTTGTTTAGTTTTTTACGATCCAAATAAAAAGATAATAGTCAGTTCAGATTCAAGATCATATGGCTTAGGTGCAGTACTTTTTCAGACTGACGACTCGGGAAATAAAGATATTGTGGCATATGCATCCAGAACTCTTACGCAGAGTGAGGAACGCTATGCGCAAATTGAAAAAGAATGCTTGGGATTAACTTGGGCATGTGAGAAATTTATGGAGTATATTTTGGGACTTCCAAAAATATATTTAGAAACAGAGCACAAACCGTTAATTCAGATTTTGTCTACAAAAAATTTAGACGATCTAACCCCCCGATTACAGCGTTTCAGGATTCGATTAATGCGATATACTTATAGTGTTATCTATACACCGAGTAAAGATTTGACTGTGCCTGATGCGTTAAGTCGCAATCCTCTGAAGTATACCGAACCAGATGAGTTGCGAAGTGAAGTCGAGACACATGTTTCTATGATAATAAAAAATTTACTAATTAAAGACAAATTTTTAAAACTTATCGCGGAGGAACAAAGGAAAGATCCAGTTTGTAAAAAATTGATCGAGTACTCCTCTACGAGTTGGCCTGAAAAACATCAACTTTCACCCGATTTGACTTTTTATTATCAATTTAGAAATGAGATTTCCATGAATGAAATTTCTTACTCAAGGGTACACGTATAATCATTCCACCCACACTGCAAAAACAAGTTTTGGATTTTATTCATTTAGGCCATCAGGGCATAACGAAATGCAGAGAGAGAGAGCAAAAGTGAGTGTTTGGTAGGTAGACCTTTCTACACAAATCGAAATTTTAGTAAAAAATTGTCCAAATTGCATTGAAGAGAGAATTAATATTAAAGAACCGTTTCAAAAAGATACAAATGTCGCGACTCGACCCTGGCAAAAAATTTGTGTTGATCTGTATAAATGTCACGAAGTTTGGTATTTAATAACAACAGATTATTATTCTTGCTTTTTTGAAATTAATACTCTTGGACAAAATATGACTTCACGAATAATAATTAGCAAAATGAAAGAGGTTTTTGCTCGCTATGGGATTGCTGAAGAGGTGCGAAGTGACAATGGTCCTCAATTTTCGGACGAATTTAAAGAGTTTGCCAATAAATATAATTTTAAACATATCACTTCGAGCCCTCGGTACCCACAATCCAATGGAAAAGTCGAGTCTACTGTCAAAATTGCAAGCCTTGCTTTCATACAGATGTACTCCTCTTGGAAATGTTTTACACCGATAGAACTTCTAATGTCAAGAAAGTTGCGCTCAACTTTACCGATGTTGCCAAGCAAATATGAAAAATTAATTGACACCCGATCATCCATTGAATTGGGGTAGGAAAGAAAGAGAAAAGAAAAATAAAATTATGATAAGAGACATAGAGTTAAGGAATTATCTGAACTCATTCCTGGTGATGGTGTCTGGATTACGGATCTAAAAAAATATGGGAAAATAATTAAAAAATTGGATGAACCGAGATTTTATTTGATCCAAACAGATCAAGGCGAATTTAGGCGAAATCGATGGCACCAGTCTCAAAACTTTAATAAAAAACCGGTCCAGGTACCAATGCCAGAAACATGTAAAAGTGATGCGGAAGTTTGTTTCATCGCAGCCCGAAAATGAAGCTAGTGCGGTGTCGGAAAGTAAAACAGAACAAAGTGCGTCCATAGAACAGTCCGTAGTAAATAGACGTTCATTGCTCCCAACAGAAAAAGCCCGCATGGCTAAAAGACTTTGTAATGTAATGTTATTTTATTTAAAAGGGGAGTTGCATCAGGGTTTTCGGTGGTCTGTGGTGTTCATATTCGATGGTCTTGAGAGGTTAGAATGTGGGACTCTCGGCCTGGTATCTCGCGCGCTTATGTCCGAACCTCATGACGCAGAATAAATAAAGGACTTGTAGTGGAGTTCTGTTTTATTACAAAAAGCCTCCAACACGACAACTCTATTCCAAATTGCATTTGGAGGTCCTTTGTGAATTTGGCCACTCCTCTGCTCCCCGTTCGAGTTCCATCCTGCTCCACGGCCAGAATCTTGTTTGCACTATTTTGCTAAACTTTTTCATAATATAGTAAAATGTCAAATAAACAACACCATAGATAAACAAGAATATTGGAAAGTAAATCTCGATATTAAACGTGCATGTAAAGAAGATAAAAATAATTATATGCAGCGAAGTGGAATCTCACGCCAGATCAAACCAACCGAAAGATATCTTCCGCAAAATAAAATATATAACCAGAGATTTCAAACCCAGAACGTGGTCATTAGAGCACTCAAACGGAAACCTTATAACCAACATCAAAGATATAACAGAGACATGGAGAGCCTACTGCGAAAACCTCTATGGGGATGAACGATACGTAGAGTCTTAACAAACGGAAGGATGGGAAGAAGAAATAGAAGCAGCCATTCCCAAATTAAAAAATAACAAAGCTCCAGGCCCTGACAGACTAACAGCAGAGATACTTAGAGCAACGGGCGAAATGAGAATAAACCTATTTCTTCACCTATGCAATCAAATATGGAAAACTGGACAATGGCCAAAAGACTGGATAAAAAATGAAATAACGATTCACAAAAAAGAAAAAAGGTAATGTCAAGATTTTTAACATATACAGCGAATACATTATTAGGAAATCGCTCGATGGTTGGATGGGAGGAGTCGCAATTAATGGCAGAAAAATTAACAATCTCCGATTTGCTGATGACACCGTCTTACTGGCAAACACTGCAGATGAATTGTTGGATCTCATTCATAGGATTGAAAAAGAGAGCGTGTATCTAGGTCTGGAACTCAACACTTCCAAAACAAAAATAATGATAATTGACCGAGCTAATAATAATAGATCGGATACGCAACAGATGTACAGGTTCGAGGTTGTTGATCAATACTTGTATTTGGGATCAATGTATTGTTGGAGGAAATTACTAAATATTTCATGGACACAACACTGGACTAATGACTCCATATTATATATTTACAACTAAAAGTCAAACAAAGATTATCTAGCCTGATACAATTGCGTGTCCTAAAATATTTTGGACATGTAATGAGAAGAGGTGTAGAGTGCTTAGAGAAAATAGTCATTCAGGGGAAAATCGAAGGAAAAAGAAACAGTGACCGCTCACCGACAAGATGGATCGACCAATTAACAAAACCTACGGGGATGACCATGCATACTCTCATCACCAAAGCCCAGGACCGTGAAGAGACTCTAGTGAACGACGTCGCATTAGCCGCTACATCCTTACAAGAGGATACAGACTGAAGAGAGAGAGAGTTGACTCCATACATTAATCTAGAATCTTATTACTTCTTCTGGGGACGGTCTGATATCTTTTCCATTTTTTTTGGCATTTAAATTTCTGTAGAATGCGTGTGGAGTTTTCCTGAAGAATGTATTTCATTTATGTCTTTTACACCGTTCATTATATCGCCGAACCTTGCACCCTAGAATCGCAATTTTTTGCTTGACTTTATTATTATTATTAATATGTTATATTATTTGCATTTTTACGCGTTTATCGTTGTGTGTTCTTTTGTTCAAAGAAGTCATAATTTTGAACTTTTTTTTTTATAGTTTTTAATGCATATTACCCACAATGACCCGCAAACCTCTCTCGGACGCTCCTCCACCACCGTTCCTCCGTTCTCCCGTTCTCCCGCAATCAATGGAAAGACCGCGTCGTCGCATAGGCCAGCTTCTCCCGTGAAATTCATCTCGATCCCGAGGTGTGTCGAATTTCCGGCAAACTTGCGTGGGCAATTTCGCGTTGTGTAACAAACCTTACCTTTCTTTGGATACTATATAAAACGGATTCCGTGGTAGTTTCTAGTGTTAAGGCGGCGATTTGCTTGGGAAAAACAGCGCGGGGAGGAAATGGAGCACTCGGTGAAGGTCATACGAGATGTAGGGTGCAAATCATTGCGAAAAATGCTAGTGAGGTACGTTTCGTTGTTAGGAAAGTGGATTGACGACGTGTCGTTTAGAGACAGCGAATTGGAAACTAATCGACGGACAGTGGACCGAATATTTCGCATATCATCTTTTGAAACTATATAAAATTTGTCAGGATTGTAAAAAATGACTCTCGGGTTAATGCAAAATGAAATAATAATAATTATAATAATAACAGGACTTTCAGGACTTACCAAAGTTTACAGGCGAAATCTAGTTAGTGATTACACCGGCCAATAATTTTTAAAGTTTTGAAAGTTGATTTCTATCTGACATTTGATTCTGTATAATTTAGCCCCCCTAAATTTACATCTGATAAGCATTTTCCCTATCACATAAGGTTTGTTACAAACATTAAAAGAATAAATGAAAATTTTTATTAGCACAAGAACAAAAACCGAATTAATAAATCTAAACAAATAAAACAAAGTCGCAGACAATAGTTAAGTCCATTTATTTTTGGAAGATCTCTCCCCCTTGACCGAAAAACTTCGTTTAGTGGATTTTCTTGCATATTGCAGCGTCCACTACAACCAATACCTCACTTGGGAAGTGAATCTCTCCGACGAACGTGTTGGTTGATACAGGAACGAAACTAGGACCTTATTGTAAGTTTTTACTGAATTGTGTTCCTTATAGTTGTGACTGCTGTTAGTTAAGAAGTGAAAATTTTAAATTGTTGGTGAAAATTTCATGAAGAAATTTAGAAATAGATTATCGGATATTACTTTTTCCCTATCACGTAAGGTTTGTTACAAACATTAAAAGAATAAATGAAAATTTCAGTTGATTTAAGCATTACTTTTATTAGCACAAGAACATCATTGCAATGTTTAGTCAACTTGATATCTGCGTTCCATTTTTCACGACACAAGATATTTGTTGTTTCCGAGAAAACCTCTTATAACATCTATAAATAAAACTCATACACCATTTCCAGATTCGATAATGGTATTCACAAAATCTTCAATTAATGGCCTTGTTTGAGGGCCTACAAAAATTCGTTCCATTAATTTTGCATCTGAGAGAGCGAGAAATTTTGCACGTAGGTATTTAAAACATACTCCAACTTTATTTAAAATTAACACACCTTACAAACAAAATTTTCCGCTCAAGGTTTGTCTTGGTCATCAATTTTTGACTTTAAAATAAGCGTGGAGCTATATGGCCACTTAGAGTCATGTGGGGCAAGAGTGCGCATTTTTTTTTTGTATGGTCATAAAATTGTAATAATTGTACAAAATAAATTGAAATAAAAGTATTTATTTAAAGGATTTATTGATTTAACAATTACGTAACATGAAATTCAATTTACTTAATTGTAATTAAAGAAATAAAATAAAATAAATGTGAGTCAGAATGCGCACACTTACCCCAATATTGGGGTAAACGTGCGCAGCACTGCGGGTAAGTGTGCGCATTTGTAATAATTTAAACCATAACTTGTTACATATAGTTACACCATATTTAATGTTATAAATATTATTTTTATCAATACTTATCATTTTTTACTTCATTTTTTATATTTATATATTAAATATATAATTTTTGACAAATACTGTTTAACTTGATTTTTATCGAGAATAAGGCTTAGAGTAGTTAACAGTTTTGATTAGAGATAAATTTAAATGAGATCGTTGTTAACGAATATGATAAAATCTTAATTATTAGAACATATATCACATATGAAAGCACCAGTTTCATAATGAGTGCACTGTTCATGCCACCAGCTATGACATAAGCTACATTTAATCCAATCCTCTGTAGGTGGATCAACGTATTTTTCACCACACAATGCACAGTAATCATCATTTTCCTTAAAATCATTAATATTTTCTTGACTAGCCTTAACTTTAACAGCCTTATCTTTGGTAGTAGTATTCTTCTTTGTTTTTTTTTTAGAATTTTCAGTTTTATTTGCACAAGCATTTTCTTGTTTCAATTCTAAACGTCGTTTCTTTTTAGCTATTTTTTCTTCTTCTTCCTGACTTTTTTTTTACAATTCTAATTTGAAAGGGCTATCGGTAGCGACAATAGATTTTTTACCTTTTGTACGTCTTGTTTGTTCTTTCGCTTTCAGAAACGGTTGGATTGATGACAAAGGTGTATATCAATTAGAACATGTATCTGCAGCTGGTTGAGGACCTGATGATGGAGTCACTACAACTAAAGCTAAATCTGTTACAGTGCTCACGTGTGATGAAGTTGGTAGTGGATACAATGTTGAAGACGTACTCGGTTGAAGTTCTGATACAGTTAAAGCATTAGAAGTACTTGGCAAAGACTCTGATGTAGAAAATGCAGTAGATCTAGTAGCTGTGATATTCTGTGAGCTACTTTTCTCAGATGATGTAGATGGAAGATTTATGTCAGTAACAGAAGCTGCTGCGAAATCTTCTTCTGAAAAAATTTCTATATCGATAGGCCATATCCCAGAAGTAGCATTATTAGCAGTTGCGACTTTTTTTAAAGCTTCATTAATTAGTTGAGCCACTTCTGTCTGCCCAATGACCCGTCCTGGGTTACTACTTAACCATTTGTCACACTCGTAAGCAAATTTCGTTTTCAATGGTCCAAAAAAATCAACGATCTAGAGGTTGCATTTTGTGGCTACTGTGTGGTGGAAGAGTAAGTAAATGAATACCATTTTCGCGACAAACGTTGACAGCAGCTAAAGAAAGATCACTACTGTGGTTATCTAATATCAATAACACTGGATTCTCTTTAGTGGGTTGCACTTTGTCTTTAAAGTGATGAAGGCTTAAACTTATACTTGTCTTGAAGACTCTGCAAGTTGTAAAACTGGCCTGGAAACGATTAAACCCCATTGCTCTAGCTATGCTAGTTGACGTGGGTTGTCGTAAATTCAAGTCAGGGTGCCTTTTTAAAAATCCATACACCCAATCACGTCCAGCCATTTTCGACTTTTGATTAAACCGATGAGGAATATGATTTATTTCAGCATACTAGTAGATCAATGTTCTTAGAGTTGTCATATTGAGACCATAATAGAGATCATCACATCTTTTTAAATAATTATATATTTCATTTTCTTGCTCACTTGTGAAAGTTGAAGTAAATCTTTCTAATTTTAGAGCAGTTGAATCAGATTTTAATCGCTTCCTAGTACTCTCTTTCATTCCAACCTATTCAGCTGCTTTTCTTTTACTTAAACCTTCGGCAATCAATCGCTCAGCAGCATGAAATTGATCACGGGTAACAACGGACCTGTGTGGAGCCTTCCGCTTGTAATTTCGAGGCATTGGAGTTTTTTTTTAAGAAATATATAAGTATAACCTGAAACAAATAACAACGAGTGTCAATACACAAAGAACTCACTATCAGGGTAAAAGTACGCATTAAAATATGCGGACTCTTACCCCACAACCGTATGCGTACACTTAACCCTAATCGCCTTTACAGATTTAGTTTAAAATTACACATTTTTGCGTCATTCTACCAAGTTTTGATGTATAGCTGATAAAATTAGATATATAAACGAGCATAATTGGACATAATTAATACTAATTACCGCTACATAAATATAAAAGTATTTGAATTCTAAATTGGAAAAAATCGTAAGAATAATAACCAAAATTTTTACTTACCAATATTACTAAAACTACGTAACTTTGCCAGACAAGACTCTAGTCTTTTGTCCAACGTCGTAGTGACTACTGAAGGCAGTTGATTCCCCTACTCTACTGTCAACGGTTTTATAAATAATAAGCTTGCGCACACTTACCCGCTGCGCACACTTGCCCCACATGACTCTATGATGAATATGTTAATAGAAGATAGTAATACGAGACATACGCTTATTCGGCTGCTTTAATAATATAAATACGCGCGCTAATCGTAGGATGAGACAGTCTTGAAGTCGCTTTGAAGTAGTAATTATTGTCTTACTTGTATTTTAAATAAAAAATGGTTTTTTAAAAATACGAGTTTCACATTTCGAAATAAAATTGGCGCAGTCGGTAGGATTGTTTTCAGCGTGTTTTTGGAAAACTCTCCGTTACAAGTAGTGTACCGGATCGCCGTCGCAAATCGATAGTGATTTGTGCGCTGGATTACCCTTGGGATTGTTAATGCATTGGATCGACGGTACGACACGCTTCCATTTCAACGGTTAAGAAAGGGACTCCAGATCTACTACGCGGAGCAGTTGGGACTCCTGGCACCATTGACTATATCGGTAGGCCGTTCGAGAGTCAGCGGGACGAATTGGTGTAATCCAGCGTCCACTACAACCAATACCCCACTTGGGAAGTGAATCTCTCCGACGAACGTGTTGGTTGATACAGGAACGAAACTAGGACCTTATTGTAAGTTTTTACTGAATTGTGTTCCTTAGAGTTGTGACTGCTGTTAGTTAAGAAGTGAAAATTTTAAATTGTTGGTGAAAATTTCATGAAGAAATTTAGAAATAGATTATCGGATATTACTTATCCTCGAAGAAATAATTCAACAAATAATCAACTGCGAGATATAGACGAACTTTACTCTAATATTTCTCTATTATATTGTATAGACGAAAATAATTCTACTTTTGTAAATACTAGTCTAGAAGTCGAAACTGCTAGTGCAATGGCCGACGCTTTGAGATCAACCGTTAGTTTGCTAAAAACCTTTGATGGTACCCCTTCTCGTTTGGATTCTTTTATTAAACAAATCGACAATTTTCACGAAAGATATTTTAACAACGATGTATTGCAACAGGAATATATTATTTTGGCAATTAAATCAAAAATACTAGGAACAGCCGAAGATTTTTTTATTAAATCGACCAGACCTTACAAGTTTAGTCGAGATAAGATTAGCTTTAACACAAAAATTCACTGATCTAATCTCTGCAAATCTTCAGCAACAATTAATATTTTTATCCAAGAAAAATGAATCTACTCAAGATTATATCCAAAAACTCAAAGCCTTAGTCACCAAAATTAATACAAAAATATGTTCCGAAATTCACAATGCCAAAGCGAGAGCAATATTAATTTCTCAAAACGAATTAACAGCAATACAACATCTTTTGGCGAATTTTTCTAATGAGTTGAGAATGTTACTTATAGTTCAAAATCCTCAAAATCTAGATAATGCTATTGACATTAATACAAATTATGAAATCCTAACAAGTCAAAGTCAGTTTAAAAATAATTATCTACAAAATAATAACCTAATGCGGCACAATATACAGAAACCAATCAATCATATCTGGTCAAACACCCAAAGAGTATTCAACAACCCACCAATTCAACCCTATAGACAATCGAATTTACCTTTCAATCCCCCTCATCAAATGTCACACCAAAATCAATTCTTCAAACCACAAAATCAATTTTTCAAACCTCAGAATCAATTCTTTAAGCCACAAAACCAATTTTTCAGGCAACCCGTTCAACAACCCCACACCTCTAATCAAAACAACCCCCAGAACTCAAAAAATCAATACCCTCAACCAATGTCAGGTGTAAGTATACAACTTAAAAAGCCATTTTCTCAAATTAGATGACAATATAATCATTTCCAACCAACAGGTAAACCAAACTTTACATTCTAAGAACTAACGTAGAAAACAGCGACATTAACTCTGAAACTAACGAACCCGAAGTTGATTTAAGTCCCCAACGAATACGAATATTGTAAATGTAAATACGACCCAAACTACGAAAATGTTGAACCGTTCGAAGAGGAAAATAGCATCGTTGATCAATTAGAAAATTTTCAGTCAGTAGCTTCGGACTAAGCAAACCCTGTTTAACCCTAAATAGTTTCCAAATAAATCAGTTACCCTACATCGAAATCCCTAACTATCAAAGCCGTTTACTAATCGATACAGGTTCTCATGCATCTCTTCTTAGACCCTCTTTAGCAGAAATTTATTTTCCCGAATTAATTAAACTTTACGTAAATATCTTTCAAACAGGTTCAAACAAAGCCACGCATAAAGCAACTATCCCATTATTTAAAGAATACGAAGTTAAAAAACCAATATACAGAAATTCCCTTTCAATACAGACAAAATTTCGACTGCTACGCAGTAGAAATTCCCCCAAAAACTATACAGAAAGCAACACTAAGGACTAACCTTCCTAATAATACGACATGGATAATGCCCTACTATCGGGACGATGCAATTAAATTACAACCAACCCTTGTTATGATTACTAATAATTCTTATACTATTGATATATCTAACCATTTAGACAAATCAATTGCCCTCGAAGGTAGCGTTAACAACAACTTACCTTTAAAACCATTCGAAATTAACAACTTCGAAATATTTAATTTATAAACACCAGTTCTCAATAGTCCAATGGCAGAAAACCAAACATTTCAAAAAAATGATATTGGAAATTTAATACGACACGATCATCTAAATTCGGAAGAGAAGAAACAGCTATTTAAATTTATAAGAAAATTCGAAAACCTTTTACATAAAAACTAACCAAAACATACAATAAAACTACCGACGAAATTCCCGTACATGTGAAATTATATAGGTATCCGCCTGTCAATAAACAAGAAGTCAATAGGCAAATGGAAGAAATGTTACAATAAGGAATAATTCAACCCTCAAGTTCCCCTTGAAGTTCACCAGTGTGGATTGTACCAAAGAAAGCAGATGTATCTGGACGTAGAAAGCGGAGACTCGTGATAGACTACAGAAAATTAAATGAGAAGACTATAGACGATAAATACCCAATACCTAATATCACTGATATATTGGATAAACTAGGACGATGCCAATATTTCACAACGTTGGAACTCGCCAGTGGATTCCACCAAATCGAAATGGATCCTGAAAGCATCCCGAAAACAGCATTTAACGTAGAGCATGGACATTACGAATATACACGTATGCCATTTGGTCTTAAAAACGCACCCTCTACATTTCAGCGCGCAATGGACAATGTATTGCGTGGATTACTAGGAAAAATATGTCTCCTGTATATGGATGACATCATTATATACTAGACCAGTCTTCAGGAACACATGGACTCATTAAAATTAGTCTTTGAACGACTTGCATTCTTCAATGTGAAAATACAATTGGATAAATCTGAATTCCTAAAGAAAACAGTGGAATTCCTAGGACACGTGATAACACCGGACGGAGTTGAACCGAACCCCAGAAAAATTGCAGCCATTAACAATTTTAAAATTCCGAACACTCCTAAAGAAATTAAACCCTTCCTTGGTCTTGCCGGATATTACAGGAAATTCATAAAAAATTAAAATTTATATAAAAAAAGCAAACAGAATGTCAATGCTGACGCCATCTCACGACCACCCAAAGAAATACACCCTGTAGATCTAGTAAAACCCCCATTAACACATATGTCAGCTGTATGTGAAGAATACGAGGAAAAAAATGACCAATATTTATGGCACGAAAAGATTAAACACTTCTTCGAATCACAGGAAAATCTGTTTGAAAGGTCTGAAAGAATTTTAAAAATTTGAAAAAAATTGGAAACCAATCGAACGCTCGGAGATAATTAAGGAATTTGAAGCAAATCTTTTTGATCAACAAAATTATCCTTTAGCGCAATGTGTCGCTGCCGATTTAAAAATGGAACAAGCCATTGCTGTAGATTTTAAACAAAAATTTAACAACCTACAATCATAAAACGCTAAACCAGTAGAAATAGCAACATTATTTGACAATAAAAATAATCTTTTTATTTATTATTTAGTGACTAAAGAAACATCTAACCAAAAAGCAACCTACTATGTGCTTTGGAAAACCTTAATTAATATCAAAAACCATGCAAGAGAGAATCATGTTACACGAATAGCAATCCCTAAACTATGATGTGGACTAGACCAGTTGTATTGGCTAAAGGTAAAATCAATGATTAGTCACCTATCAAAATCAACATATTGAAATACTCGTATGTCACTGGCCGAAAAAGAAACCCAAAATTAAGATAATTTCGGATATTCAAATAAGACCTCCAAATACAGTTAAAAAGACACTACAACCCGAAAAACTAGAAGAACAAAATAACCCATCCACAAGTAAAGAAGCTCAAGAAAAGGTAGACAACTCTGAAACGGACACGGTACATTTATACATTTATGGAAAATCCAATTATAGGAGCTCCATATGTCAATAAAGCTCTTAATACCTTTAAAAATGAAATTATATTTAAATGGACTGATTTAACACAACCTCATGCAAGAACAGAAAGATTATTTGACACTAAGAAAAGACTGATGATGTACATTAACAAAAACCCAACAATGGAAGAAATTCAAAAGCTTCTACGAGACAATTTACCCCCAGACATTTACTGTTTACATTTCCCTAATAAAGAACTAGAACCAGTAATTATAAGCACCTTTCAGGAAACGTTTAAAAATAATGCATTTAAACATTAAAAGATAAAAGAAAACAGGAAGAAATAATAGAAAGACATAACACTACAAAATCATCACATCGAGGAATTATTGGCCAAGCTTGGAAAGAGACGTAATAAACTTCGTTAACACATGCGAAATATGGCAAAAAACGAAATATGATAGACATCCTTATAAATCGTTTACAAACCTACACCAATCGGAACTAAACCCTTAGAACATATTTGTATGGATATGGATATATACTCGATATCAGGACAAAAATATCTTACAATAATAGATTTCTCTAAATTTGCAGCAGCATACCCAGTTAATGAACCTTCCCTCGAAATATGTCATAGCTTAACTAAATTCTTTTCACATCATGGAACACCAAGTAAAATTACTACGGACAACGCACAAAGCTTTAAAAGTAACCTAGTACAAGACTTGTGTAAAACGTATCGAGTCGAGTTACATTTCACTACCCCGCATAATGCAAATTCAAACTCAGCAGTCGAAAGATTGCATTCTATCCTTAAGGAAAGTCTAGTAGCTCTTAAAAATGAATATCGTACTAAAACGATCCAAGAGCTAATGGATATCGCAATACTAAATTATAATATTCTTCCGATGAGTATACTCCTTTCCAAATTCTAAAAGGAAATCTGAATTATCAACTAAATTTCAAGAAAAACCTAAATCAATTGCAAACAGATTATGTGTACAAACTTGTGGAAATGTTTAAGGAACTTACTGAAAAAATAAATTTAAAACTTAATGCAAAAAAGGCAAATGTTTTAGCAAAACTAAATGAAAAACGCAAAAATGACACCGAAATACCTAAAGGTACTAATCAATTAATAAATACACCTCGGAAGTTAACACAAAAGTTACAACCTAAATATAAAATAACTCAATTTAAAAACCAAATACACTCGAAAGATGTTAAAAGACATTTATAAGTTTTAGGTAAGAATGAAGATTGCCATTCTCCTGCTGCCGCTAATCGTAAGTGCCCAATATAAAGTCGAAGATATAACAAATCCCCTGTTACCAGTACATCAAGGAAACAGTTATGTTGTAACAAACTTTCATCATGTCTACTATCATGTTAATTTGAGTAACTTACAGGATTGTTTAACATTAACGAAATCAACACTTTTACGAATTAATGCTACCCTATATAATTTAAATACGCCCTTAAGTCACTTATTAGTAACTCGGACCCTAGATCTTATATACCAAGCGGAATCTATTAAAGCCTTTATTAATCATTATACCACTCCAGTAAAAAGATTGAAAAGGGGACTCTTTAATTTCGTTGGAAAGGCACAAAAATATTTATTTGGAACTCTAGGCTCAGATGATGGTCAAAAATACGACCAATATATAAAAGACGATCGTTAAACGGCTGATAAAGGACATAGACATTCAGCTGAAATATATAAAAAATAATCAGCAAAATATACTGACCCAAATTAACTTCCTAGCAAAAATGACGCAAACTATAACAATAACCTCTTATTTCATTATTTTACTCGACAACCTGGAAAATAATCTTCGTGTTGTCAATGAAATACGAATGAATGTGCAGACCACTATCAACTTCGCTGAAATAAATGTAATGCACCTTAGCATTTTTAAATATAAAGAACTTAAGAATACTATCTCTAAACTTCGACGAATTCCCTTTGATAGCAGAATTAAATACTACGAAGTGACGCACGCTGACGTTACGATCAAAAATGACGTTATATTTTACGTAGCTATACCTCTTATTTTTAATAAGTCTTATGATCTGTACCGTATATACCCCATACCAATTAATAATAAAATATCCGTTATAAACAATCCCTACCTTTTGAAATCGACAGACGATTCCTTTAACCCGAAGGAAAACTGCTACAAAATCGAGAACATGTCCTTATGCCCCAATAATCTGCTTAATAAAAACGAACCCTATATTCGGCCAACAATTAATTTATCTAATCATTGTCCAATGATTCCAATCGAATATAAAGAAACCTCAGCTACCCAATTAAATGATAACTCTATTGTAGTTATCCCGAATTCCCAAGAAAAAATAAATTTTTATTGCCCAAATCAACAAAGTGTTGAAATAATAAATAAAGCATCTTTAATTCTGCCCGTAACGTTAAAATTAAAAATAATAACTATGACCCTCAAAAAGGAGACGTAATTAAAGACTAAAACTTCCGTCAATAGTTATTAATGAAGAATTGGTTCAAAATATCGAACCACTACAGAAATTAATGTTGAAAATATAAAAGAAGATATGGAAAGTGCTCGAAACTTAGTAAATCGCCCTCTAAAACACTTACTTAGCTTTGATAAACTCTAGTGTTTCGATTTCTGTAATACTTATTATTATAATTTTAATAATAATTATTATTGTAATCTATTATTACCTAAAAAGAAAACAAAATGTAAAGGTGGGCATACAACTAAAAATTCTCGAAAATCAACCCCGATTTTCTCAAACTTGAGGAGGGAGGAGTTATATGGCCACTTATGATGAATATGTTAATAGAAGATAGTAATACGAGACATATGCTTATTCAGCTGTTTTAATAATATAAATACGCGCGCTAATCGTAGGATAAGACAGTCTTGAAGTCGCTTTGCAGTAGTTATTATTGTGTTACTTGTGTTTTAAATAAAAAATCGTTTTTTAAAAATACGAGTTTCACATTTCGAAATAAAATTGTATTATTGTTTTTTAAACAGGTGTGTTATTTTACTTAACAATAAATAACCTGCACAATGCTCACTAACGTGAATTATTCTGTTAATGTGTCTGCTAATATTCTGTTAATTTATGCAAAATGAAAGTCAGTGTAATGTAATGTTCCTATCTTTAAACAATAAATATGACATCTTAAAAATTAATTCAAAAACGTTGCGTCATAAAAAAACATCGTTTTCCTATTAGTTTAGTCCTTGTTACTCCAAAAATATGAAAAATCTTTGTTGGCCTGTGATTATTTATATTTCAATATGTGATTTATTTACAGCATAATGATAAATAATAATTGTTACTGATTATTTGTAGTTACTCGAATGTCGTTTACCACACTTGTTGCATTAGATACTATACAAATCTTATATATATTATTAATATGGAACAAATTCATTTTAAAATCATTTTTTGAAGTAAATAGAAAATACATAGGGTGGGTCAAAAAGTTGATGCCGATACCAAGTTCCTTTTTAAAAATAGAACACCATTTTTTTAAAACCATTTTGTATACCTATCTCTCAGAGAATTGAAATTTTTATTGGACGTTGTTGAATATTTTCTATTTCTAATACACGCAAAGCTGAAAGTTGGCTAACATCGTTATTGTTTTTAGACGACATCACCGTAGACAATGTTTTACATGCCCCGTATCTATAAATTTTCTCTTAATTTTACTCACTGTGGATATTGCAATGGGTCTTCAACTCTCTGTGTTTCGTTTAAACGCGCCATATTCATTTTTCTTTACTGGCGGAAATGTAATTTCGGAAATTTACTCATACTAGCTACTTAATTTTGCTCATAAAAAGTAACGGATATACTAGATGAATTATGCGTGAAATTTGACACAAAATTCGAAAATAATGATAATAGTAGAAATAATATTTATTATGGGTGCAAAAAAGTAGTTCACAGACAGCAAAAAAGTTCAAGTTCACAGACAGACACTGAAAGTAATATTCAAATAGATACTTGCATATGTTCGATTCTTAACACGCAATAAATGAAAAAGTTTTTGATAATTGAAATAAAAATAGTATAAAAAAATGAATAAAAACATAACAAAAAAGAAAACAATTAACAAATCCCGCTCAGCGCAGAGTCGCTACACATGATCATTCTCGAAAAAAGACCTTTAAATAAGTTTAATCTTAAGCATTTTGGTTATTTCGGAACTTTATTGTTAGCTGTACAATAGAGTTCCGAAAGAATAATCGTTATAAAAAAGTTAATCAAGATTTTTTTGTTTTTGATTTTTACTTCTTTTAAAAATCATCCATCACTGAAATTATATCTATAAAATGTGATATAAAAAAAAAAGCAACAAATCTTACCTTTATTGATTTACTTATTTTGCATTACGTAGTGAGTTAAAGAGTAATGAAATATGTGAGGTGTCTAGAGTTCCGCTATGAAAATTATTTTCTTTTCTGGGTATAAGGTGGATGGTTCATCTGTAATTCGCGTTGGTACTGTAGTAATTTGCTGGAAATTAAAAGTCTCTTATTTGGCGATCTGTTAAACGTAATATTTCTGCATTTGTATCACCACCGTAAATTATGTTAGCTTAGACTTTTCAAAATGTTTAAAAATGAGACAAAATTGCTCTTTGGTGGTCTGTATAAGGATTTCAATTTAGCAACTTTTAATTCAATCAATAATTTCGTTATCAATGTAATGTTATGGATTTAAAAAAATGGTGTACTATTTAAAAAAAGGAACTTGGTATTGACATCTATTTTATGACCCACACTGTAAATTTTCTGTTTACTGCAAAAAAAAACACAAAAAAAAATTATAATAGACATGACGAGCACTTTTCCTGAAATCCAATTTCTGATTTTTAAATAAATTTGTTCCACACTTTAGCGCTTTACTGTTGTATATTTCCAGTATGTTGCCTATCCCTGTGTAATTTTTATCATGTAAATGCATATATGTGTGTTCTGGTAGGTAATAACTTGTGTACAAAAATTAGCAAATGATATTTATACATATGACTAATACTCAACCAGTCCAATTCATTTATTTTCGCTGATATTCTGATATGTAATAAATCTTCAATATGTGTTTTGTCATTTTGTCATATTGTCGATGCTCTTCTAGATCTAAGAATCTTATTATGTATATAATAATATCATATATATATATATATATATATATATATATATATATATATATATATATATATATATATATATATATATATATATATATATGATGACACTATATTCCGGGATATCATCCGTTCGCTCGTTGAACTCCGACTGGAATCCTGCATCCGACTGGAATCCTGCAAATCTTGCATCCGACTGGAATCCTGCAGACGTTTCGCCAAAATCTCACTTGGCATCTTCAATGCTCGCGCTCCGAAAACACTTCGAACACGAGCGCGAGCATTGAAGATGCCAAGTGAGATTTTGGCGAAACGTCTGCAGGATTCCAGTCGGATGCAAGATTTGCAGGATTCCAGTCGGATGCAGGATTCCAGTCGGATGCAGGATTCCAGTCGGAGTTCAACGAGCGAACGGATGATATCCCGGAATATAGTGTCATCACATTTTTCCATCCGTGAATCAATACGTGAGGATATATATATATATATATATATATATATATATATATATATATATATATATATATATATATATATATATATATATATATATATATATATATATATATATATATATATATATATATATATATATATATATATATATATATACATGAGTGACAGTGACATTGTCTCAACCCGATATTGTTATCAACATAAAATTTTAACAAACATTTTAAAAAGAAAACTTCATATGAACATATGTCCTAAATGCCTTTACTTTTGAGATACAGTTCGGAACACTTTTAAAAAATAAAATATATTTTTTTGACATCTGTAAAACTGCTCTAGATTTTTTAATGAAATTTGGCACACATGTACTATATATCAAGAGACATTACTTAGTATACCACTACAGTATACCACACCAGTGTCTATTTTGGGAGACGCTGATGGTACACCACTGAAATTTAATACCTTGATTTTTTTGCTTGAAAACCTTTTCTCTGCAGATAATTATTATATTACTTAAATAATTGTCATGTGTTTTATTAAAATACTTCAAAAAAATGAAGTACGAATACGAAGTACGTAAACTCTAAGGTGTATTTTTGAAATTTTTATAATTATTACTTATCATTGTAGTAGGTTGTCAGTAAGAATTATTAATTTTGTGTCAAGGCGGTTATTTCACAGTGGTTTGACATCAGTGTTTAAACTATTCTAGCATTTTTACTTTTAAAAAGAACGGTCGAGTTTAAAAATGAGGAGTTGGCATATATGCATTGTTGTATGGTTTGGCTGATGGCAGTGCGCTGGAAGCTAGGCCAGAGCGCTTTCATAATGGAGTCATACCAGAGAGGCGAACATATTGAAATGTACGTGACTGAAACAGGGCAAACAATCATTTAAAAGGGTCCCTTTGGACTGTGAGAACTCCAGAAATTGAAGAAGCAGTTTTCAATTCTTTTATTCTGAATATCTCGCACTTCTTCGATTTGGAAAAGTTTGCACGATTTTGTATTGTACCCATTAATATTTTCCCTTACACGCTAATTCTTGCGTATTATACCTTGTTTGACCAAGAAATACTATTTACAGGTGAAGCTACTTTTTCCAGATATGCTATCAGAAATTTCCACAATAATCATATTTGGGTCGATGAAAACCCCCTTTGCAGTGGTAGAATTTAAACATCAAGAACAGTTTTCGGTAAATGTTTGGTCTCGAATTGCTAGAAGAAGTACCATATTTAATTAGGAACAGATTGTGGCTTACGGGTGACGGAGCGCCTGCTCACTTTAGTGTTGCAGTAACAGAATATTTAATTCATATATTTAGGGTTGGTCGCGGCGGACTTCAATCATATCCCCTTAGTTGCCTAGATTTAAATAGTTTGGATTTTTTCTTATGGGTGCATCTTAGTAGTCTGGATTATCGCACCACGCTGCAGAAGAGCTGAAGGATCATATAAGAGCTTCTTGCGATTTTATAAGAAACACTATAGGTATAGTTCACGAGGACACTTCCAACAACTTATCTAGTTTCTATGTTTTTCTTCTTTCTCAAAATGTTCAAAAAATTATTAATAGTAGGTAGTGTTGTTTTTTAAAATAAGAATCGTTTGTTATTTACCTTGTTGTTAGGGTGTTATGTTATTATTAATTAAACTGCAGAAGTAAAAAGAACAGGCATCTATTATTTAATAGATATTTTATTTTTCACAACGATTTAACAGTCAGTGGCACCACTGGTTTCGATAAAAGAAACTATTGACATTTGCATTCATTTATTAGATCTCCTAATTTTTTTTGTAGTCCGTCGCACGATTTTCACATAAAATTAAAAACTAATTTCTCTGCTTGTTGTCATATTAACGATATTGTTATGACCATGCACAGAAGAGGTTTTTATATTTTTAAGCGAAAACCGCACATCGGATTGAATAAATCAAAGAAATTAAATTTCTTTATGAATTATTGCAGGTTGTAAGAATAATTTTTAATTTAAAAGAAATCAGTGGTGTACCAACAATGCCTCTTGATACATAGTACATGTGTGCCAAATTTGAATAAAATATCTAAGGTGTTATTACAGATATTAAAAAAAAATATATAAGGCGTTTAGGACATATGTTCATATAAAGTTTTCTTTTTAAAATGCACCCAAAAATCTCTTACTTAATTATTATATAAACTTCGTCGGACCATATAACCTTGCTGCCGAAGTTGGTGTGGCCATTTTGGATTTGTGAAATTGTCTGTCGGTTACAAAAATTTGGGCGTCTATAATTTATATATTTTTTATATATTTACTATATTTACTTTGTGAGGTTTACATTTTACATTTTCTTGCATTTTTGATTTTGACACCCTCAGAGCATACTCAATATTCTTACATGAAATCGCGTGATTGCTCTAAACTGAATGTCTATAATTAAGGCGGAGATTTTTGGGTCCATTTTAAAAAGAAAACTTTATATGAGCATATGTCCTAAATGTCTTAACTTTTGAAATACAGGGTGGTAAAGTCTTCAAAAATAAAATATATTTTTTTAATATCTGTAATGCCATTTTAGATATTTTATTCAAATTTATCAAACATGTACTATATATCAAGAGGCATTATTAAGTGTACCACGATTTTGATAAACTATATCAGTGGCGGGCGTACGGAATTTTACTTAATTTTACTTACTAAAATAAAAATTATTCTTACAACCTCCAATCATTTCTACAGAAATTTAATTTTTTGATTTTTTTCAATAGATGCACGGTTTTCGCTTAAAAAAATAAAATCCTCTTCTGTGCATGCGGAGAAATTAGTTTTTATTTTTATGTGAAAACCGTGCGACGGAGTACAAAATAAATTAGGAGATCAAGTCTGCTCATAAATGGATGTAATTTTTTTTTCAACGAAATCGGTGATGCCACTGACTGTCTATGAACAAATGAATAAATACAAATACGTTTACTCACCTACCAACAATTTTTATTGAACGCCTTTGAGGTTCTTGGTCAGGTGGATTGTGTATATACTGATTTCTCCAAGGCGTTTGACCGGGTGGGTCATGTGCATCTTGTCTCTAAGCTTAGAGCTATGGACCTGAGGGCTGGGTTGGTCCAGTGGATTCACTGTTTGCTGTCTGGTCATACTCAGTTGGTTCGTATTAATAGTTATGTTTAGTCTTTCGTTGAGTATGGTTCACCACCGATATAACATTGATGGAGTCCAGATCGAGGCAGTCACTAGCATTAAAGACTTTGTTTCCTTCGATTCTAAACTAAGTTGATACATTTTGCGGAAGTGGTAAACAGGTCTATGCGAGTCCTTAGGTTTGTTGTACGCAATAATGGCCAACTTACTCCACATTGCTTTAAACTCCTTTATATCTCTTTGGTGCGCACTAGGCTGGAGTCTGCACCTGTATGGTCTTCATATTATGCCTGCCATAAGAAATAGTCCAACCAAAGCAACCAACTAACCAAAACTATTTAAATCTGGGGACCTAGTGGGATATGGTTGAAGTTCGCCGCGACTTACCCTAAAATTTAAATATTCTCTTATTTCAACAATAAAGTGAACAGTTGCGCCGTCATGTATGAACCATATTCTGCTCCTAATTAAATATGGGACTTCTTATAGCAATGTTGGCAAATGCCCTTCTAAAAGCGGTCCAATTATCCAGTTAAGTAATTTGCAACAATTCCAGCCCAAACATTTACTGAAAACTGTTCTTGACATTTAAATTAAATTGTATGGGGGTTTTCATCGGCCCAAATATGGTTATTGTTGAAGTTTCTGCTTGCATTTCTGGAAAAAGTAGCTTGACGTGTAAATAGTATTTCTTAATCAAAAACTTTGTCCAAAAGCAATGAAAAAAATTAGAACGCAAGGGAAGTTACCCTTGGACTTGTTGAATATTATATGGGTACAATAGGAAATTGTGCAAAATTTTCCAAACCAAAGATGTGCGAAATATTCAGCTTATTTCCAATTTTTCTAGTACTAAGTTCAGGATTTTTATCAATGGAATTGAAAACTGCTTCTTCAATTTTTGAAGTTTTTACAGTCCGATGGACCCATTTTAAATGATTATTTGCTCCGTTTCAGTCAACTTTCTATGTACATTTCAATTTGTTCGCCTCTGTATAAGGAAAGCGCTGTTGATATAACCATACACCATCTCCTCATTAGTAAACCACTCCTTTTGAAAATAACAATGCTAGAATATTTTAAACACTGATGTCAAACAACTGTCAAACAACCGCCTTGACATAGAATTAATAATTCTTACAGACAACCTACTACAACGATAAGTAATAATTATAAAACTTTCAAAAATACACCTTAGAGTTTACGTACTTCGTATTCGTACTTCATTTTTTTGAAGTATTTAAAAAAAATAACACATAGACAATTATCTGCACGTATAAGAAACAAGTATAAAAAATTCAAAAATACACCTAAGTAAGAAATAATAATGACAATAATTATCAGCATGCTGTCATATTAACGGTATTGTTATGACCATGCAGAGAAAAGGTTTTTATTGTTTTAATCGAAAACCGGAATGAAAAAAATCAGGATATTAAATTTCTTTAAAAATAATTGGAGATTGTAAGGATAACTGTTATGTCTCCCAAAATAGGCATGTGTAATACAGTACGCCCGCAACTGGTACATTTAAAAAAAATTGTGGTAGAGTAAGTAATGCCACATAGTACATGTGTGGCAAGTTTCATTAAAAAATCGAAAGTGGTATTACAGATATTACAGATCTTGGCGAAAGGTCTGCAGGATTCCACTCGGAGTCCAACGAACTCCTTTTTCTTTAACACTCAATATTTCGTCAATTTATTTGTTGAATTCTTCAGGAGTGAACTAAAAATCAATGAAAACATTACAAACTATACAACAGACAATTAAAACCCCTTAGTATAAGTTTCTTTTTTATATCTTCGTTTATTGATGGCTTGAGAATTTTGAACTTGGTTGTTTTTTCCAAATACGTCGTCGGATCTCTGGTGATCGGTTTGTACATTGGGTCGCTCAAAACTTCCTCAATTTTTGCACCATAATCCGATGTATTCATGACGACAGTGTCATTTCGTTTGTCATTATTATGATATTCTTGTTTTTGCTTAGATTCTTCAAGGCTTGAATTTCTTCTCTGCTTAAGTTTAAGTTTGGTTGAGGTGGTATTGAGTGTCTTAAAACGCTGGCGACATCTTGCCTTATTAACTCCGCATCTTGTTCGTCTATGGTGGAAAGGCTTGCTTCGACATTGGAAACGATCTCTTTGACGGGTATTCTCTGGATCTCTGGATGATGGAAAGATGGTATGTTGAAATAGTTTAAACTGTAAGGCTTTGGTTTGTGCTTGGCACTTGTCTAGGTTTCTTGGAATTTGACTGAAGGATTTCTAATTTCTTCCACAGCTTTTTTGACGTGATATCTTTGTCTTTTTCAATGCGTCATAATGCGGTCCCACAGCAACTGATGGATCTCCTTGCTTAGTTTCAGGTGGAGTCTGAAAAGTTGTCGCTCAGTCCGGGTACCGGGTCCGCCTAATCTGGTCGCAGTAGGGAGTTGCTAGCTTTGTCCAGGATAGCTTGCGTCTTCCTGATGCGTGTGTGGTAACACAACCTTGTAAACGTTGGCAGCAAATTCTGGTTGCAGCAATGAGAAAATTCAATTTACATAGCTGAATAACCTTCCTTTGTCTTAGCTTTTCATAAAACTCCGACTGCAATCCTGCATCCAACTGGAATCCTGCAGGCGTTTTGCCAAGATCTCACTTGGCATCTTCAATGCTCGCTCTCCGAAAACACTTCGAACACTGGGAGTTTTCTGCAATGCGTGCGGTATTTATAACCTGCGCCGGAGGTGGTAATAGTGCGGTTTACAAATCAATTTTATCGCTTGTCTGGTGTTGGTGCTGGAATAAAGCCGATGTTGTTTATGTATTTCTTATGGCTAATCGATGTTCCTCGAGCCTGGCTGAAATCCTCCTATTGCTCTGTCCCCCATACGTCAAGCTGCACGATCCGCAAGCCACACTATATACTCCTTGGTTTTCCAAAGTAGTTTTTTGTTTTGGGTTTCTTAATATTGCTGCAATAGTATGATCAGGTTTGCGTGCTCCGTCAACAAAATTTCGAAAGAATAATTTCAATGGAGGTTTTCCGGTGGTACAATAGATTTTACATTTTCTTCTTAGTTATCACTAGAAGCCGAATTTTCATCAGATTCCAGAGTTTTTACATCCATACCAATACTATTATTATCCGGTTTATCTGGTGTGATTGAAGGAATTATGTTCTGAAACTCTGTGATATCAGGAACACTTCTATTAAAAGTAGAATGTAAAATCTCTGGATGACTTGCAAGACTTTTCTGATATTTTTTCGTACAAGCTCTTTTCAAATTGGCACTACGTTTATCAAGTATTTTGCACTGAGAATTAATTATAATAGATGTTATTGAAACTGAATTTGCCATTAAACAAATTTAAGTCTTAGTGCCAATATGTTGGGTAACGTTCACTTGACGGTGTTATAACGGAGATCTTGGAACGCATTTATTTCGATATATACTGTTTTATCTTATACGGCATTTATAAAGAGGAAGGTTTTATAGTATCCAAAGATAAATGGTTTATAATGCAACACAATCCATTGCTATAAAACAATTGTTATACAGCATTAAACAGCTTTAATAAGACACGCTTGAGTAACTGTTTTATAATGCCGTCACTACTAGTTATATGGAATATTATAGAACCCTTATGTAATAGGTATACAGGTCTTAAAAAAATTGATTTTTGATATTGTATAAGCTTGCCTACATCGTTATACGATATATATTAAATCTAAACTATTAAATCATTTAATTCAACAATTTTTATTGAAAACAAAACAATCGCAGCAAATTGCTTAACAAAAACAAACAGTCCTTAAAACAATGCTTTTCTTCTTAGTATAGATAGATTCATTTATTGACTACGTTTCGTACAAAAGGGACGTACAATTGTAGCAAGTGATATTCAAGTGTGATATTCAGTGCAATAAAATCAAATTAATAAATAACATAAAAACACACATCTAATACAAATAAAATTAGACAGTACTATACAGTTTTATAGCGCATCGATACCAGTGACAGTGTCAATGTATGCTCGCAGAGAGTAAAAACAATGACGTTGCAGGAATTCTTTAATAGTATGTTTAAATTTTCTAATGCTCATTTTTTTCACGGTACCTGGTAAAACATTATACAATTTCAATTATCAATCTGCCTTTGATGTGGAACACTATCAAATGCATTTTCGTAATACATGAAGCATAAAAACACGTCTCTGTAAACATCCCGGTAATTTTGAATCAAAGCTTGCAGGCCGAGGATGGCTTATCTTATTCCCAGCCCAGCTCTAAAACCAAAGCATGTGGCTTGAAAGGCTGATTAGGCGATATTGATTGCATTTCTTTGACTTGTTACCTTTATTTAATCTTTGGTGTTTATTCGGTTCTTGTCCATCATATGTAGAATCTCGTTTATCATCCACTTGCTTCTTTGCCCTTTTGTAGCCAAGCTTATTTTGTTGTCATTGTGGTTTTGGTTAGTTTGGTTGTGGTTTTAATGCTTGTCCATGGTCTCGTCAAGTACTCTTTTTAGGTCGTGTTGTATTTTTCAATTGTTTATTGAGCTCTGATTGGACTTTTACTCTCACTTCTTTGTTTGTTAGCTTTTCAGTATCTTCCCGGGTAAGCTGTTACTTTCAGTATGGACGTACTAAAGAGACGATTAACCAGTATATATCTATTTGATTCGGTACTATGTGCTGGTAAGCAGATCCAAGTATTCATGATTTTGTAGCTTTATTCTTAACAGATCATTGATAAAGTTTTTCAAAGAAATCAGGGGAAATGGAAGAGGAAAAGAGAAGACCAAAAAAAAGAAAAAGAGGAAAGAAGATTGAATTTGAAACACACATGACTATAATAACGAAATAGAATGTCAACCCCATACAATCCCAGATAACAGCGACGAAGAATTGCCTTATTTCTCCAACAGCCAGCCAGGGCCATCAGAAATACCATCAAAAAAGGTCATAGGCAAAGCGAAGAAACCTAGACTGCGTACTCTTATTAGTATAACAAAAGCTAGTTTGAGAAGAGCGATTTAAATTCAAAATGTGCCATATGTCGCATGCTTTGCGGACTGTAATTCAGAAAGCACTGATCCATTTCATTTCATTAAGATGTCGATCCAGAGGAACTGTATACCGATAATAGCGATGACGATAGAACCTTTAAGCCCGAAACTGAGATCGAAAATTAAATTTATTAATTTTTTTGTTTATGAGAAAATTAGTTCGTTTCTAAGTTAAGAAATGTTTTCCTTTAATTCCTATGTATATATATAAAATCTGCTACTGTTTTTGACGTATTATCTTTGTTTTATTTTTATAGGTATGTAAAACGTAGATTAGGACGTTTTCTTGAGTTTCTTGTTTAATTTTAAAATTGTAAAGTAATTAAAAGGTTTTATTTGTATAATGACCAGTGCCTTAAATATAAGTTTTTCAGTAGAAAAAACTATTTTTCTAGACCAAAACAAAAAAAAAACAAAAAATATGAAATGAATGATTTTTAATTCTGTGTCCATTACCGGCGCTTCTCTGATGCTACGACGCTTAAATTGAAATTCAGATTTGTGTCAAAGTAGCCAAGAACGCAGGGTAACTTTGAAATGCTCATTTTTAGATTTTATATTTTTTTATTATTTTTAGATCAATTTAGAGCACAGCAATCGATTCAGCAGGCCAGATTTGTTATAATCTAATTTATTTTACAACGTTAGGTTGATAAATAACGACGTTATATTGAAATCCCAAAAACGTGCCAAAATAGCCCCGTTTGACGGTATATTTATATTTATTGGCTTTGCCGGAAGTCTCATTCGGTCTGAATATGGCATAAATTCTATTACCTTGCCTGCCGCCTGTTTTCATAAATTCCGGGTAGGTAGATATTATGCCTGTTCATCTCCTTAATAGTACCTTTAAGTTTCCTTAAGTTCAAACGAGGTACGCACACTCCAAGTTTCAATTTGAAAGGCTGCTTATTCTGAGACTCTATCATGTGATTTTCTTGGGATTATAATGAAGCGGTTTGCCCTTGCCTTCCTTATCGCCGTGTAACAGTCGTTGTCGTGGGTGCCACTGTTAGTGTCTAATCTGCAACCACTTGGAATATACTTAGTTTCTGCTCGAAGTTAGTAATAAACAAGCAGCTGCTGCTGCCTAGCGCTAATTTTTCGTACCACCCAAATCTAGCAAACCCGCTTGGGCTACGGCAAATAAATACTGTATTTTGTAACTTATGCTGTGAAATAAATTATGCTTATTCTTTATCATTTTATCATCGGTCTTCGGTGATCTTTATTTTTTTTATACATCCTTTTTTACAGCTGCCAGTTCAGCGAAAATCAGTACAACGAACGTTAGTAAGTATCTTCGACGATAGGAAAATGGAAAGCTCTACATTGTACCTGGTATCCCCCGCAAATACTACGTTCGCGTCGAGGGATGCTGATCACATTTTTCAAGGGTCTACCGCGCAGTCTATAATATTCAACCAGAGCCACAAGTCAGTGAAGGACCTCGTTTTCAATGGAACTGGCTATTACATTGACGACGAAGGGGAATCAAGTAAGCTCTTGTTTTTTAATTTAAGTTAACAGTGGCCTTTACAGTATTATGGGATCAGCAATAAAATGGCGACATTCCAACCAACCACTATCAGTGGGTGAAAGAGTTGTTATTTTAAATGTTCACTATTTCATAAAATACGATAAACCGATTTTAACTGCACAAGAAACTGTAGATCGATATTCTCGAGTTACTGGAGCTGGGAAAAATGATAATATCTTCGTAATTTGAGGAACTGTGTACTTATAAGCCTTCCTTTTCAACAGTTTAAAGCTTCCCAGCACTTTAACCATTGCCTTCAGCCCCACCTCTTGATATTCAATGATCCTGTTGGCTCCTTCAGAACTTAACTAAAACTGATTTGTATTCTAATCTGTACCTGATTATATACTGTTTGACGGAGTGACCTGAACATTGTCTCGAATGACTGGGTAGCGGTTAAGATTGTTTGGTCATTTAGAGCTTGCCATTGTCGTATTTTTCTTTGGTGCAATCAGCCGCCCCTGGCGTTTTTAACTGCATAAATATATTTGGGATGAGGTGTGATATTTCTTCATAAATTTGACCGTTCCAAGGAATAGTATATTATGCAACAAGTACGGTAAACGGCATTTGACTCACGAGTTTTTAATAAACGAGTGAGAAGATTTGATTCTTTTAATTGTTCAATGGAGTGAAAGGAAATTACTATCAGTTTTTTTTTCTTAAGTGTTTTGTATATAATTGATTGCCGAACCAACTGTGCTAACAATAGGTCGGAGGGAGAAACCTTAGGAAGAAACCTTAGGGAGTCAGTAGAAACAAGGATATTTAGAGTGCTGAGGTGCGACAAATTTTTCATGGATTCGACTGAAGAAGCAGCTATAATAGCATATTTAAGGTTGCGTTTCATAGATGACGCAGGATCTTTTTTAAGTTGACGATAGAATCCGTTATTAAGAATACCTCCATTTTTTTCTCCATTGTCAGTTGTGTTCATGACTACCTTAGCATTTTCTTTATTTGCTTTAAAAATGACTATGCCAGGATCAGATTTTTGAGATTTTAATGTTATTTGTTTAGGCTTTGCAATATAAGATTTATGAGATTTGGAGTTATTAAGGATTTTTGCGGTTTCAACTCGACTTTTATTAGCTATTTGAGAGGGCACTTTGTTTAGGATAGACTCGACATATAAAATGATTTCGTGTTTTCGGTAATATATCGGGTAAGTACGAAGTTGGAACCTTTTGCAGGTACTGACTTTTCAGTCTCAATGTTGGTTCGATGACAGATTTGCCGCAGCGGTTGGTAAATTAGAAGACTTTGATGGTTTTAGTTGTGGCGAGGTTAATTTTTTACCTTTATCACTGTGATTCTGGATAATAGCTTTCTCATGAATCTTATTTGAAAAAGCATCGAACTCGGAGGTCCATAGTCACCTCTGGAAGTTTTTCAAAATTTTACGGATAATACTTTCTTTCTTCTTAGTATTATATCATCAACAAAGATTTTCACTTATCTCAGTGTCGCAGTCTGCCTTTCTTTAATCTGTATAGGATTCGTCAAGTGAGTGGGGTTCTCGAATGTCCCCAGAAGTTCATCCAACGACCGTACGGACATGCGAAAGTAAGTAAAAAATTTGTCATAGAACTTTCGAATATCGAAGGGGTGGAACCAACACCTGCTGGAGATAGGTTCAACTAGTAATAACACATGCTTGTTTTTCTTTGGCATCACTCGCCAACTTATCAGTTTGTCAGTTGCATGTTTGGGAAGAATAAAGCGTTAGCTATGTAGGTTCATCATTCAAGTAGTCAAGATGAGAAAATCTCTTCTTTAATGATCTGCTGGACTGCTTTTCGATATTCTCTGGCTTCACTACCTTAATAGCTTGAAACAGTAGCTTTAAGGTGTTTCATTTAAAGTATAGTGTTGTGACAAATCCTTTCACTTCTGCCCATAAAAATTCTCTAAGACTTAAATTATTATTATTATTATATATATATATATATATATATATATATATATATATATATATATATATATATATATATATATATATATATATATATATATATATATATATATGATGACACTATATTCCGGGATATCATCCGTTCGCTCGTTGAACTCCGACTGGAATCCTGCATCCGACTGGAATCCTGCAAATCTTGCATCCGACTGGAATCCTGCAGACGTTTCGCCAAAATTTCACTTGGCATCTTCAATGCTCGCGCTCCGAAAACACTTCGAACACTCGAAGTGTTTTCGGAGCGCGAGCATTGAAGATGCCAAGTGAAATTTTGGCGAAACGTCTGCAGGATTCCAGTCGGATGCAAGATTTGCAGGATTCCAGTCGGATGCAGGATTCCAGTCGGAGTTCAACGAGCGAACGGATGATATCCCGGAATATAGTGTCATCACATTTTTCCATCCGTGAATCAATACGTGAGAATATATATATATATATATATATATATATATATATATATATATATATATATATATATATATATATATATATATATATATAGTCGGTACGATTTGCGATGGCATATCCTTGATCCTTGTATATTTTTTATAGGTTGATTCTTAGGGTTTGGTCCACAGTGAACAAAACTCACAAATAATTTTAAAACACTGTAATTGTCATTGACGTTTCGACCGACAACCCAGGTCTTTCTCAAAAACTGCAAAACAAAGGACAAAAAAAACGAGATCACACAAAGAATTAGTTCGCTATCAAAAAATAAAACGTCTAACAGTAGACATTACAAATATTACAAAAACAAATTACATATATTAGTCATACTCACAAATTTATTTTTTTTTTATAAATGTCTATTATTAGCGCTGTTTGTGAAAAAGTACCACAACATACATCATTGCCAAAAACAATAACGTTCTTGCATTGGCGTACGAATCAAAAATAGAAGTGGAAAATAAACATTCATTGTATCTGATGTCTTTTTTTTCCCTCTTATTTATTTATTTAGAGTGTACTTTTGTGTTAAGTTTAAGACCTACTGATACGCGGTGGAGCATCTGAGCATTAAAATGGTCTACTTTAACAATTCGAAATAGATTTCACTAAGGTGTTTTATGTCGGTTTTCGCGTTTATGGCGTTTTTATTCCTTTGAATATGTATCATCTCAATTATTTCCCTTTTTTGTGTGTTTGGTTCGGTAACAAGTATTTTTGTGTCATCGAAGTTAAAAGTATGTGTTTTCTCCGTTATATGGCTGCTGATGGCTGTTTTGTTTCTTTTTTGTCGTACTTATGACTATTGATGCGGTTCTTCAACAGTTGGCTAGTCTGTCCAATGTACACTTAGTCACAGTCGTTGCGTGGTATTTGATATACAATGTGACTTTTTTTATCTTTGGGTATTGGTGTTTTTAGTTTACTGAAATTCCTATTTAACAAATTTTGACCCTTGTGGCAGATTGTTACAGAGCTTCCCTGAAACACATTCGAGATTTTTTCCGATAAATTTGGTATGTATGGCAACGAACAATATTCTCGTTTTGATGGTTGTGTGTTTTCCTTAACAGAAATCTTGTTGTAGAATTTATGTATCCTTCTTTTAAAAGTAGAGTTAATTAAGACACTTGGGTAATTGTTTAGTTTTAGTGTGTACTTAGCCTTATATATAGCTTCTTTTCTGTACTCTGGATCAGATAGATTTATAGCTCTGTCAGCCAACCCGATAATAACAGTCTTTTTTGTGATATTGGGTGTTGGGAGTGAAAATGAAGGTATCGTCCAGACCATGTATATTCCGGGATATCATCCGTTCGCTTGTTGAACTCCGACTGGAATCCTGCACGCTTGTTGAACTCCGACTGGAATCCTGCATCCGACTGGAATCCTGCAGACGTTTCGCCAAAATCTCACTTGGCATCTTCAATGCCCGCGCTCCGAAAACACTTCGAACACTGGGAGCGCGAGCGTTGAAGATGCCAAGTGAGATTTTGGCGAAACGTCTGCAGGATTCCAGTCGGAGTTCAACAAGCGAATGGATGATATCCCGGAATACAGTGTCATCACATTTTTCCATCCGTGAATCAATACGTGAATATATATATATATATATATATATATATATATATATATATATATATATATATATATATATATATATATATATATATATATATATATATATATATATATATTCTCACGTATTGATTCACGGATGGAAAAATGTGATGACACTATATTCCGGGATATCATCCGTTCGCTCGTTGAACTCCGACTGGAATCCTGCAAATCTTGCATCCGACTGGAATCCTGCAGACGTTTCGCCAAAATCTCACTTGGCATCTTCAATGCTCGCGCTCCGTGTTCGAAGTGTTTTCGGAGCGCGAGCATTGAAGATGCCAAGTGAGATTTTGGCGAAACGTCTGCAGGATTCCAGTCGGATGCAAGATTTGCAGGATTCCAGTCGGAGTTCAACGAGCGAACGGATGATATCCCGGAATATAGTGTCATCATATATATATATATATATATATATATATATATATATATATATATATATATATATATATATATATATATATATATCTTTTACATCATTTTCGAATATCATAAACATAAACATAAAATATATGTCGCTATAGTTTTTTTTTGCAAGTGTGAAAACTAATATTGTTTAGGAAAAGTAAAATATTGGAAAAAGATTTAGGTTTAGATATATTTAGTAAAAAAAAAGTTGAAGAATTTCAAAACGAATTCAGGACAAAATTCAAAAATGGGATGTTTCACTTAAAAAAAAACATATTTACATTAAAATAATTGTAAATTGTGCATCTTAATAATCTTTTGCCAGTCTCTCCTGCAAAATACCTAATTATACACCGAAATGATATGCGGAAAGTTTTATTTTACACGTTAGTTTCGTTTCTCACGGATCCGAGCCACTTCGGACATTTTTGGGATATTACCGCGCAGGTTGGATACACCACAAAGTGTCGAATGTTCAAAATATCGAAAATCCCGAACGGCGTTCGGTCTCGTTTCGGAAAGACTCGGTGAACTTCGTTTTTTGAATATTTCTACGTTGTTATCACCCCCTATTTATTACACCCACCTGCCAAGGTAAAAGTTGACTTCTACCAAATCAATTTTTTAAAAATTTTATGAATGATAATGTTGACAACCAGATCTTTTGAACAAACACCCTGCTAAAGTATTTTTGAAAGAAACTTCGACGGGCTTTTGTAATACTATTTACAAATCTTCTGGATTCCTTCTGCGCCAGTTGTTTATAAATAAAATTTGCATACGTTTGGGCAATAAGAGCTTAACTGAAATAGCACTCTGTGTAGAATAGTTTGAAGGCAAAATTTCAAGTTTTTGGGGCGTATCACTGATTTCACATTTCTTAAGCTTCGTCATAGAAATTATCAGTTTTACATAAGTGAAAATTCATTTTTTAGCAAAAAACGAAAACAATTATGAGCTGACTGGATCCAATGTGCAACTTGTCCCGGGTAGTTGTGAGTGAATCTTGAGGTAACACACATTTATGCGCCCCTACCCCTAGCCTATTTTATAAATAAAATGAGATATTTCTCATAGCCACATGAGAATCACATAAAAATGGCTTCACCAAATTTTTTGTTGCATTGATGTAGCAAAAAATATTAGTATTGATTGTACGTCGTTTTTGGAGTAAAACAGTTGAAATAGTTGAAATGAAATAAAACACAAGCGTTGTAATAATTATCCCTAACAGATAGTATTTCCGGAATATTTTTCTTCCATCCACATTTATTTTTATTTGATGTACGATCTACAGAGCCTTGTCCAAGTAAAAGTCTGCAAGAATAACATTTTGTATTTTTATGAGAAAGGTAACTTCTATGTATTTAATTAACACTTCAAAAAATACCAAGAAAAGTCAAATACCTACTGGCATTTTATTGGTGGTTTCTATTAATGTATACACAGTTAGAGGCTATCTATCGAAAAAATATAAAATACTTGCTAATCCTTGAAAAAAATCAAAGTGAAAAGGTATGTAAAATCCTTTTTAAAAACTGTCCCCCACATTTGAATTCTTTGATACAGGGGCTTGCGGGAAAATGGCTAATATCTAGTCCATTCGCTTGCTCCCAGAACTGAGATCTTCTAGTTCTACAGGAAAATTCTGTCGCCTCCATCTCTGTTTTGAGGCACTAAGTTGAAAGGAACTACTAAGCCACTTTCTGCATTTCTAAAATTATATTAACATAATTGAAATTTATTAATACCTTTATGGTTTCAGGGGTACGGTATAGTGTACCCATTTCTACAAATATTTTAATACCAATAATTTGTTTACCTTGTGGCAAGTCTTAAAATTCCTGTGTTGTATTTGACCCTCCCAGTGTTCAAGGTTGTGTTGTCCTTTCCTTAAAATGAATATACCATTCTCTTTCACCTTTCCTGATGCTTGATATTTTGTTCCTGTACATCTGAGATGTGTTTTTCCAATAACTTGATTTTAAATATATTTTTTTATTAATTTACAACCTACAAAGGATTAAATAATACTATAAAATGCAATATTTTTTGCGCTAACCATGGAAAATGCTTAATTTGAGCTACTATAAGATATAAAATACATCCAGAAATTGTGGAAAATATTTGTTGAGGGGATTTGTTCCTGTTCTGCATTTTAAAGTAGCAAAATGTTAACTTAATAAGATAAGTTATTTAAAATAAGTTTTACATTTGATATCCCTATAAAATCGTTGGTTACAATCTAAAAATTCTGTTGATTTATTTATTTATTTTTTTTGAACAGGTGGGAATCTTTTATAGACGCTAGGTACAAGTTCTTCCCTTCCCTGGCAGTCCAGGACTCCCCTGGCAGTGACCAGGTCTACCCGCTAATCCCACCTCATTCCTCACTCGCCACCGCGTTATCACCTTGCGGCATTCGTCGTGGGTGATAGGCTGCCTGGCCTTGTTCTCTATTTCCGTCTCCCCTCCCCCTCTTTTTGCGTCATGATCTTTACAATCATAGCTGCGACAGCTTCCCAGTTTTCCCTGCTCTTCAGCATGGTGCTCACCAGGTTATCCGCTGTTAGTCGTTTCCCTATCTTGCGTTCCGTTTCAGCTCTGAAGGCGGCTTATTTCTGACAGGTAAAGAGAGTGTGCTCTGCATTGTCCCTGTCCGAACACATATGTCGCCTTCGCTCTTCCCGATCCTAAGTGTGTAGCTCCGAAAAGACCCATGCCCTGAGAATATCTGGGTGATGTGATAGTTTATCGTCCCCTAATTTCCATCTCGACCTTGTCTCTCTCCCTCTTCCATCCGTGCCCACGCAGCACCATCGCCTCACTTTTTTTATGCGGCAGTTCTAATCCATTTGGCATTAGCCAATCATTTTCGTCCTCCATTGCCTCATTTGCCTTATGCGAAAGGTCTTTAGCGTCGTTCCTTAGCACCAGTATTCCAAGGTCGTCACATATTTACCCAGATCCAGCCTGAGAACCCCGTAGTACAGAATAATCCATAAGGTCGGACCCGATACCGAGCGTTGCGGCACTCCCTTTGTTTCCGTCTCTTTTTCTATAATTATACTCCTGTTATTCACGTAATCTTCGATTATATTTGTGATGTACCTCGATATTCTCTTTCTTTTCATTTCTGATATAACAGTATTCCAAGATGCACTATTGAAGATGTTCTTTACATTGAGCGTTATCAGCTTCAACCATTTCTTCTCTTCTCTTCCTCGTTACGATTTCAACCGCCTGTATATTCGAATGGACTTTCCGAAAGCTAAACTGGTTAGATGATAACCCCTTCATTATGTCTAACTCTTGCTCAAGTCTGTGCTTGATTAGACCATCGTGGAGTTTACCCAGAGGTTGAAGAGAAGGTGTATTCATTTTAAGGGAGGGACAACATAATCATCAACACTTGGAGGCCCAAATACAATTATTTTAAGAGTTGCAAGCATGTCTACAAGAGAAAGGAGACCGAAAGAATGTATGCAATAGTCTTGCGTTAAGGTAAAGAAATTATTAGCATTAAAAATATTTAACATATATATATATATATATATATATATATATATATATATATATATATATATATATATATATATATATATATATATATATATATATATATATATATATATATATATATATATATATATATATATATAGTCAAATTGTCGGACCTACCCTTCATTAAATATGGGCATACATTTTGTTTTTTTTTGGGATTGGCAAGTATTAAATATTTTTTGGGTAGGTGACCTCTACTTTCGAATAAGTTAATAGAATCCACTGACAAATGTTAAATAACAATATATATTTTAAAATGGCATTAGGTATTTGACCTTTCTTGGCACTTTTTGAAGTACTAAATAATTACATTTGACATTTATTAAAAAAAATACGGGTAACTCCTAGTAAAGTGTATAAAGGTACAGGTTACCCCTGTCATAAAAATACAAAAAGGTTATTCTTATAGGCTTTTACTTGGACAAGGAAATTTGGACCGAAGAAAACTATCGCGGAAATACTATGTAATTATTAAAATGCTCGTGTTTTAAATTTTTGTTTTATTTTAACCATTGAACAGTTTTACATAAAAAAAGATGAACAATCCATATAAATATTTTCTGCTACACCAATGCAACTAAAGATTTGGTAGGGCAATCAGCGGCGGGGAAGTTGCTGCAAATTTTAAGTTGAAGTTTCTTTGAAAAGTGCTATAGAGAGTGGTCCAGGGTAAGAGTAGATTCCAGATGGAAAGAAAACTAAAAATACTTTAGTAAGGTACTTGTTTAAAAAATGAAGTTCAATGAAGTCAACGTTGTGCTTCATAAAATCTAGATAAATTTGATTTGGTAGACGTCAATTTTTACCTAAACTGGTGGCTGTAATAAATAGGGGGCGATAACGACGAAAAAATATTCAAAAAAATACTCATTGGTTAGTAAAAAATATTTTTTTGAATGCGGGTTGCAGTGTCCCTCAATAAAATTTACCTTTGTTTTTCTTTTTTTGAAACAATAATTGATCTTATAAATTACCGCACGGTTTGGATTTTGACGTTAGTCAATTCTGACGGTTATGTAGTGAATGCATTCGCGTTGTTTTGCAAGAATGTAGCCAAAAAAAGGGTTTTGTTGGTTAATATACTATTAAAACGTTTGTATTTACTATCTTCCCATAACTTTTGTAATAAACTTTACTTTATCATTGACTCACTCTGTACAATTACACTATGTTTTTCTGCCATATCTTCCACGGCGTATGTCATAATCCGATGTTTGCGCAAATATGCTATAGGAAGGAATTCTTTAAACCGTGACTCACCTGGTATCGCTGCCCCCGGGCCGTCTTATCTAACTGCATCCGACACAAGCAAGGCTTGAAAAAAGTCTTTTGGGACCATTTTTTCATTTAATGGAAATTCAAATTTTTTGACTTTATACGGACGATGTTCTACCGACTAGTCCCGAAAAAAAGTATGGATAATTGCCGCTTAGCTGGTGCATTCGTTCATCACTCGGGACAAGTAAACTAAATATAATTTTTTTTTTATTTGATTTTGATAATTTTTTTTGTTGTATAGGTCTCTGAAAAATTCACTAAAACCTTGCTTTGCCTATTGCTTCAACTTAAAGTCATAACCAGCTGAAAGTATTTAAGAAAAGAGAGAGACGAGAGAAGTACTGTTAGGGATTAAAAAAAATAAATTGGCAAACGAATTCTTATCCAAGAGTACTTGAACCCAACTTGACCAATTTTTAAAATGTTTCAATACATGGTGTTTGAGATATCGTTTGCGCCCGGCTTTAAGCTGCACATCTTTGATCATAGTTTGATTTTGATATTTTTTTTCTTGGATAGATCTCTGAAAAACGCAGTATGTTTCATATTAGATCAACCAAAGTCATGGCTAACTGGGACTAATTTTTTATGTCAAATATCAAGAAGGGCTATTAGGAATTTTTTTTAGAATAAAGTATCAGGACCATATAAAACTAGAAATATTGCGGGCGCCTCGCTTAAGCACTACTCCTATTATTATAATGTTAATTTATGGCTCAATTTCGATAATTCTTTTTTGTTGGATAAATTTTACTAAAGAGAAATGAAACGGTTTTGAATTGTTGAATTGTATTGAAACAATATAAATATTGGTGTAGTTGGGTTCTAAGTACTCCTGAATAAGAATTCGTTTCCAAATGATTAAAAAGAAATCCCTAATAGTACTTCTCCCTTCTCTCTCTTTTGTTAAATAGTCTCAGTTGGCCATGACTTTAAGTTGAAGCAACAAGCAAAACAAGATTTTAGTTTTCAAATACCTACCCAACAAAAAAAAAATCAAAATTAAGCCATAAACAAAGATTTTACAAGGGTGTACAGTTCATAAGTGCCACACTGTATATAATTTCTTACTGAACAAATGCAACAATAAAATATTAACAATAATAATTATAGTGTCTCTAGATAATTTGATGGTTACCAAGTCGATAACTTCTTGTTTTCCACAAGATTAAGTTAGAGCCGTGAGGTAGATTGCGTTGTCCATTTCCTATTTCTTGAAAGATGAAAGATTTTCTTCTTGCTTGATTTGCTTCTGCTTTTCGGGACTGCCCAACCAAATTTCACATTTTTAAAGTGACCCTTAGAAAACGGACCAGTCATTCTGGCTAAGTTCTCTCTCCCCCCCCCCCCCCCCCCCTTCCGTCTCGCTCGCTCCCTCCATCCCTCTCTATTCTTTATCATTAAAAAAAAAATGAAAAAAAAGGTTTCATATAGTCCAATGTGTTTAGGATAGAAAATCCTTTTTTTTTTGGGGAGTCTCCTTAAGGTCAGCCGATATGTAACTTTGTAACATATATTTTCTTCTGTGTTAAACCTTATACACAAGCAAGCGAAACAATTAAATTTATAATCAATAAATCCATAACTTGTCAAAAAATATTTCAATTATGACAGTAATCAACAACACAACCCGCGTCCAAATAGGCTGCGTTTTAGCACTTGTTTTATTTAAACGCCGTCAAAGCCACTTTACACTAATTGAACTTATATGGCAACAGCAAATTATTTGTGATAGACAAATGTTTGAAAATAAATATTTTAAAAACTAAAAATATTAGGCATATACAACCTTATATTAAATTGCTAAATATTACAAAATTATAAAATTAGATAGTTTCCATTAAAAAAAAAGGCTTTTTGGCGTTTTTTTAAATTTCATTTTTAATATTAAATTTCACATACCCTGTGTTAATATGTATCGAAATTTCTTATGAAATGCGTTATTCGAGTCCTTTGTCTACAATAAAACTTACTCAAGTGAAACAATAAACTCTACCGAATGAACAAAGTGGCAGATATTTAACGTCTTGTAAACGTCATTTTTGGCATAAAAAATTAAAAATTTCAAAAACGGTTATATTTAGTTATATGCAAAATATGTAAAATTTTGTTTAGAATTCAAAAATGAAGCAATATACCAGGTGTTCTATTTAAAATAACAAAGTTGATACTTGCCCACGAGAAATGAAATACCCTGTATATACAAAATTAAATTAAATTGAAGCTTTGTAATACCCCAATTAACTTTTGTATTTAACCTCATACATTCGGCATTTTAAGTAACAAGTGGCGAATTTTCCATCTAGCAATGAATGTATCACCTGAGTTTTTAATTGACACAGTCAAAGCATGCTGCATAGTCATACAGAAAATCTTGAAGATATTCCCAACCAAATCAACACACGTAGGACGAGAACAGGACAAATGATCCGAGAACAATTCTCACAATATTTTATGAGTGCAGAGGGATTGCTTCCGCAGCAGTTAACCAAGATATATATAATTTTGTTTTATAATAATTAAATGAAAACCCAATAAATACATGTTTACATTTTTCAGTTTTCGATTTCGCATACTCCGCTTCAAAGTTCTCAAACAAAAAATAGCATATTTTCTCTCAAACTTTTTTCGTCTCTTGTCTATCTTTAAATTTTTCGGTGGTCTTGTCCTACAAAACTAACCTTTGATCCACCGCCGTAACAACATTATCGACCTCTCATTAAAATATTTCAATATAAATAATGCAAAAGGGTTAAATTTTAATATAAAAAAGTTGTGTTCATTTATGAGAAAACGGAGAACTGTAGAAAAAGTTATGGGCAATATTCAAAAGGGCCTAAAAATGAAAAGGGTCCTATATCGAGATTGGTAGTGAAGATAGATAGTTCAGAAATGGGTTTTCTAGTTAAACACTCCAATTACGAACACTTTATACTGTTGTATTTGTGTTCCCTCAAATTCGAAGTATTGAACAAAAACTTTTATGCCATAGTAAGCTATGAATTTTCAAATCTGTCGATTATATTTTAATATTTAGTGCATTACTGTGTCGTTGAACCAATTAACCAATGAAGATCTGGAGACCTGGCTGGCCATCACACCGGTCCATTATTTCCTATCCTTCTGACACCAAACCTTGACGAAAGATAATCCGATACCTGTGTTGTATTTTGAGGCGGGACGCTATCTTTCTGAAACCACATGCTGTTGTAGTGGATCAAAGGTAAATCATCCAAAAAATTTTCAAGCGTTGACGTCAAAAACTGATAATACCACTCTCTTATCAGAATGCCGTTAAAAAAATGAGGACTTAAACTTTTGTCTTTATATATAGGCCTACATTAAGACTAAATCAAACTTGCGGTCGAATTTCTCGAAATTGCCCTGAATATTCCACAATTTGTAAAAGTGCTTTTATCTGTCCAGATTACATTCGGGATCAAATGGATGTAATTTTTGGGCGATATGACTTTTGTAGCATTTGAAACCACTTGTTTTTAACTGTCTCGATGCACTGGTATGATAAGAAACAACTACATCAGCGTAAGCTTGGCGTGTGCATTATTATTATATTATCAGTTTCCGGTACCATTCAGCCTGCATAATCTTGTCTTAGTTTTTGAAACGAAGCAAATTCAGCAAAATATCTATCTAATAATTTAATAATAATATCTCGTTTTTCTTCATTGGTAATGTCACTTTTCATTTTCGCGAAGTTTTAAAATGAAGACATAAAACAAATAAAAACCAAAACCGAAAGTTTAATATTTTTCACCATATTTTCGGAAGTAACTAAAAAACTTCAATTTCAAAACGGTACATATTGAACTCACCGATACGCAACTTTGCCCTAATACAAGACACCCTGTATCTCTTTTCGTTTCGGAGATCCTAATGGTGAGAGTCGAATTTGAAACACCTAGTATAAGCAGGCACAGAGCGAGTTTGACTTAAGGCTCTCAAGAAGCCAACAGGGTGATTGGCGAATCGTCAGCATGCTCGCTGTATCCACAACCGACCCAGGAGAAATCCAGAAGATTTGTAAATAGTATTACAGTAGCCTGTGGAAGTTTCTTTTAAAAATTCTGTGGAGTTTTTCTGTAATTGCTGTCAATTTTCCTAGAATTCACTGGAATTTTTCAGGGAATTCCTGTGGACTTTTGCCTCTCGTCCAGGACTTTTGCTGGTCTGTCTGTTTCACTTGACCTGACTGTTATTAGAATGAGCAAAAAATGAAAAGAATCGAAATTAAAGAACAGTTCTTTCTATACGAAGCCCAAACAAAATAATGTGTTTATAAGCATTTGTTACGCGTCAAATTATTTTTTTAATACCTTGCGTATCTCACGGAAGCGGGAATTTCGAGAATTATTATTGTGAGCGGAAAAGGGTGGCAATCGAAAATGAAGAGCAGTTCTTTCTCTACCTCTCTAAGGTCCAAATAAAGAAAAATAGTTATTAGCAAGTATTAGTAGTCATATGATAACTTTTTAAACCTATTATTCTGTATTTTGAGCTAGTTTTCGTACCACGTTTTAGGTTTACCCTGACTATTTTATTCATGAGATATAATTATTTAGTGATCTGCTTCTGCAAAATCATTTACCTCGACGACATTTAGAGATATGGGCTGGCATTAGAATTTTATTAGTTTTTTTAGATCTCCATTGTAATAATGTTCTATGCGCCGTTGTTAATTTCTTTTAGCTAGTACGATCGATGGTACCAGAAGGTACCTTACGTAACTGTACTGGATATTTACACCATTTAATCTTCAAACAAAACTGATTTGTTCTATCTGTCTGATAGTAATCGTCTATGTTCTTCATAATTCTACCCAATTATATGTTGCCAATATTGCTGTATTCAGCACATTCAGATCTGTATTTAAAGTTCTTTCTGATCACAAATGAATGAAAAACACAATGCGATGTTATGTTATTGTAAATGACTTCGTGACTCCATTCACCAACTAGCCTAACGTAATAAAATCTATTAATGATGATGTCTTATTAAAATTTAATTTTTTTCCCAACCGGGAATGTAATATTTTGCCAATCAGAAATCATAGAATACGGCGAGTACTTCTTCAATTTATTAAGTTTTGTCCCAACGACTAAACGCATAGGTAACAAACGCCATTCCCTTAGTATTTCCTTAAACATCTCTCAAAAAGCGAAGTAATTCCTGCCCATCAACAACGGGTTTTTCCTAATGGTGTTCAGTTGACCAATAATTTCAAAAACTATTTCCGCAGATATCCGTTTTAGGAGCCGCCGCCAACTGAATGGGACTGGAGAAAAACCGAGAAAATTTTAATGCCGCTGGTCACCACTCGAGCGCCAAATCCAACTAGAATTTTTCCAAGGACCTTCTAAAACTATTTACGGGATGACTGGCAAAACGTCAGTAAGCTCATTTTATCAACAACAGAAGATTTGCAAATAATATCCAACAGATAATTTTTGAAAGAAACTAATAATATAATATATATATATATATATATATATATATATATATATATATATATATATATATATATATATATATATATATATATATATATATATATATGTATATATATATAATATCCATAAGGTATGTGAAAGTTGCTGTGCACAGGACAACAACAATGTGCTCTAAATGCTAATCGTCGAGGTAAATGATTCAAAAATTATATTTCACTATAGGAATAGGGGAATATAAGGGAAACGATTAAAAAAATGTACCGAGAACTCGAATCTACCTCATGGGTGGAGTGGAAACAAGCTCAAAGTACAGAATAATAAGTTCAACAAAATGATAAAAATATATTATTTTATGTGAACTTGTAGAACTGCTAATTTTTCTCTTCACCCTGTTTATTTGCCAAGGACATTTATAGAGACAATAGAGACATAGTTTTATGTAAAATTAATGGCAATTAAAAGCAGTTCAGATAGTGTACCCTGCCTCCTACCAGTTTTATTTTTTTTTTATTTTTGCAACTGTTAATTATTTATTTTTTGTATTCCCTATTTTTAATTTAATAAATAGAAATATCTTCCATTTTTACAGAAAATTGAAATGGTTGTTAATTTGAAAAACCATGCTTTCACGATATTGAAGCAAATTTTTCATAAATAAGTGAAAGTTGAATTGAAATTTGAAACCAGTCAGACTTCCTGAGAAACAGGTACGAATTTCTGACTAAAGTGAGAATTTCTGAGAAACAAGGCGGAATTTTTGACAAGGAAGTTTCTTTTAAAAATTCCGTGGAATTCTTCTGTAATAGCTGGCAATTTTCCTAGAATTAACTCGAATTCTTCCTGGAATTCCTGTACAGTTTTGCCTCTCGTCCCGGACTTTTACTGGTCTGCCTGTTTCACTTGACCTGTTTTGTCTTCATAAAAAAATAAATTTTAATTCGTAACTTCGCCTGTTATTAGAATGAGCAAAAAACGAAGAGAATAGAAATTAAAGAACAGTTTTTTCTCTACGAAGCCCACACAAAATAATGAGTTTATAAGCATGTGTTTCTCGTCAAATCCTTTTTTTAATACCTTGCGTATCTCACGGAAGCCGAAATTTCGAGAATTATTATTGTGAGCGGAAAAGGGAGGCAATCGAAAATGAAGAGAAGTTCTTTCTATACCTCTCTAAGGTCCAAATAAAGAAAAATAGTTATTAGCAAGTATTAGTAGTCATATGATAACTTTTTAAACCTATTATTCTGTATTTTGAGCTCGTTTTCGTACCACGTTTTAGGTTTACCCTGGCTATTTCGTTCATGAGATATAATTATTTATTCCCTATTTTTAAATTAATAGATATAAATATGTTCCATTTTTACAGATAATTGAAATGGTGACGTTGGTAATTTGAAAAACCATGTTTTCACGACATTAAAGCAAATTTTTGAGAAATAAGTGAAAATTTCTAACAAAAATCAGAAATTGTTTGAAACCGATCAGACTTCCTGAGAAACAGTTACGAATTTCTGACTAAAGTGAGAATTTCTGAGAAACAAAGCGGAATGTTTGAGAAATAAGTTAGAATTTCTGAAAAACCAGTCAAAATTTCTGACGTCCTCTCATAAGGGATATTGCGCAATTCATAAGGAATGGAAAATTGAAAAAGTGGAGGTACTAAACATTGAAGTATTGTGAAATTCCAACTTTTGATTTGAATTTTTTTATTACTATTATCAAAATAATTCGTATTGTTAAATATTGTTATTATTTTATTGTTCCTCGTACCTCTTCATCTGTAAGTATTAAGAAAAAGTACCTTGAACTTTTTAAATGCAAATAAATGAAATACCTATCCAGTTGGATGATTTTTCTATGAAAAATTGAAAAATCTTTCAGATTTCGATCATGTTTCAACTAGAACTCGGTGTACAAAAATAATAAGATTCGATTTTTCTAAATAATATGCCCAAACTAGCACCCTATATGTTATGTGCAACGTTCAAATATGACTTATTTTTCAGGTATTACGACTTGTTTTTCAGAAATTTTAACTTAATCATTAATAATTTGCTCAAGTTAACTAAACCTATATTTTTGGTGGTCTTTCTATAACATTGAAAAATCTATATTGGTCAGCTCATGTGAGACACCTTGTACAGTGCCCTAGCTCAAATATGTGACCGCATTTTCTGTATGCTGGTATTTTGTTAAATGTACGATTCTCGCAGCTTCGTAATCCATTAATATTTTTTAGTGTTTAGCGATATCCAGACTTTGATCCTGGCTTGTTTGGCGACCCTCGCACCCTTGATCGTCTTACTTTTCACCGTTTTTGGAATTAGGATACTGTGGATGAAGTACAAGAAGCGAAAAAAACACGCCCAATACGATGGCATGCTACGTAGAGAAGAAACGTCGGAGTCTGTATCGCGGCCGTTGCACACCCATCTGATGAGCGACAAGGTAAGTTCTGCCATTTTTAATGCGCGGCGATTATCCTAATAAAATGTTTTCCGTGCCGCACAGTGGGGTATTTGAAATCGTTTTTTAAATGTGAACTCAAAAAGGTTTTACTATTTACAAATCTTCCTGGATTCCTTCTTCGACGGTTTTTGAAGAATCGAACTTGCTGACATTTCGCCAATCATTCTGTGGGCTTCTTCAGAGCTTAACTAAAAATGGCTCGCATTTTACTCTGTACCTGCTACATATTGTCTGAGGGGGCGGAGCGAAATGATATCTATCTAGGATGACGGATTCCCATATTCGTGAAAGGTAAAGACCCGAGTCAGGGTATGATTGTTACTTTTAGATTTCTATAGATTCTCGAATTTTTCTTTGGTAGAAGAATTGATTATATGCAATTATTTTAGTTTTATCGAATAAAATTTGATATCCGGTTTCGTGATTGTTTTCGGCAACTGTTGATGAGTTTATTGGTCCTAGTCTTAGGGCTCTTACATATTCTTTGAGCGTAGTTGATATTTTTAGTCCGGTCTTTCCAATGTATTCTTTGCAGCATATGCATGGAATGCTGAAAACTCCTGGTATCTCAAATGGAAATTTGTCTTTGACCGATCGAAGATATTGAGAACTTATTGGACAAGTGGTAAATTTGGTTTTGAGGTTATATTTCTTAAGAACTTTAGAAAGGACAAAAGTGGCAAATATGAGGTTGCTTTCAGGCTCACTCTCTTTGGAAGGTTGTGGTAAAGTGTATTTTTTGATGGAACGCTTAATATTTCTAATGTTTTCAGCGACTCGGGTTAAGATAGTTTTATGGCTCTGTAAACAAGAGAGTTGATAACCGATGATTGTTGGGTCCCAATGACAATGCATTAAGATGGGTCTGTGTGCGTAGGTTTTCTGTAAACATAATGACTCAATGTTAGGTCTAATTTTCAATTGATAAGATTATCTAAGAATGAGAGAATATTAATAGTTTCCAATTCAATGGTAAAACGTATGTTAGGGTGTATAGAGTCTAAATGGCTAAGAAAAAGTGTCATCAACGAGGCGTTTCCATGATTTTGGTTTTAGATGGAAGGAGTCGAGAGCTTTCTTCTCAAAGGCTTCCATAAATATATTGGCGATGACTGGTGATAATGGAGAACCTATAGCTGTCCCTGATGATACAATAATACAAATAATACATTGCAGAAACTGGACGAAAAATATCAACTAGGTTCCAAGAACATGAGAGAACCTTAAGACTACGACAAATATACTCATCTGCTGTTACCGAAAACAATCACGAAGCTAAATTTTATTCGATAAAACTAAAATTATTGCATGTAGTCTATAGAAATTCATAAGCAACTAAACAATGTTAACTGCGACTCAAGTCTTTGCCTTTCGCTAATATGGGTATCAATCATCCAAGACAATTTTCATGTCCCCCTCCTAAAGCTCTGGCTCCCGCAAGCAATACATAAGCAGGTACAGAGAATGCAAGCGAGTTTCAGTTAAACTCTGCAGAAGCCAACAGGATGAGTGGCGAAACGTCAGCAAGTTCGATTCATTAACAACCGACGCGGAAGGAATCCTGAATATTTATAAATAGTAGTGTAGCCTGTGAAAGTTTTTTTGAAAAATGAAAAAGGTGTTCAAGAAAAAGTTGAAAAGATATTTGGTCACAATTTCATAGTTTTAAGGACGAACAAAAAGGGTTAAATTACGTTTCTTAATGCCAGAGAGAAATGAACTCTGAAATTGCAATGACTGGCATCATTAAACAGGGTGCACAATTTAAACTTTATATCGTGAATTTAAAAATTTTATTCCGTATTTCAATTTTTCACATTTCGAATCGTTTCTAAATTAGTCACATACTAATTTGCGTACAAAAAAATAATTATAATTATGCATAATTATAATTATACATAATTATAATCATAAAGATGGGCAGATGATTTATTGATTAATTATTTTAAGATCTAGTAAATAAAGCCTTATATAGATGTAAGAATAATATGTAAATAGATGAATTGAAATAAATATTATTATTTTTAAAATATCTATTCTTTACAGTACAAGTTGCGAGTAGTCAGACTTACCAGAACTATAGTCGTTGGAGTCTAAAGAAATAATAAGGGATAAAAAGAGCTCTACACTGTTTTCTAGCATGTCATCAGCTTCCCACATTCTTCTATTCAATGTTCGACGCACTTCTCGAATCCTTCCTAAATCAGGGGCCCACTAATTAACATACAATTGAAACGCGAGTTTAGTAAATGGTAGTAATGCCACAGTAGCGTTACTACAGGTAGTAACGCCGCAGTAGCCTTACTACAGGTAGTAACGCCACAGTAGCGTTACTACAGGTAGTAACGCCACAGCGCTGTTGTCGTTTTTTCTAAAAAGTAGTATCAACATTGAAATTTGAAATAGGACACCATGTATATTATTCTATTTTCTGATCCGCTAATATTTTATAATTGTTTTTAAATAATACGTTCCTATACTATATATCTTCAGCGATTTTGGAGAAAATAATTATTTTATTCAATTTGCCGACCAAAACATACCTTCATTTAAATTTTTATTACCAAGACACTAGTAGAAAGTTTAAGTTTTGGCCATCGTTTAAGGAGGCATCGAACATAATTTCTTAATACAGTTCTAAATTATACAGGGTTGGTGAAGAAAACTATTGATTTGCGTAAAAGATACAAAAATGGTAAAAAGTGCATTTTTTTTAAACGGAACACCCTGAAAAGTATTGGATTGCCCTGCGATATCGTCCGATCTCAGGCCATTAGAATTTACCTATGTGCACCTATTTGACACCGGTGCAAGAAAGAGTTACGTCATCGGATTGTAAAATTCCTTGAAGAAATAAGATTCATCGGATATAAAGTGTTTAGAATGAACAGTTCGAACACCCAATGGAAAAATTGGATCCATTTTGGTGTGTGCAACTTTTACTTTAAGTAAAAAGTGATATTTTGTTAGAGTAAATAGTTTTTAAAATGTTCTTCGTAAAATGTAATATATATATATATATATATATATATATATATATATATATATATATATATATATATATATATATATATATATATATATATATATATATATATATATATATATATATATATATATATATATATATATATATATATATATATATATTACTCACAATTTTATTTGAATGAGGAATTTTATTTTGTTTTGTGAATTATAGTATAGTCAGAGTCCAAGTCAGATGAGTGGGATCCTAAATTGCTCAGATTACTTACATAATGCAGTCTCATTTGACAGTTTTAGTAAATTTTGAACTACTATAGAAAATTTTTCAATTTTCTTTATGATGAAATTTGTTGAATCATTTCTGCAAAAATGACGGCTCAGATATAAAAAAAAGAAAAGAAACAAAAAGTAGCAGCCAGTATAAGTTGAAACTCTGCCGAATTTTTAAGCAGTTAGTAAATTCATTTATTTTAGTTCATGTTTTGTAGTTATTAATTTTCTCTGTTTTGAGTAGTTTCGTACGGAGTAAATCAAAATGCTATTTTATGATAGCTTTAACACACCCTGCGGGAAAACAGAAAAGGATAATTTGGTTTACACACTGTTTGCTATAATATTTTATGTATTCCAAATCTTCGGTTTTATTAATTTTTAATTTTAAACAAAATTGTCCCACTTGGTTTTCCCACAGTGTGTGTTGAAGTTATCACAAAAACCAGCTCTTTGATATATTCTGCATGATACTGCTCAAACGAAGAAAATTAGTTAATTAGTTAAATTAGTAAGTTACTTATGAAAATCGTTTTTTGAAAAATAATTTGTTTTAAAATAAATACCTGCAGATTGCTTAATCTTTGTCAAAAAAAAACATTTAAAATTTATTTCAAATTTTTACGAAGTCGTGATTTCCGGTGTATTTTTAATACCTCAACGCACGCCGTTAGATTGTTTCCTGATTTTTGCTGGATGCCCGTATTTTTCGAAAAAAAAAATAGTTAACTCTATTAACAAAAGTATGAACTTAGGAGGAATACCTAAAAACACATTATTAATATTGCCTTTGTTGTAAATAAAGGCTAGTTTGTTATATACACGTTGAGTAAAAAAGGGAGATATCGCGCTACGAATATGGCGGAAAAATAATGTTTATTTTTTTGCCTTAAAAACCAAAATAAATAAAGCAATAAAATATTACGGAAGTATTGATATTACAAATACACACTTTCTACTTTTTTTTTCAAATCATAACTAATAATAACTAAACTTAAAGAAAAATTGACGCAATGACATGGAAAAACATAAATTTCGATCGGTAGGATTAGGCACTTTTTGTTAGATATTTCTTTGTCTCTAGCAATTTTTTTATAAAACTTACAAATAAAAAATAACATTTAAGGAATTGCAGGCCGAAAAAATATTTAATATAAATTATTTTGCTAGATGCCGTTGAACAGTTCTATTTTGTACCAGTAAATGATTACATTTTAAAAATAAATAATTAATAAACGTTCCTGAAACTAATTCATGCGTAAACAATGAATAAATGAGCTCTTTTAAAGCATTTCACTTAAACAATGTAACTCAAATAAAAACACAACAAATAAACAAGGCACCTCTGGCAAAAATTTTATTTTAAACAAGGTGAATGAGACCATTATTATTTTATAATAAAAATATCACGTTTCATAATAAAATGTTTGATTCTTAAGAGTGTGATTCCGTGGATGATTTTAATCAACGATTTTACAGCAATGTATTTCATTGAAATTCCTTAAGTATTTAACAATAAATTTAAATATTTATTCATTTATGAATAGATTTGATGTCTTCATTTTTTCACTTAAAAATAAAAACTAATTTCTTAGCATGGTATCATATTAACGATATTGTTATAACCATGCACAGAAGAGCTTTTCATTTTTAAAAGCGAAAACCGTACATCAATACCAAGAAATTTAATTTCTTTTTAATTGATTGGAGATTGTAAGAATAATTTTTATTTTAAGAGTACGCCATCAATGTCTGCCAAAATAGACATGTGAAATTACGTACGCACGCTACTAGTGTATTTAAAAAAAAAAATTGGTACATTAAATAATGCCTCTTTTTTTCCACAATGTATCTCAAAAGTTAAGACGTTTAGGACATATGTTTATATGAAGTTTTCTTTTTAAAATGGACCCAAATTTTGTTTGCCGTCGGAAAGTTTTTTCCGAATATCTAACCCCCCTTAGGAAAGTACGCTATGTGACAACAACAATAACAACAAAGTAGGCTTCTCGGAGAGCCGCCGACGTTAGACAGTAGCTGAGACGCCTCAGTCAAAATACGCACCGAATAGTGTTGCAGAAACTTTGTCAATACGGCTTGTCCAAGACAGAGTTCTATTGAAAGCGAATCCCAAGAGATTGATTGATGATTTGATTTACAAAGTCTACTTCAGTACAAAGAAAAAATAAGTTTTTGGGATTTTAGTTCATTGAGTACTAAATTATTTGGAGAGAACCATTGTTGCATAATTTGTAATTGTAACTAGAGTAACATTTTCAGTGAGCATTCGAAGATGTTTGGTAATTGACAAAACGGTTTCTTGCCAAAATGGGATGTAATCGTATTCGTAATGTCAGAAAACCCCCGAATTCAATTTTTAATGCCGAGACCTGAAAAACAGCTTAACCAGTTCCTAGAACTAAACTTTACCAATAACTCACACACATTTTTTGCTCAATGTCATTATTTTCATGAATTTAATCTAGGATTGCAATTTGGCGCATTCGTTACGGACCACCCTGTATACAGTTTATTTCGAAGATATTACCCATCGAGCTGGTAGGGACCGCGCCGGTTACGAGCCACGACAATTACCAAAACAAAATAAAACAACGCCGAAAAACGAGCCGGGCGAACGTTTTTCACTGGACCATATTTCCGGCTCTGTCGCATAGATGTTGCGTTCTTCTTTTTCTATCCTGCGATCATTAGACGGCGATAGGCCGAGAGGACCGTGGCGAGAGGGCAGAGAGGAACCACGCGACCGCGGTTCTTCGGGTTCCTCGCAGAATTCGGGTGTGAACGCCCGGCCAAAGACCTCTGCGAAATTGCATTTGTGTCGAATAGTGCAGCGGCGAGCAGCGGCGGCTCGCTCCTAACGAATTTTTACACTAAACCGACTGTTTTTGAGGAGGTTTTTGATGCTAGAGAATAAAACTGCGACAACTACTGAGGGATTGCGGTAACGAGCGCAATCAGTCTAATACATAGACGGAGAAGCAGAAGATCAGGCAACCTTTCGCGTTACTCAACTTATAGAAAATCTGCCAGCTTTCTATTGCGAGGTGCACCTGCTCTTCGTGGATGTGAGGAAAGCATACGACAGCATGTCACTGCCAAAACAATGCGGGGTAACGAAAGGAACAAACATAAGCATCACTTCAATAGAAACTATAGAGAAACTAACATATTGACTACTGTAATACTGTTTTCAAATCTTCTGTATTCCTCCTACTTCAGAGCTTTCCTTTTTTGTAATATTACTAAGACAATGTAAAATTTGTCCTCTGCGGCACTTAGCTTTCATAAAAGAAACCCGAGTGGTCCCCGAATGCACGGTCGGAATACGTGAACATGTAAGTTCAATTTAGATTTTTTGTTTATTTATTTCAACGGCTGAGTCAATTTACAAAGAAAAAGTAACAATATAAATATAACATAAATAGCAACATGACAAAACAACAACTCAACTTAGATAACAAGCTTTTTAAATAACCATAAACAGTAAGAAACACTAAACGAACAGTATCACACTAGTTACAATCAACCACCAGTTTTAATTTGGTTTTAAATAGTCGAAGACCGCGAGCAAAGGGATAAAGATAAATAACCTCAAGGTTCGAGTTGAAGGAAAAAAATAGCCATAGTTGGCGTGATGAAATGGAATACAAAACATTGGGGGGGGGGGGGGGGCTCTGACGTCTTTGATAGATGTTAAAATCAATGGATTGGAGGAGAGCCGGACAGTTATATACACCGTTCAAAATTTTATAAAACGTCAAGATGTCGGAGTAGGTTCTTCTAATATCCAGACTATCTATCCCACAAGGCTCACATACCAGAACATAATGTGAGAGTTATTGTAGATATTTATACCCGCTCTATATGCTAGGGACTTCAGAAATGCCCTCCGAACAGTATCCAATCTATCAATGTGACATCTGCAATGTAGAGACCACACTACCGATGCATACTCCAGTGTAGATCTAACTAAGGAACAATAAAGGGTTTTAAAACAGTCGGATGAGAGCAGTTGTACTATTACTGGGTAATAAAACCCAGACCTCTCATGCCATTGTTAACAATATCATCCAGCTGATCCAAAAAGGTCAGTTTACTGTCAAAGATGACTCCAAGGTTCCTAACTTTGGTGACACACTCTATCGTTGTATTGTTAATATATCTATTTTGAAGCGTGTTAGTTAAGCGAGAAAAAGTAACACTAAAACACCTTCCAACAATTAGATTCAGACCATTTTCTCTGCAACACGAACTGACATTATTAAGGTCGCTCTGCAGAAGCTGAGCGTCCATAAATGATTCAATTGTTTTGTAAAATTTAAAATCATCTGCAAAGGAAAGATGTTCAGAATAAAGAACCACATCACTCAGATCTCTTATAAACAAATTAAAGAAAACTGGACCTATGTGTGAACCCTGAGGCACACCCGAGTGCACCACAATTTCGCTAGAAATATAATTGATTGGTTGATTCGGACCTGCTGTGTATGCTCTATTAAAGAGCTGTGACAAAATTCAACCAGAGTACCACCCAGTCCCATGGCCCGAAACTTACGAACAAGATGCTCATGACTGTCTCTGTCAAACGCCTTCGAAAAGTTCGTGTAGACACTGTCCACTTGTTTACACTTCTCAAAAGCACCCAACAGATCCAGCTGATAAGTCAGCAGGTTACCTACCCCGAGAAAACCCGTGCTGGTTGTCACACATAATTTTTTTTTACAATACCAGGAAAAATGCTGACAGAATAGTTTATCAAAAAGTTTGGGAATGACAGATTGTATGCATTTACCTCTATAGTTACTAATATTGCTTCTGTCACCATTTTTATGAATTGGTGTTAAATAACTTAATGTCCAGTAATCAGGAAAAACACCGGACGATAAGGTAGGATTAAAAATGTGGTGGAGGGGTCCACTCAAAGTACACACACATTTTTAAATAAATTTTAATAAAAATAAATGGGCCATGCGAGTACTTAGTCCGAAGGCTATCTATCCCCGCAAATATTTCACTTAGAGTAAAGTTAATGACATTTAAGTCCAAGTCATAGTCAAATTTATAGTCAGGAACATTCCCTTTGTGTTTTTTGTATGTAGATGAAAAGTGTTTCGCAAATAAGTTAACAATTTCTTGGCCATTGCCAGCAATCTCACTCTCCCAATGCATGCAATTGGGATACGCACCCGATCTACGCATCGTATTTATGTCTTCAAAATTGACTAGGATCCCGTATGACTTCAGTGTTTACTGTATATAAACATGAGATAACAGTCTTTGCGCAAAACTTTATACCTATCTCTATAGTGCGAAAAAAGTGCGTAATTATCAATATCACCCTACTCCTTATATCTAGAATGAGCAATTTTTTGTGCAAAATTAGTTGCTGCAGTTCTTTACTAAACCAAGATGGAAAGTTTGTAGATTTGAAACGTTTAACGGGAACAAAACGAGCATACGAGCAATTTCATACTCCGCATGGCGTTCGGTAACATTTGACAAATTTTCGGAGGCATAAGCAACTCTAGTGGCACACATGCTCGAAAAAACGAGATCCAAAAATACCCCATACCCGTTAGGTAAAAGATTCATCTGTTTAAGATTGAGATAACTGACACATGAAAACACCAAATTGGCTGATGTAATTGATTCCGCACTCCGAACACACAATCCGTCATCAGAATTAACCCAGATTGCACTGGGTAAATTAAAGTCACTACAGATCATGAGATCACAATCGGTATAGACACCAACGAGATCCAGGACTGCGGAATGAAATTCTTCATACATTGTGATTGGTGATGCGAGGGGAATATAAACAGCACTAAAAATAAATTGTTTATAGCCAAATGAAAAATTTACAAAGATTATGTTCTAAAAATAAATCGCTAATCTGTACCATCCTTGATTGTATGTTCTTTTTAATGGCGGTATGAGTACCCCCTCCCCTTGTTATATCTGTGTTAAACTGACTTCTATCTTGATTATAATCCAAAAAATTCAACTGAGGTTGAATAGCCTTCAGTAAGCCAGGATTCAACCAAAAATATAATGTCATGCACACTACTATTGACAGCGTGACACAGATCCGACAACTTAGTGCGTATGCCACCAACATTGTGATAGTGTTGTTTTTTAGATAGAGTTCTTGTTTTATTTTTTTGACGAACGACCTTCTTAATGCCCGTAATATATTATACGTATGAATTCTGTTCTGTTTCTGAACGCAAAGCAAGTTCTTCATATGCTTCCTTTATCTGCGTACGTTGGAGTGATGTAAGGTCACCTCTGATCTGTATACTGGTATCAGTAAGTAATTTACGGTTTTTTTGGGCAAGGACTGCAAGTGACCTATCAAACAGAATAATTTTCAATGGTCTTGGGTTAGTATTGTTGTTCTTCTTTTCTAGTCGAAAGCATTTAAAATTTGTAGAATTTACATCAATTTTTGCAAAAACATCAGATACGGCCTTGCTCTCAGGGACATTGTAAAAAATAACATTTTTTGATCTATCTCTTCCGATCCTGCATCTTCCCGATGATCTCAGGGGGAGGCTGTGCTTGTTCGGGATTGTTTAAATTGTTACAACTTACCTCCTGTGATTTCAGAAGGGATAACTCACTTCTGTGTACACACTTCTGATCAGAGCTCAGACACTTCACTGCTAAGTTCGCTCTAAGAGACAAGTTAGTTTGTTGTTCTGCTCAATGATTGAATTAAAAATGTTCACAATAATAAAAACTAAATCGCACATTTCAATGTTTTGTTTATTTAAAAGTCGATCCTGAATATTCTGACCTAACCTTGAATAATCAGCAGTGTCATCCAACTGAAGTTGTCCATAGGAGGTAGTTGTCGGGTCATTTCTGTTGGTAACAAATTCATCGCTCTACCGAAGTACGAGAAGGACGAGAGTGAACCGCGATCAGATCGGTTTGGCAAGGGAGACTTCCCCAAGTCTGCGCTCACTGGCGTTCACTGGCGATACAGGTGCCTTTCATCTAACCAAAACTAACCTTAACCGCCTCACACTTCTTGCAATTCCATTCATGCTCACCGGTTTCCTGGTAGGGGACACAATTTTGTTAAAATCAGCAACCGAGAGACCATTGCAACCTCTATGATACCATGAATTACACAAACAACACTCAATAGTACTAGAATTTGATGCAAAAAGCGACATTTATAGCACTTGTTACTGTCGGCCATATTGCATATTGCGTTTTAATAAGATACACAATGATTTGCTTGGCATCGAGAGGTAAATGCTTTTTCTGTGTCTGGAAATATCACGGATGCTGAAATCATAATTTGACTACACGCAATGCACTCATGCTTTGCTTCTTGTGGAAAATTAAGACTAAATTTTTAAACTTATAAAAGTCTTTGGGGACGTATTTTGACCTACCTATTAGTAATGTTCATTTGCGGTTGCAGGTAGCATCCATCATTATTGCCTTTGTGAGATTGAAACCGTTCATCTGTGAAAGCAGTATACATCACGAAAGACACTGCTATTTCTACACTGCACATGAAATTTCCGAAATCGTAAAACGCTTCTTAAAAGTTTCTCCTAAATTTGTAAAACTGCAACTTAAACCGTGACTTGAATTAAATATTAATAATAACAAAGCATACCATAAAATAGAAACACCACTGAATTGTTTGATTACCCGACCATGTAGAAAACGAATAAGTCTTGACATCGCAATGCCTGTTTTCAAGCCAAATTTCAATTAAATGGTTATTCAGGTTGGTATTAAAAAAATCTTTGACTTCTTTAAAAAAAATCTGTCCTTAAAAATTCCTTTTGCATCAGGTTTTATAATTCATCGTCTGACACACATCATCAATTAGATATCAATGTTTCCTGCTTCTTGAAAAAATGCCAACTTCGAAAAATTTCTTTTCCTTTTTTTTGCTTTTCAATATACTTCCTCTAAATTACGGTTGATGGTTTGATTAATGGTTTTTAATTAATATTTGCGAAACACGGTGAGAGAAAGATATGAATTTCTAAAGTTTTATTGATTTTCGCATGCTGAATCTGATTTTACAATTGTGAATATCCAAATTTTGTCAGAGGCGTAGCTTTTGAAGAATACAGGTAACAAAAACTGCAATAACTTTTATGTGGGTTGACTTTTTTTTTATAAAATCGGAAAAACTGGGTTGTTACTCGAAAAATGTACTCTTGATCGATATGGCTAGGATTGACCCTCTTCGAGGACAATGGATTTCAAAAATAAATATATTGAAAGTTGTTTCGAACAACATTTATAAGAAAAATAACGGTGAAAGTTTTTTTTATATAATTCATAAAAAATTCTAAGGAATATTGATGATATATGCAAGAACTCTTAATGCTACTAGGGTTTCCCATAGGCCTCAAAACTAAACGATAATAATAATGAAAATTCGCCTTAAACATATTTTCTAAAAGAAAGTCACACTTACACGACTTATTAAATTGTATTGGTAAATTCAGCACCAACTTTAACCGGAATAAGTGTATGGATACCTTCAGGGGTGGACCATAGGACAGCTAAACTGTCAGCCAGAAATATGGCAAAAGCCATCAATGCATAAGCTAGGTTTGGCGTGAGACATGGAACCATGGTACACATAATTCGCAATCCTCCATCGAAAGATTCCATTTGCCGCGACACCAGGGTCGAAGAAGAACTCCAAATATCAATGAAAGGCATTATAGACCGCTGGCTTGTCTCAGGAAGTACTTTCTTGTTAAAGCGAATACTAGCATACCGCATCGGGCAGCAGTAAATGCAGATAGTATCATAACACATTCAAGAGTAGCAGTATCAGAATTCTAACCGTACTCCAAAATCCTTACTTCAGATCAACTAAGGGAACAGTGACCTAGCAAGCCTAGGCACGGTCGGTATCTGGTGGCTATTAAGAGTGAAGAGGGTGATACTGGAGAATCAACAATGTATATGCGCAAGAGCAACTCGCTGCCATTCAGGATAAGGTCATTCCAACAATAATTTACAGAAAAATTATCCTTAAAGAACAAGTAGTAACTGGTAAGTACCGAATGTGTGACGAGAAAGGCGAATATCTTGACCATATTATGTTTGAAAGTTTAATGCTGGTGGCGATAACGTATCTGGACCGATACGACAGAGTGGTGAGGATTTTTCATCAAGAACTAAGAAGGATACTGTACCTTATTATCAATATGATCTGCCGCTGGTCGTCTGTATTGGACCGGACAATTTAGTACTGACAAGTCTATTCCTAACAACATACCCGACATAGTACTCACTCTGAGAGAACCGGCAGTGACTTTTATTATAGCTGTGTCCATGCCCCTTCCAGGAATCCTACAAAACGCACATATTGAAAAGATTAATAAATACTTACCATTAGCAGATGAGCGCAGAAAAATGTGGAAAAGGGCCAGAGTTAGTTACATCACAGTATAAGATCATTAGAGTTGCAAATACCTACAGTTATAAAAAACTCGGAAGTGAATAAAAAAGCCTTTCCAATGCTATCATGCAGCAGAGCATCTTGTTTGCGGACCGACGTCCACTTTGCTACAAGGTAACAAGGTACAGCCAGTTTCGCCTGCAGATGGGAACGACGCGCCAGGCAGCGGGACAGTACAGTCACTACCGAGACCTGACGAAGCAAGTGGCGTCAACTCGCGAAATGCGGAACCTACAAGGCTACAGACACCGTCACCAAAGGATAATCAAGTCTTGGAAATTCTATGTCAGGATGTTCACCCATTCGGTTCGGTGATATATTAATCCTTTGCGAAATTCCTAGTCATTGAAAATCAACTTACTCTTTCTTGAAATACTAAAACCCAGTCGTTTTCTGAAATCCCAGTTGAGTAGACACCCTTTTTCCGATTCAACGCGTCTACCTGACAACATCTCGAAATCATATTTTTGTATATCCATAATCCATTTTCGAATTCGACGATTAGGTCCCTCTTAACCATTGCACTGCGTAGAACTGCACAATCAGTGTATATTTTGATACTTGTTTCAACAGTCGTCTCATCGAATTATGTTTGGCGAGAGCCTCTAATTCAAACAAATGGTTTCGTTTTTCGATTGGGGAGGTCGTTCGACTATAGAAACCAATGACTCTTTCATTGCTTTTTTCTATCTGGACTGACATCCCAGATATTCCTAGGCTACAATCAAAAAGAGTTAAAATGGGAGAAGTAGTCAGATTTTCTTAGGACCGTTGTTGCTCCTTCGTCCAGTCCTATTGCTTTTCTTTCTTTCGCAATTTACTTTTTGTACAAAATGTGGCACAAACTTCCTGAAATTAGCTACTAAGCCTAGAAATTGTCGGATTTTCAATTTCACCCGCGAGGAACTGACATTTTTACAGCACCGTGTTCCTCCGAGCGGGCAAAGCCGCTGTTGTTCTGTTTTCTTTGCTACCAAAATGATTAGACTACTGGGCAATTTTCATTTCGAATGAATTAATTGCAATATAACTTTTCAGTTTCGGCTAATGTATATAGTCTTTGGACACAAACGTTTGAAACACTGATTGGATGCTCAGATCTTCTGTCCCTACTTTAAGCTGTTATTAACATTTAAAGACATAGCATCAAACAACAATTCATGACAAATACGAGAACAGTGGGAATATTTTCTGTAAAGTTTTGGCTAATCACAAGATCACCATGAGGTTTACACTTTTCTGAAACTAATCGTTCGATAGATAAACTAATCATGTCTAGAGATAGTTTGGTGCTTTAGAGGACACTTTAGTCTCTGATCCACCAACTACCTTCAGAATAATAGATTCCTTAACAATGACCAAGTAACGAAACACTTAATACCAAAGTCAATGAAATATTTAACATGAAGAATTCCCTTGTCCTTACCTGAGAGGTTGATGGTGTTTTTTTTTTAAGTTCTCAGTAACATGACCATTAATTCAGACAGTAGTTGCAATATCAATTGTTCCGGTTATAATGTTTTTAATGATATCTTTGATAAAAGCTTGTTTATTTTAAGTGGTGCTGGTCTTGGGCCAAACGAGTGCTTTGTCTTTGAGAAAGTTCAGAAACTTCACCTGCTTCAAAAGGTTTGAAAAATACAGTCAACTAGGAGGGGTCGGCATATGCTACAATGAACTTTCGTATTTTTTGTACTCTCATTATTAGATTTCTCTGTAATATAATAGTTATTAGTTACTTCCCTATAATATTGTATCAATTGTTTTCTGAATGGTTAATAAAGTTCTATTCTATTCTGTGTACCTCCAGAGTTGTGCTGGATAAGGATAATTCTGGTGTAAGGGAGCAAACAGTTTTCTCTGAACCATTTATTTTAGTACTGCTGCTACTTAGACACGTTTTTAAATTGGAGGAATACGACGACCTATTGCTGTTACGTCTATCACGATGGATAAAAACCAGTTTAATTATACGCCACTCATCTAATCACACCCTTCATGAATAATGTTCCAAAGCAAAAAATATATTCCTACCACAAAACAAAAGCAATTCATCTCTGTCAATCTCCTCTTCCTCTCCTCCATTGTGTGGACATGATCTGACCGGTTAAGCCCCTAGCAACTCTTCCGATTTATATTCTAGGGTGGGCCAGGGTGGGTCTTGGTCATGTGTTCAAGGATTAAATGGTTGCAGGTCGGTAGGTGTGCAATCCAGGTGCTCATATGTGTTTTCATTTTTTTTTTAATTAAGGCCATGAAAAAATTCAAATGTAATTGCTGATTTTCAGTTTTTCCAGGATATCTTCGAAACCAATCAGAATTTTCTCTATTTTGAATTATATTGTCGACCAAACAGTAACAAACTAGGGTCGTCAACAAACGCCACCAACTCTTAATAGGCCTTTTCGTGTAAGTAACTTAATCTACTAAATTATTATTTTTTGTTAGAATTAAATGTATATTCGCCGCTTTGCAACCATGAGTCACATATTTTTTTGGCCTGCATGACATCCCGACTGAATATATATCGGTTACAAACTTTTAAGGTTTTCGAGATCTTAATAGTCCTATCGGTCTCATCTCTATTAAAGTCTTGAAGGAGTCAATAAAATTGCCAAAACGTTGACCAGGCATAAATATGATTTTTCATAAATCCAATCCAAAACCTATCAATTCCGTTATTATCGAAAGAGAGGCTGTTAGATTTTTATAAAAACAAAATTCTTCTATTATAAAAAATGCATATTAGGAACGAAGTATTTTCGAATGAAGGGAGTAGTTATATTTTATGCCTGAAATACACAAAATAAACGCGGACGACTAAAATTAGTTTGGCTGCCAAACAATACGTCCTTGGTGCGCGTTGGTGACCCCAATTCGAATCGTTGCACTTTTCTCATAGTCGCCGCAAATCATTGGCGCGCGAATGCGGCGTACCGGGTTAAATATTTTAAATTTTATCGATTCCTCTTGAGTTTATGAAAGCTGCATCCACTTGTTGTTCTTGAGAAATTGCAGTGCATTTGCATTGCTTCTATTGTTTATTTGTAGGTATAAAATGTTTTGCTTGACCCACACGAATACTGATTGATCGACCTAAATTTTGCGTTCATTGATAAAACGGTTGTTTCACGCATGTGGGACAATACAAAAAAGCACTGATTAAGTGCAAATGCCCATTGAATAGGACGCATTTATTAATTTTAATCCAGGTCTGGATACCTACTCCGAGGGAAAGAGAAATAATTACGCACTTACGGCTTTGTCAATCGAGTTTTGTATTGTTTTTTTTTTAAATTTAAATGAATAATAATTGTTTCTAGGTTTAAAAGTTCACTTAAAAATTGAATACTATTTGGCTTCAATAAATAGTTTTAAATAATACACGGAAAACAAAAACAGAAATGTTGATTCTTGACGTTAATGGTTGCATTTTAAAAAAATGAGTTTTTACTGTTACTGCTGCAATTTCAATTTAAACTCACAACAACAATTACTATACAGCAAACCTTATAACTAGTACACTTACACTTTTATATATGCCTCGCATCGTGATGGCTAATCTGGCACCTAGATAAAATAACAATAATGTGCCTAATTGTCCAGACATCTGTCGTCATAGAGGTTTAATAATAATAATAATAATGATAATAATAAAAAGTTTGGAAACATTGAAACCCTATCCGAAAAAAATATTATACCAACAATATAACAACAACAAAAAAAAAGAAAATTAAGGCACCCCACTTACAAGTATCGAGAATTATAAGATAACTTAAAAACTGTTTTTAGCAGTAGTTCTGAAGTTAAAACAGACACTCAAATGGTTGCTTATTCAATCCAAAATAATTTTTAAACAATTTTTTAAATCGTTTTTTTTTCTTTAATGTTACGTAAATTAGAATGATTTTATTACATAATTTGGGGCCGAAATATGATACAAAATGTTTTTCCTGACTGTTTGCGCAATATGTAGTTTATAAATAAATTATTGTTATTGTTTAATTGTGACAAATAATATTGTTCAATTTTTCACTCCCAAAGATTCACAAATCAGGATTACCCCTTCGACCTATTGTCAGCACCATTGGTTCTCCAACATATTCTCTAGGTTCCTTATTAAAACCCCTTACAGGGAAAACTGACAGGTTCGTACTTAATTCCTTTCACTTCATTGAATTATTAAAAAGCATTACATTACATACACAAGATATTCTAGTCAGTTTCGACGTAGAATCCCTCTTTACCAATGTGCCTATTCCTGAAACTCTCGACATCATTTCAGATATATTAAAGTCCGAGAATCTGGAACCAAACCTTCTCACCTTAATTGAAAAATGCTTGTCGGGAACACATTTTTCTTATAACTTTACCTTTTCTCTCAAGTTTCTGCAGAGAAAACCATGACGGTATCATTGGCGTACCTTGTGGTATGCCGTTTTTAACTGTCCCTATCTCGCTCATAGTATTCTCGATCCTGACCTGTTGGGGGCAGTCTGTAAGGTAGCTCCCAAAAACCTCAAACACTCTCACTTGGCAGGCTTCTAAAACCTCAAGCAACAAAGTACGGGAAACTGTGGCAAAGGCCTTCGCAAGATCTAAAAAGAGTGCCACCATTCAAACCATTATATAAGCCAATGTGAACAAAAGTTACTCAGAGCTTCATGGTGTTCCATTCAAATTTTTTCGACTGCTTTGAGTCTAAAACTTATTCAGTTATCCGGAACTTCTAATAGGACAATCAGGAAAAGTATACTTGGTGACACAAGAAAGTGAGAACATCATAACTTTTAAACGGCTTGACTGAGCGATTTGAGATTTGTGTGTTTAAAAAAAAATAATTTTGAAAATTGTATGCAAGCAGCTGGGACCACAATAAATACTATTGAACGAGTAGACTGATAATGAAAAAATTATATGCGATGCTTTTCCTTAGTTGCAATGAATCAACAATTTTTTAAAATTACTGAGTTTTCGTTCGGTCTGTATTAAGCCACCTAAACTTCAAATCGCTTCTCCAAGCTGTTTAAAAGTTCTAGAGTGTTTCCATATTCTTGTATACGTGGCGAGATTGAAAAGTTAAAGTATAAATTCAAATTAAATAAATAATTAATCCACATTTAAGTTGAAAATTTTTCTGGTTACGTTGATGACGTCATCACGTCATATGATGCCTTTTTTTTTTCAAAGATGCCACCCTGTATTATTACATCGATGTCTTTCAACCGTTCTTCTTATTTCATATTTTCTTCAAAAAGTCAATCAATCAAAACCAAAATTTAGTTTGCATTAATTTTGACAAAGTTTGAAATGTTAGGAGACTCTAAAATTTTTCTGCAGTGAACGCTTTCACCATTTTTGACTATTGTTAAATACTGATGCAGTCGGTTTATTCCATACAGACGGTCGAAAATTAGATCAGACATTTTTTTAATCATTATAATTATTTATGGACCGATGCAGAATAATATTCATTCATAATCATTGAGTAAGTTTTTCCCACGACAACGATTTTTTTCTGTGGTATTTTAAAAATTAGACTGAATCTGGTAAAAGACAAAAATGCACATGAAATGTGCGATCGGATTTAAACTAGTAGAGGGATGGTCAACACAAATTCATCTCGGGTAATCTGGATGGCCAGTTCCACAGTTCCTTAACTCTTAAAATGACACAGTTAATTCATGTAGGATAAGATTATGTATCACACAAGGCGAGGTAATTGGTTGGTAAACTTTGGTTAGTTATAAGCGAAAATTTGTGGTAGAAATTTCGAAAGGGCAATCGATTCTGGTGTTTCCGCTTGCCATATATACTTACCATGAAATGTTCGCAATAATTCAAAAATAATATACATGTGGTTCCATTTTAAGTAAGAAAATTATGAGATACAATGTGTTTGTCCCAGATCGCAGATTTAAGTTTTAATTAAAAAAATAACCACTCTCCAAAGGTGAATATACTTATTTGAGAAAATTATTCGTAGCTCAGATGTTCATTCAATTTATACTTACCTTGAACAACTATTCGTTTTTACAAAACGCAACTTGAGCTATAACGCTATCAAAGCTTACAATAAACTCCCTGTCCAACTAAGATCAATCACCTCGTCTACTACTTTCAAATAGAAACTTACATCTACGTAAAATGGTGCGATCTTTCTATTTAAAATTTTTCTTTGGTAATTTAGTGCATTTCTCTATACATATTTTTGTTTATATTGTTTTTACGCTATTTTTCCCTATTAATTTAGCTGGTATTATTATGCTCCAGTAGTGCCCTACTCTTTTTTTGACTTTCCACGACTTTCTTTTGACATGTATGTCATATAGCTAGGTTGCTTCAGAACTTCCTGTATTATCGGCATAGGCAGGACCATATCTGTCATAGCTATTCGGTATAACTACTATATATCTATTTTTAATATTAATTACTTAATTAATTAATTAAGAATATTTCAACAAAATAAACTCCTATGGAGACATAAACGAATCCCGCATCCGTGAGCTATCGTGTACAAGAGATAACCAATATTCGAAATCAAAAAGTTAAAAAAAATAGTTGAATATGTTGGACCAGAAATAAAAGAAAAACGCGTCTCGATGGGAAGTCGCGACTTGTACGATAGTGCAGTCCGTTTCGCTAATATTTGCGTAGCGGCAGCCGAGAATTAAAATTATCAAATTCATATTTATCGGCTGTGCAAAGATCATTCACAGTCCGGCTCAGAGTGCATCGGCCTCAGCCGAATATTCGCCTTCGAAAAAATAAAAGAAAACCACACTGCAAACCACGCGCCGTTTCAACTATCGCTGTCTAAAAAAACTCGTCTCCGTTTATACAGAGCGCGTCTTCGAATCTCTTTATTTCTAATGTGCGACAAACACTTGAAAAAGTACTAAGATCAAGATTATTTTTACTTTACTTCTAGAGCAACTCGTATTCTTAATAAAAAACCTTTGCTCAGAGCAGAAAAAAAAAAACGAGTTAAAACGACACATAATTCTTTTTTTTGATGATTGCCTTGGAAGGCTATTAAGATTTAGTTGCACATTGCACAGGACTGTATTCATTCATATTCCACTGTAATCCAAATACACATTATATTTATTATACGGGATGTCCGAAAAAGGTTTTCTATCCCTTATCTCAGAAACTATGAAAATGACACAGCCAGTAATTTATTTCATTTTTCGATTCCACGTAAAATTCTAGACATTTTTTATGTATAATACCCCGCACCTGAGTCTATCCGTTCTTGACAGATCTATAAAATTAGTGGAGGGGATTGAATCAGACTATCCCTATCATTATTGTCTAAATTTAAAGCAAAAAATATGCAATGACATATTTTTCTCACTGTATGTTATTAGTAGAAACTTGTACCTCGTGTAATTGTGTAACTACCCAAAACTAACTTCTGGTAAAATGAAAATTATTATATAATTTATATAATTATATATGTTTATATTATACTCCGCTGCCCCGTAAGATTCAACTATACTCTCAAGAGGGGTGGGACACATCTTGGATCTTTAGGTTCTTCAGGTTTTTCTGTTTTTTTTTCTTGATTTACTACATCTTGGTAGTAGCAACTTTTTATAGCAGACAAGCAGAGACTATGGTCCTTATACTTAGATATTTGGAGAACTCCGAGAATTCTAGCAGTGGGCAACTTGAAAGAAGTTCCTTTAACGGACGTTGTTGTATTGGTATATTTGGCGCATCAGGAAACAATATTTACTGGTGTTGATTATCGTAGCATGATTAATTTATATTTGATGATTAAATTTTATAAATTTCATATGGAAGTTTATCTTGGTACGTTTCATGGAGGTTTATTTATTCGTCTTGAGCGTCACATTTAAATTTAACGTTATGTTGCTCTGGAACTACTCATTGATTAGTATTTTCCAATTGATTGGCGGTTGGCTGGGTGATTTTGCACTATTTTGGTTATATTTTGAAAATAGGTCATATTGCGTTCTTACATTACAAATATTATGACTTTTGACAAGGTTGCATACATCTAATGCTTGTACAAATAGGGTCTTTAATACTTCTTATACCTGTGACTCCCTGATCAAGCAAAGCGTTTGACCAGATAGACCATCACTTAGTGATTGAAAAAGCATCTCAGAAATTTGGTTGCTCCGATTCGCTAATTACAGTGTTTAGGTCCTATCTGTCGAACGGACGACAGTTCGTTGAGATTAATGGGTTTAGATCAATTCCTTTTGGTGTGCTTCAAGGTTCTAATCTTGTTTAATATATTTATAGACGATCTCATATCATTGCTTGCCTATGCGTATGACCTAAAACTATATGAATGCATTGAAACCGACACGGATTCCATGATTCTTTAGGACAACATCTATATGTCAGTCATTGGTGTGCTAAAAATAAATTGCATCTTAACATCAGCAAGTATAATGTCGATTCTCACATAAATTCCTTTAGTCCTTAATTACAATAAAGGATCTGGGGACTTTATTTGACCAGACGCTTTGTTTTGGACCTTACATTATTAAAATGGTTTCCGGTGTAATGCAAATTTTTGGATTCGTAATAAGAAATTGCAGGCATTTTTGTACCTGAACTACTGTTAAATTGTTATTTAACTGTTGCATTAGGTCCAAGCTTGACTATGGCTCGCTGGTATAGTCACCAGTATATAACTCCCACGCTCAGACCATTAAGAGTGCGCAGAGAACATTACTGAAGTATTGAATGTTCAATCACGTTTTCATGTGCTTCAGCTGGAATCATCAATCATTATTAGAATTATTATTATTGCCTTTTATCAACGTTTATATAGCAAACTACAGTTTATATAATCCAGAAATTACCCCTTAAATTCTTAGCATTTGTTAGAAACACCATGTATAATGGTCATCAGAATAACGTATTCTGTGGTATACCGGTAAAATTTTTGTTTTAGATGCCGTTTATGAAAAACGTTTAGCTGCCAATACTACATTTTGTTTTTATCAAGATAAATTCGGGCATTTGAGGCAACGCTTTAAGTTTCGTCCACATAACGTCGCATTAAACTTAAAGTATGACCGAAGGTGTGAATTTTTTCTCCTCTTAGCGAAACGCTGTTCTATACTCTCTAACGCGGCAGCAATTTGACTTTACGACGCCGAATGTCAATTTTACAATCTATTGTCTGTCTCACTTTCACTCACGCTTAAAAGAGGGCCGACTTAAGCGGCCGGTATGCAGAGTGCATTTTCGGCGGTTATTAAGTCGGCCAGTGTTGCCAATTACGCGATGGATACGTTTTAAAACGACATTGGCGCGCAGGTGATTCAAAAGTAGAATTATTCGAGATAACCGACAAGGTGCGTGTGTGCGCGTACTGTAGACGCACATAATATGACTTGAAAAATCCGGTTTGGCCCATCTGCTTAATTACACAACCTCGTCATTTGGAGTTTTGGCTTTTCGAGAGTGTTTTTCAATTAAACACACTGTTTTTATTTTACTTCTTTTTAAACAAACGAGACCCTTTGGACAAATTTCATCACGTTTACATGCAACCTTTGAACCATGGATAACTTCGGAACAAATGTTGAATGTTACCCTATGATGATGTTAACGGTTTCCGATTTTTTTTTTTAATTTTCTTGAGCCAAAAACTAACGATCGTAGAAAAAGAATACTATGCAACACGTTTGGTAAACTTTTTTTTCTACTCCCGTTTGTAAAATACCTAATTACGCACCGATATAGCGTGCGGGAAGCGTCACTTTACCACATCAGTTTCGTTTCCCACGAATTCTAGCCACTTCGGACATTTCCGCGATTTTTAAAGCACGGGTTTGAGAGCAATCGGATGTTTTCGGAGATATTTCCCACGCTTTGAATTTTGACGTTTGTCAATTCTGACAGTCTTGTCAGCGAATGTATTTGTGTTTTGCGAAAATGTACCCAAAAACTAACGATCGTAGAAAAAGTATAGTATGCAACATGTTCGGTAAACTTTTTGACTCACTCGTTTATTAACCAATTATCAACTAAATTATTATCAATTAATTAATCAATCAAATGCCGTTTACCGCACTTGTTGCATAATATACTATAAGTCACTCGTTAGACAAACGCTCCGCTCATGCCAAGTAAAGACTTAAATGCCGTTCACCGCACTTGTTGCATAATATACTATTTTGAACTGAATTTTAAAGTCATATGTCAGTTATATTTATAATGCATGGTTATGGTTATTTAATTTATTCGCTGCAAGAATATACCGCAATGTTATTATTTAAATCTAAATTAAATAAAATAAATTTTGCCATATATATATATATATATATATATATATATATATATATATATATATATATATATATATATATATATATATATATATATATATATATATATGTATATATACGTGTTTTCGGAGCGCGAGCATTGAAGATGCCAAGTGAGATTTTGGCGAAACGTCTGCAGGATTCCAGTCGGATGCAGGATATATATATATATATATATATATATATATATATATATATATATATATATATATATATATATATATATATATATATATATAGATATATATATATATATAGTTATTATTTAAGTTGTTATTTTCAAGGATTTTATAAAACCAGGTTTCAATAACTTTTGCAAAGTGGCTTTGGCAAGAGAGCAGTCTGCACTCCGCGTCCTGTCTTTCAAATTTTGACCGCATCAGGATATATTTCCTCGAAGACACTTCGATTAAAGCACGATGAAGGGTAGCAAACATATGCATCTACTACTACCTAAACGTAAACTACCTAACCAGTCTAGTGATTCTTTCAGACTTCCTTTATTTTGAGAAATTGGCCTAATAGGAAAAAAAATTGTAAAACGCTCTCGATAACAACGGCGGTTATTGAATATACTTTCTATTTTTTAAATCTAACAAGCAATATCTCTAGACATGAAAACTTCGAATAAATGGGACAAAAGTAACTGAAATTTCATTAAATTCTTGAGAAGCAAATTTTCTGAAGTAAATTGCGTTCGTTTTAAGTCTTGGGTAGTTTTATAATCCGACGCGATCTGGCAACGCCGCGTCGATGCATTTTTGGCGGTTATTAAACCCGCTCGTATCGCGCATTATGATGGCCACGCTTCGCTATCTATGCAATAATAGCGGCTAGACGAGCAAACGGCCACGGTCTGGGGCATAATATTTTTAACCGGTTTCAAGGACAAACGTTTAGGCCGACCCAAACGGAGACAGCGAATTTTCTACTGCCCGGGGCAGGATGTTTGCGAATTTGCCATTTCCTTCCTTTGTTGAAAACTCGCATTAGTTTTGTTTATCGATTATTGTACAGCTCGGTCCATTATGCAAACAGTGGTTCAGATTCACAAAAAAAAGTTGAATGCGAAAATTTCTTGTAGGCATTGACTTAGATTTTCTGACCCGGTAAAAACTACTATTAATTGATTGTTTTTTTCTAAATTGTTTGGTAGTTGCTATTACACAGGGTATTTCCTAAGTATCCCACAGCACCCAACTGCCTTGTGTTTAATGGAATATCCCGTAGTTTTGAATTTCTGAGAAAATTTCATGATAGGTTTTTTCAAGTTTATCTATGCTTAACTTCAAAAGTAAATGGAAATATAAGCAATTGGTATTGAAAATTGATTTATCACTTACGGAGTGTCTGAAATGTACTAAACGCAAGCACAGTCTAATTCTGCATCGAGTTCTTTACTTATTTCCAAGGTGCTTTCTAGTTAGCATTGATATTGAACAAGTTTGAAATGTCCTTTAATTTATTTACTTCAAAAAAGTTGAGGAACTGTGGAGTTGGACATTCAGATCACTCGATTTGTAGCCCTTTTATTTCCCTCGCTGTGACTGTATACAGGCTAGGCCTGTGTAAAGTGTATTTTTTCCTGAAAGCCAGCATTCACAGCCATTTGTTAATATAAGCTCCACAATAGTAGTGTAGATTGTTATTTTTGTTTCCCTTTTCTATTGTTATGTCTTGTTGTATAAACTTAGGTTCTATTCGCCATTCAATACGCGAATAATACTAGAGTTTATTAAGTGTTGGAACAAAAATTTTGCCATATAGAATATATTGAGATGATTTTTGTTTACCTGCATTTTGTAATGTTGAAAGTTTTTTGTGTCTTTTATGGATTATATTCACCCTTTTTCTTTAAATTTCATGTTCTAGTTAAACCGCATTTTTCCAGTTTGTACCAACACGCCACCATATACGACAGTGCCTGTGACGCGATGTTTCGTATTCAGAAGCCTTTTTTGTGACCAAAACTATCGTAGCGAGATTTTTTTTTTCATTTTTACGTATACAACATAAAGGACTATAATTTCGGGTTTTGTAGATTTACTGGATTTTTGAGCACTCTTATAATTTGATCGAAACCATTATCATCATCATTTGAAGCGATCTGATGTTTTCGCTATGATGATTTTGGTCATGATATTGTGACTTTTGTCACATCATTGTATAGTATTGCACAAATAGCATATATAGAATTTGAAAAAATGGTGAAAAGCCGCTAGATACGAAACGTCGTGGCATAGATCCACTATCATATACTCGCCTTCAAACACGCTCTCTGAATGTGTATCAATGTACATGGTGTTCTATATTTAAAATAAGAACGTTTGTATTTGGCCATAACTACGTAAAGAAGTTTAAGTCAAACGTTTTTTTGTAGATCAATGATATCTAGGAAACCGTTGGCGAAAGAACAAAAATTAGATCAGAAATCTTGCAAAGGTGGATTAGACGTATATCCGTACGTCCTACTGTAGTATCTATAGTTGTTATGGTTTTCGAGATATTTGCATTATTAGGCTTGAATAGAGTATCAAACAGAGAGTTTCCGGAAAAGCTCAGTCATTCTTTTCTGGCATACGATTTTAGATGGAACATGCACGGTGTTTCAAAAACAAGATTTTGAACGGGAGTTCTACCAAGAAGGCTTATTTACTTCTTTTTTAAATAGCACAGGCTTTACATTCTTTCATTTTAGAATTCTAGGATAGAAGTTAACCCCAACAATTTGATTTTAATGCTTTTTTATCTCCTGATGGGTAATCAAATAAGATTTTATATTTATTTCAAACATAATTTATTTAAAATAATAAGCTACACGATTATCAGAACTCTTGATACTCTTGGGAGACCGGTGGCTCATGTATTTGGGTCCGTGGAGCTGACCACCTAAATCAGCGGATTTGTGGTGATTTTTATTTGCAGCCAAATGTTAAGAAAATTGTGTATCGCGCAGTCCAGGAATTGGAAGAGCGAGGAATTCAAGCACTTCAAAACTTATGCCCCGCTGTAATTTAGAAGCAGCAGGAGAATTGGAGTTTACCCTCGTCCTCCCGTCTACAAAAATATCTGTAAGTGAACATTGAGGAATATTGACATTTCCTGAACAATAAGCTTTTAAACGATATTGTTTTCTAAGTTATTTTTATCCTAGGATTTAGATTCGATTTGATAAAATTCCTTTCAATTCGTCGAAACTGCTGTTCTGCTATAATTTCTGTATGTTTTTTGTGAATAGCAATACTAAAATTAAATGAATGAATGAATTACTTAAACTTTGATTTTTATTTCAAAAACGATAAGATAGAATTCGAAGATGACAAGAACACACAGCGTGTGCTATTTAAAAAACTGAATTAGTCCATCTAAAATGGTATGCCAGGAAAGACTGTCTAAGCCCTTTCAAGAACCATCTGGAAAAGTTCGACTCTCCGTTTAATTAAAGCACGAAACATTATTATTTCTTCAAGGATCCAAATTGTTCAAGAATCTGTAAATATTTAATTTCAATAAAGGTAATCGGGAAACCTGAACAAAATCTTTATTCTTAACTAGAATTTAAAAATATACGGTGGGTGCCTTTTGAACTAAGTACGCTGTGCTTGCGTTAATATAGAAGCGGCAGCAATGCATACTTTCACTTTTAATAAGTCATCCACTGTGCGCCACCCGGTATCTTCCACGGCGTATTTCATAAAACAATGTGTGTATAAATTTGCTATATATGTGATAGTTCCTTTAAAGTCCAATTCAAATTCAATATATTTTATGGTTAACCAGTCCATCATTTCTCATCTTCTGCAATGTGAAGTTGGAATGTGCTATTGAATCAGATTTAAGATATTTTATAATTTAATAATAATTTAATAATAATGATATTAATAATATTAATTAATAATAATTAATTTAATAATAATGATAATAATAATAAATAAAGTTTGTTCGCAGAAAACTAATTACAAAAAACATATTTGTATAAATAAAAGTTCAGCCCCAAAAGTATGTAGAATTGGAAAAAAGGCAAAAGGTCTCCGCGAAATTAGATATCTAAAAATAAGAGCTTTATGATACTTATGTTAGATTTTGAATGAACAACAGCAGTGATAGAGAAAAAGGGAAAATAAAAATAAAAATTAACAATTAAGATATAATCCATCGCAATAGCTATCATCCAGGAGGTACTGTTTGTATTTTTTTGTTGAGAATTGATATTTAAACATTTAAATTGTCTAGGGACGCTGTTGTACGGTATGTAAAGGTCATAAGAAAACGATCTTTCATAAAGTAAATAAAAATCTTCAAAAACATCCGAATTTATCTTCTGTTAATAGGGTGACCTAAATATCAGAAAATTTTCTTTTAACAATTCCCTTTTCGTTTCCAATGTTGACACATATTAGTCTTTTCCCGGAGACAACTTAATTCTCGTTGAAAACTTGGCGAGCACCGATTATATTCTTGTTTTTCAACATTTTTGTACCATTCATGACTCATATGCAAATGCTTCACTGTTGTGGTTTTTCCAAGAGGAATCCGTATTTTTTAATATATCAAAAAAAAAAAAATTATTTGCACAGTTTAGCTATGCCGAATATCATATGCTTTTGCGACACGCCGGCATGAAGGAATTATAGGTCGTAATGGTAGTGTGAGAAATGACTGGTGGTAAAACCTATTTTTAAGCGATTATGCGAATGTTGTTTCTAACATCCCTGCCGGCGGATATTTTCTAATAGCTTTCTAAGAACGCGACCACCTGTTGCGGGGATAAATGTTTCCGAAAAATTCGCCATTATTCCTGGAAACCGTACACGAACGTCGAGCAGCCTTTTGCCGGTTTTAAAAAGCGAGAAGCCAGTACCGGCCTCGCTCTCTAGTATTCTTAAGCGACTGCTTCCTAGTAGTACCCAGCTGGTTAGTAGATGAATTGGAGTTTTCTCCTCTTCTTAATAGCCTTTATTAAAATACAACAGAAAAAACGTACCACAATAGAGTTGGACAGTTGGCGAGAACTAGCAGCGTTACTCCACCTAGCCACCAATACAATGTAATAGCATATTCAGAATTTAACAAGATTTCATGCGGGGCAAGTGTGTAGCGCGTAAAAATTGTACAAGTAATAACGATCTCCCATGATATTATTCCTCCAACTATCTCGCGCTCCTTGTATCATAGACTCTCTCTCTCTCCCTCTCCCTCTCCCTCTTAAAAAAAAAACTTGGAAAAATTTGATTGCACCCAATTTATCTCTGCTATATTTGAAGCTGATATTTGCAAATTTTAAAATAATTAAAAATTTTATGTTCCTAAAAAAAGAAAAAAATTAGACACTGGGAAAAAGCAACGATAATATTCAAAAACGATTAACAGAAAAAAAAGAAAATTAAGCAGGTCAGCCTTGATCTCACCAGCTCTTGTAATTTCTTTCTAAAGGTAAAAATAGACGAACAAGCAATAATTAACCAAAACTAACCAATAAAAGTGAAATTGTAAATTTTAATAGCCTTATAGGTAAGAGCTTTAAAATGCAGACGTACTCAGCGGTACTATGCTTAGGGAACATAAAACTGGTTACGGTGACGAGTCGCCTACATATATCACTACCCCTAACCAGTCTATCATAGAAATACCGAGGCTTTTTGTACCTAGTAATTTTATACACTAACGTAGACAGATGCAGGAAATACTTTTCAGACAGATTTAACCTTCAGTGTTTGCGTTATATGATCAAATTTATTTTGGAATTTTTGTAAGCTGTGTTTTTCCGTCTTAGATCCAGCGAGTATACAACGTTTGCATATCCCAATAGAGAGAAAGTATAAGAGAGTCACACAATTTAAGTCTAATCTTAGTAGATAAGTAGTCTTTATACATTTAAAGCACTTTCAGTTTACCGTAGTAACTAAGAGAAGTGAGAATCAAAAAGCAGTTTATTATCAAGTTTTTACATTTGTTTACAAATTCAAGCGGAGTACCAGTTTCAGATCATTGTTCTGGACGTGCAATGAAATGAACGTTCAATTCCTTTGCACCTATATGTCCGTTTCGTAGTTTTGAAATTGTTATATATTATTAAATCAATATTTTTTTCATACCTGACTATCGCTAAATATGTATATCTCAAAATTAGTTAATACTCTTCACGTGATTTATAGACAAGAAGCAAGCACGATGTGCTAGGAATCTTATGGGTCCGGTTCAAAATCTGACCAATTCCAAGGCACTCCATGCTACCTACATAAACTTTTCTGTTTTTTGCTTGGTTTAACTATTACGGGATTCTCGGTCGGTCCGTACCTGGTTATCGAAAAGGGTTACTGACATCGCAGCGCGGCCCCTTTTCCCCTCGACTGCCGCTGAAGATTAAACCCCTATTACGGCAACACGCATATCTATAATTTGGACGAAATTGCGAATTTTTCTCGTTGTTAGCGCCCCGCGGCCATTTTGAGGCCCCCTTTTTCGTATATGCACTAATAATAATAACGACGACGTCGCTTTCACCACGTTTACGAGCATCTGCATAATATTTTTGACTAATGGCGGACGAGGTGAATAAATTTTTGACATAATATCGGCCAATTTGGGCTCCATTGATGCCCCACGTTTATTATAAAAATTACAGACGCGTTGTTAGAATTTTGACGATTGAATAGAAGGAAGAAGTGTGGGATGGGCGGATTCGGTTGTGCCCATTTGTTGCCTCGTTCCTTTTTTCGATAGTTGGATATCATCACCTGAACGTATAGTAAGAAATAAAATTAATAACATTTTAATTTAAAAAAATATCGATTCTCGTTTAAATCTGTAAAAACATCGGTCTAATGAACTTAAAAAGAAGAAAAAAAAACACATACACCAAACATGACATGAAACAATAAAGTAAAAGTAAAAGTAAAAGAAGACCTAGAGAAAGAAATAAAAGAGAAAGAAGTCAGTAAGTAAATGTATTCGTAAAAATAAGTAAATGTATTCGTAATGTTTTGCAAAAAGGTACCCAAAAACTAAGTAAGGGTCGTAGAAAAAGTACAGTATGCAAAACGTTTGGTAAACTTTTTAAGTCGCTCGTTTGCGCTCTGCTGCGCTCCGCTTGTGTGAAATAAACTCGTGACTCATATGCCGTTTACCGCACTTGTTGAATAATATACTATTGCCAACGCAGAAAGACACTATACAACCATTAAGTGTTCAGGTGTTAATTAAAGCCACTTTATTCCTTTTGAATGCACAATACTTGAACTTTCAGAAGGTCGAGGAAATTAACATTGAATGTATATAGTTCCATAGACATTTTGTGTTTCAATGAGACTAATGCTGATAGAGATTTGTTACATTTGTTACCGCTTTCAACTTGGCCCAAGCTTTAGCCGTAAATGATTTGATTTGATTGATTTCGGAATAGTTTTTTTTTGGATCGGTATGGTGTTGGAGATTCGAAACATTTTTGATTCTGATATATAGATCGCCGTAGGGAGATGCAACAATTTTTTTCCGATAAACTTTTTAATGTTCTAAATTTAATTTACAAACCAAACAGAAATATCATATTTTGTGAAAATTTGAATTTTCAATAGGCTACAGCTTCAAACTTTAATTTATTTCCTCAGATACAGTGGCCACAAATTTTTTTAAAAATATGATCTTATTGAAAATAATGCATCTTTTAAGTATTTTCAATTCTTGGTAATGGTAAATTGAGTAAAATGAATCATACGAAATTGATATTCTGCATACTCAGCAAAAATTACCTGGCCAGGAAATAACACAACTTTCTCGAGCGGCACACCAATTGGGCAAATCCTTCAATGAACTTTCTGTTAAGATAAATGATGAGATAGATGCTGAGGGGGTAGAGGTTCCTAGAAAGAAGTTTACCTGGATAAACAAACAACAAAAAATTTGTGCAAAATCTTGGCGTACAAAAAGAAGTGTGATATGTAATAGTATGGCCAAAATGCTAACATCATCACGGGACTAAATTTTGCCGGTCAATTTTATAACAAAGAAATAAATTCATCACAATTGAAATAAACATTTCTGGTACCAATATTTAAGGAAGGGACAAACATTCTGAAGGCAACTACAACCCTGTGGCCCTCTTAGCAATTATTGCACAAACTCTTGAACAAATTATTGCCGTACAACATACTTGAAAGGTATAAATATTTTTAATTGAACACTATGGCTAAACATTTTTAAAGGAAATTTGTACAACATTAATAATAAGAAAAAAGTTCGTAAGCCAGACTTTTCCTAAGTAACAGAAAACTGTTTGATACTCTATGGTAAAAAGATGAATCCTTCCACGGTAAGAGGTAAACCTGAGTATTTGTTTTGCTCCTACCAACCAGAGAGATTACAATCGGTGAAATTTGTTGAGCATCTCTGTAGTGAACAAAGTGCGTGAGGTGGGAAGCTCTGAAGGATCGTCCTATGAAGAATCTTGTTTAATATTTACAGAAATGATTTATGCAGCTCTAAATAAAATGCTGATGACACAACACTCCTATATGTGGATGACTTGAAGCAAAGCCTTAAGGAAAGTATCAACAGTAACTTAATTTATGCTAATTAATACTTCACTCTGCCTAAAGAATGCAATATCTTAACGGTAATAATTCTTACTACCACTTAAATTATACAGCAAAATACAAATAATAAGTACTTAGAATATATTTTGCCAAAATTTAAAATGGAAAAGAGAGGTTGCTGAATTTCTCAAAAAGCTATAGCATTCCAAACTCTAAATTATATTCAAGGATGAAAAATATTTAACGAACTAGTTAATTTTTTTTACCCAATTAAAAAAAGTACTAAAAAATATAATTGTAATTCCATTAACACAATTACAATGAATTTAGTGATAAATCTGTGATTCACAAAACACTACAAGAAATTACTTAACTTACGATGATCTCTTAGATAAACTAAAAAGATAATTTTCCACCTATGTACTTTCCTTCCACTCATACTGTAATGATTACTGTAATATACAGGTCCCTGATTTTGATCTCCGATATTATTAATCACTACTTACCATGGTTAAAGCTGTCAAAAGCTTTCTTTAAGTCTGTAGTTGTTTTATAAAGAATACATTATCTGAATAGGATCTGAATTGTATTTGTCATACAAAACCGCTTTTCATTCGTGTGGTGAAGGTGAGGCCTCTGAACAAACAGTTTAATATATATGCCGAAGCTGCTTGAGAATATCAGGAACGCTATTCTGGCACGGTCCTGATTTTTCATCCTTATCAGTATTTTTCTTTTTTTTATGCTGCTGCAGTTAAGGTGGTATAAAATTTTTTATTGGTATCACTATTTTCAATTAGAAATCCTTTACACTGTTAATAATTTCTTCACTTTGTTAGCGAGATCATGTCCATTTAGTAATTTTCTTACCGATCCATTCTTAGTAATTTCTTAAGTCCCAGGAATCATTTTTGCTTCTATCATCAGTATCGTTTGTAACCAAATACTGACTGCACCATTCATTTTTAATACTGTTATTACTTTTTGTGTTTGATAAATACCCTGCAGCTGCTTCTGTGAGGCATCGCACTATAACTTCATATGAGTTTATTGATAGATGAATATGGCATATTACTATAGATTTAATCTCAATCTATGCTGGAAAATTCTCGATTCATTTCTTAAACCACTTAAATTAAACGTAGGTTCACAAAGCTCTCTGTTTCCTTCATCTATTTGATGTATAGTCTTTTCCAAGGAAAGAGTATTTTGTACCTCACTGATTATCAGTAGTACAATCGGCACTTCTATGTGCTTCGACGTGATGTAATTTGACCTTTGTAGTTTGTCCAGTAGGTATTAAGTCGCTTATTGAGTTTCTTTGGAATGTCGCCTATATTTGTGATTTGTTTATTTTTGAGGAAGCCAGTTTGGATTCGTAAAGAATATTGTTATCATTGCTCTTATCATTTATTTGTTCATCGCTATTCTTTTTGATTGCCTTATCGTCGTCTGCCATTTTCAGCTGGCTTATATCTTTCATTAGGATTTTTAGCGGTATAGAAGTTTTTCACGGGCATTAGTTTTGGCCTTAAACTACCACCCCCAACCGAAAGGACCGGGTTATTCATGTTCAATATTTTCATCCGTTTTTTAAAACCATTCGATATATTTCCTCATATTATCTGTTCTCCCTAACCGTTGACCCGTCTTCACCAGTGACTTAAGGCAAGGGAGCGAACAGCGTGGCCACCTGAAACCCTTTTCTTATCTTTGATGGTGTTAACAGATCATCTTCAGTTAAGATGCTATCCAACACGTTACTCTCTTCGTTATTTTCATTTACAATTTCCGGACGGTCTTCTGTATAAAGGTCTAATATATTTTTCAATTAGCGAGATCAGGTTCATATAGTTTATAGTGATTTCAATATTTTGTGTATCCACGATATTCATCTCTTTGTTTGCATCTTAAATTCTTTAAGCATCATTTTTGCCACAAGCATCGTTCGTGACCAGATACATTTTCTTCTTTTCACTTATAAGCATTTCTAGATCCCTACACCACCATTCATTTTAATGCGGTTATTGCTTTTTGTGTTTGGTAAATATTCGGATGCCTCAGAAGCCACTTCTCTGAGACATGCGTCTATATTTTCTTATTTGTTTATGGTAAATGAATATTCCATATTTTTTAGTTTTAGAGTTAATTTCAATTTAGTGCATGAAAATCGTTGGTTCATTCCTTCATCTACTTAAATAGATTCTAGGTTGACCATTTTCTTCCTCTATCTGATGTATAGAGTGCTTTAGTAAAGGAAATCTTATACCTAACTCAGTAATACACTCGGAACATGTACTTTGATGTTCTGTAATGTTAACTTTGTAGCTTATCAGGTATTGACTATTGTTTTTGTTTGGATTTATGAACTTTTGACATTTTGGGCTTTGGTTAACAATATTGTAACTCTTCCCCTTCCTTCTTTCTTATCTCTTATATGATGAGCCTTCATGCTTGGCATTGACATAACGGAGTTAAGGCCATGTTATCCTAGTTTTAGCAAAATCAAACGGCAAAGTTTGAGTTGGATCTTTCTATTTTTTTATTTTATAATAATTGACATCGTATTACCCCGGTAACTTAAATTACAGTCGCTGATGTCACCCCCAACTTATCGATCAGTAACCATTTTTAACTACTTTGAAAACCAGTAGTACCGAATGACCGGTACAATAAGTAAAGCCGTCATTTTATGAATTCATCGCATAACCCAAGTTTATTGTTTCTCTTAAAAAATTTACGACTATTTTATTATAACAAACTAAGTTATGTTAGATCCGTATCACGAGCAACTGGGAGCAGTAAAAAGTACATAAACCACATACGTATCAACATTTGTGGCTTTGTTTAAAGGTATTTTTTGCATTCTTTCGTATTTTTGTTACGACTACGGGGCAGTAACGGCGTTTGCAGGAGTAGAATTCGCACTTTGAACAATACTTAATGTTACACTTCCTGACGTTATCTAATCCTGAGATGGTTATCTTAAAAGCAGATAAGGCAAACGTCACTATTATGCATTCTACGGACTACCAAGACAAAATTCAAGGCAGGCTGTCAGACCGCTCAGGGTACTTCCTGCAATGATATTTGAGTTATTTAGCGGCTGTTAATGATTTTTATGATAAAATATTTTCGATTTTCGAACTTATCCTGTTTATTTTACAAAACAAATGATTAAAAACATAATAAATCAAAAATTAGAATACTTAAATCATGTCGATTTTAGTAAATTTAGCTTTAGTTAGGTTTTTGCCAAACACAATTTTCATAACCTTAATAGCTCACATATAGTTTGTGATTATTTTTGTCCGATATGTTGTCTATGATGTTGTCAAAGGTAAGAGTTAGAGAGAGAGAGAGAGTAAGGTTAAGAGTAATAAGCTGGTAGGTCCTATTGGTATTCCTTTTTTTTATCTGTAAAAGTATGATTGTTTTTTCCATAATACTATTTATAAAACTTCTTGAGTATAACGTCAAAAAGAGGGTTACCGCCTGTCCAAAAATCTCTCAACATCTTCGATAGGTCAAAAACAAAATTCCGTTTGAGATATTAGGGATATTACAGCATTCCGTGCACATGCGGCAAAGAATATATTGGAGAGATCGGACCAAAAATATCAACTAGGCTCAAAGCACATGAAAGTACCTGAAGACCATGACAAGTGAGCTGAAGCTGCACATCAAATTTTATTGGGTAAAAAACATATACAACCTATAAATCTTTGTCAAATTACCCAATATATTGCTGAGGGATTGGACAAGAAAAGTAGAGATGATGTACAGATTTTGTAAGGTCGTTTGACAATATATCACATAATGATCTTCTGCAAAAACAATTTTGGTTTTCATAATAACCCGGTTAATTTACATTTTTTAATAATATTAATAAATATTTTGTACTTTAGTATAATGAAAAAACAAGTAGAATTTGAATATATATGATTTTTGCCTTAGTTAGTAAGCTTAATATGAAATTAATTATTAAATTGTATTGTATCTCTTAGAAGGTTCCCATTCTACTCTGTAAGTGGAATTAATTTTGTTGTGTTTGTTGTTAAATAAATAAATCATCATTTCCAGAATCCGTAAAAAAAATCGTTCTTCAAGACTTAAAATTTATCGATTGTACACTTTCTCCAAACATTATAAGTGCGGTAAACGGTATTTAACTCACGAGTTTATTTGACACGAGCGGAGCGCAGTGGAGCGGGTGTTTAATAAACGAGCGACTAAAAAGTTTACCGAACATGCTTGCATAAAATACTTTTTCTACGACCGTTAGCTTTTGGGTACATTTTCGCAAAACACAAATAAATTCACTGACATGACCGTCAGAACTGACAAACGTCAAAAAATACCTCCGAAAACGTCAGATTTCTTCCAAACCAATGCACTAATATCCCAGAAATCTCCGAAGGGGCTCAGATCCGTGGGAAACGATACTGTCTTGGTAAAGTGACGCTTCCTGCGCGCTAGATCGATTTGTAATTAGGTATTTGATAGGCGGGAATAGAAAAAAAAACAAACAAATTCATTTTGAAAAGAAACCATTGGTCATTTAAATGCTCTCAAACAAATTTCGAATTATTTCAGGCTGTAGAAAGCTTTTCGAGGCTAGGAGGAAGCAAATTATAATAGAACGGGCCTGCGTAATTTAGGGAGGTTTTATATTTTTTAAATCATATGATTGACGTTTTCAGATTAAAAGCGAAACTATGAAAGAATATGCAGATGTTTCTGTCATGTTGTCATACTACAAGGAATTACTTCAATCGTTTCTGAATGACCGAAACGAGTTAGAATTAGAAAATAATAATACTCTTCCCTTCCTAGACATTTTTATAAATCGAAAACTCATAGGGATGGACTCTTAAATCGGATATCACATCACCATAAACAAGAAAAATTCTCCTTGATTAAATTTTTAATTTTCAGAGCAATTATACAAAGGTACTTCCTCTCTTTGCCATTATAGTACTTTTGTAAGGGGTGTTTTTTTTTCGATGTATAGAACTTTAAGTTGCAATAAAACAACAATGGATTATTCGAAGCTAATCTTGTGGCATTACATTTTAAATATGATTTCTGGTATATGACCGCCACGGCTAGCGCGGATGTAGTCCAACCTGGACGTCCAATTTTCGATGACTTTTTCCAACTTTTGTGGCCGTATATCGGCAATAACACGGCGAATGTTGTCTTCCAAATGGTCAAGCGTTTGTCGCTTATCCGCATAGACCAATGACTTTACATAGCCAAACAAAAAGTAGTCTAGCGGTGTTAAATCACAAGATCTTGGAGGCCAATTCACAGGTCCAAAACGTGAAATTAGGCGGTCACCAAACTTGTCTTTCAATAAATCGATTGTGACACGAGCTGTGGGACATGTTGCGCCGTCTTGTTGAAACCACATCTCCTGGACATCATGGTTATTCAATTCAGGAATGAAAGAGTTAGTAATCATAGCTCTATACCGATCACCATTGACTGCAACGTTATGGCCATTATCGTTTTTGAAGAAGTCAGTTTTTCTGGATGTAACGGTGTTTCGACATACACTTGAGGATTAGCTTCGCTCCAAATGTGGCAGGTTTGTTTGTTGACGTAGCCACTCAACCAGAAGTGCGCTTCATCCCTAAACAAAATTCGCTTATGAAAATCGGGAACAACGGCAATCCCGTTTTGGACCCATTCGACGAATCTACGCCTTACTTGATCGTTTGGCTTCAATTCTTGCACGAGTTAGATTTTGTAAGCACGTAAACCAAGAGCCTTCCGCAAAATCTTCCATAAAGTGGATGGACACAGATCCAATTCTTGTGATCGATGGCAGATGGACTCATTCGGTCTTCCTCAATGCTACGCTCTACAGCAGCAATAGCTTCTTCTTTACGCACCGTACGGCGTCTCTGGGGATGCGAGTTATCAATAAGAGTATACGTGGTGCGAAAACGTCCCATAGTTTATCGAATTAACTGCTCTGATGGACGATTTTGTCGACGATAAATGGACGTAGTGCGCGATACGTATTCCGCACAGAACCATTATTTTCGAAATAAAATGGCACTATTTGCAAGCGTTGTTCAGGCGTGAGTCTATTCATGATGAATTGCCAAACCAAGCTGAGAATAAATCACTTAACATCTGTTAAATTGGTCGCCATCTCGAACAGTAATGCCAACTTAAAGTTCTATACATCGAAAAAAAACAAAATTGAATTATCGAAACGAATTAGAATTAGAAAATAATAACACTCTTCCCTTTCTAGACATTTTTATAAATAGAAAACTTATTCGGATGACTCCTAAATCCAATATCACATCACCATAAATAATTCCATACCACATTTCTTTAATTTTCAGAGCAATTATACAAAGGTACTTTCTCCCTTTGCCGTTATAGTCCTTTTGTATGTTCAAATTGTACCCAATCCGATCAAAACTGGACACCAGATTTTATTCGAAAAGATCAAAGTTCTTGGATCTAGTACCTTGTTCTATCCAAGAGATTAGGTTTTTGGAATGATTGATTGTATTTTTTTATTCTCGAGTTAAATTTTAGTATTTCTATTATTAATTATTAACATTTAACATTAAGATAGGGTGAGCATTGTGATTTCGTTATCCTACAAAAGTCATGGACTATGGAAAACTATCCCAATTCTACAATTCTTCAGGCCCAATCCAATATATTACAGTACACAACAATTTTGAACTTTTTGTACTTTAATATCAATAGAATCTAAATATGGTCTATTAAATCTAGTTGGTAAGAATCAATGTGTCACATGAACGGCGTCTTTTTGGACAATGAATCACGATGCCAATATAATAATTTAAAGTTTGAAAATGCCTTCTTGAAATACAATACAATACAAATACAATCTTTAAATGTTAAATTCCCGGAATTACATTTTTACAAGACTTTTTAAATGAAATTCTTCTATTATCAATTCTAAGTTTTATATGTAAGCTCATCTCATTATTACTGCAGAATAACATGGCAACAAACTTGAATGGATTGGCTTGGAAACATCTATACAGTGAGAAAAAATCATGTAAAAATCAGGTATTCGATTTAAAAAAAATGCCCGCTTATATCTATTATAGTTTTTCTGGCGCATTTTTTGCAGTAATCAGAAAATGTAATACTTAGGAACTACCTAAGCAGTTTTTCTAGCAACTGTTGCTTCACTAACATCCATGGCTGTCCTTTCACTAAATTTGGCTGAAATAGAATATTAATTTTTTTGCAGCCACTCCACGACAGACTAATTGATCAAACTTTGATTAGGCATTGGCTCAGCAAGTCCACAGTGATACGATGCATTGTCCATTATTTTTAATAAATGTTTACTAAGATTGGGCAACAGCTGTTGACTGAACCACCTTTTAAAGTAAAAAAAATACATGGTAGTTTTTTGCCAAAGCATATTAGCATTGAGGAAATGAGAGTTTGCGAGGGTAAAAAATTATCTTTTATCTCCGTTCATAGGTAATAAAAAATCTACTTTTTCCATAAAATAGAAATTTAAATCACCTTTGAAAATTTTCAGTGTTCATTGAATCATGACTGGCATACTCCACAAAGCCATTATTAGAGCCAGTATGTAAAATTATATAGCGAACTCCTTCACCATATTTTTTCGGAACTGTTTGTAAAGAATCGTCTTGCGAGCTTTTTCTTTTTCTTATATATCCAATATCCAGTCTCGTCGGAAAATACTGGATTCAATGAAAACGCATAATTCTGGTTTTTCAGGTACAAGCTTATGCACCGATCTTAGAGATATATCAAATGCATCGGCAACACGCTACAATAAGACATAATAAGTACCTACCTCAAATTGGTTTCAAGTATGGAAGTAGTAAATACATTTTCTACTCCCTTTTATCGCACTGGTTTTGGAGGAATCGGATGTTTTCGGAGATATTTCTCACGCCTTGAATTTTGACGTTTGTGTGCCCAAAAATTAACGGCCGTAGAAAGAGTATATAGCACACAACAAGTTCAGTAAACTTTTTAAGTCACTCGTTTATTAAACACTCGTTCCGCTGCGCTCCGCTAGTGTCAAATAAACTGGTGAGTCAAATGCCGTTTACCGTACTTGTTGCATAATATACTATTGAACAGCGTTTAAAGATAAAAGCGGTTTCCCTGCATATTTTTTTTCGACTGAAATAATCCACAAGTTTTAAAATAAGGGCTTGTTCTTTTTCACCAAATGGTTAGAACATTTTGAAACGATTCAGTTATCCGCTAAATTAAAAAAAAATAATCTTGACGCGGCTTTTGACTCACACAAACAAACTTCCTGTGTCAATTTATGATATCTAGTAATGAACTAGAACTAGATAAATCGATATCGATGCTAAAATCGTCCCAGCAATATTCGAAAAACGCAAGAGGCAAACAAAAATCGCCGATGACCTTAATTATTCGCGAAATGCATTATTTGTCGTTCCCGTTTTCGCGCAGTCCCAGACAGTCCGTCATTAACCTTTTTTTTTTCATTCTCCGCCGACCTCGTAATTGCGCTTATTACTACTACTTACGTTAAACAAACAAACCGAAATAGAAGCCGCACTCTTTATTTGGATCCAACGATCCGGTGGTATAGCCGATGTTTGACCTGAGTTTTTTTTTTTGGTTCGGTATTTATTTAACGGATTCGTTTCGCGCCTAATTTCAACTTTTAAATGTATCTGAAAGAAGATTCCATACTCCCTAAACTCAGAAATTACGAACGGTAGGAAAAAAATTACTTAGAAAAATATGCAAAAATGTAGTTAATCTGGAGTAAAAATACCAACTTTATTTAAAATAGAACTCAGAACTGATGGGGCCGCATGGCAATCTGTCTCCTAAGAGTCCTTAACCCCTTTGGACTATTTACTGTAGAGAACGTTAAAGGACAAATTGCGATACTGAATCTTTAAAAAATTGAGTAAGAAACGAAATTCAATTTCTAAATCCAAGTGGAACTTAAATTTGTAATTTATACTTCTGCTGGTGTCAGAGGATCCTTCAAAACCTATCCCTCTTCTGATGCGTGAAAACTCTATGCTCTCTCAATGGGAATTATTCTTTGCGGATATATTTTTTTTTATATTCTCTTGTGGTCAAAGCGATATTTTTGTTATTTTCAATAAAGCAATTATAAACACTGTGTTCCACTTGAAATCTTTAGACCCTTGTAAAATCTTTGTTTATGGTTCGATCGTAATTTTTTTTGGTTATTAGATTTCTCAAAAATGCATTGAAACCTAACTAACTATTCCGATTTCAATGATGTCTCTATACCGGGTGTTTGAAATATCGTCTGCGGTCCGCTTAAGGCTGTACATCCTTGCAAAAACCTTTGTTTAGGGTTTGATTTTGATATTTTCATTTTCGGATAGATCTCTCAATAACGCCAGTTGTTTATTGTATGAAGTTGAAGTCATGACCAACTGGGACTATTATTTGATGCCAAATACCGAGAAGTGCTGTTAGCGATTTCTGTAAGAATAAAATTTCAAGGAATTTTTTAAGGTTTACCCAGAACCTAACTAAACTAATTTCCAGAAAGCTCAGAAAAGCGAGAAGTACTTTTAGAGATTATGGATTAGGGAAAATAACGAGGAAAAAGACTTCAAATATCATTTATCTTTTATAAATTAAATTAAAATAAGAGCATTAAATAAATCTATAGTGTTCGAAATGTAGATACTAACTAATTCTCGACTAAATTCTGACAAGTATCCGAGATATTTCAATAAACTCGAACTGTTAAAAAATGCAATTTTAGAATGGAAAAATCATTCTAATAAATTCGTATTTAATAATATTGAATATTGAAAAGACGGAAAGTCGATTTCAGACACTCAGGACTTTTTGGCATTCATTTTAACATATTTATCTCTTCGATGAAATTAAGGGAAAAGTAGTTTCTACGATCGTTGGAATATGAAACAGCATGTGCAGGATAGTATAACAAAAATTAGTTAGAAATAATAAATGAAATTTTAGAAAAAACGAAATTATCTGACACAAAAAGGAAATTAAATACCATTCTCTTCAATGTACTTTTCAATGCTTCTTTAATTGTCGTTAACTACTGGTTTTAGCTCTTATCTGGAAAAGTTTTTCTAATTTAAATCCAAAGATTTTCTTTTGAAAAAAATCTTGCTTTGTGATCTTCTTCTTTCGTTGCCATCAAATTGAAGAATATGCCTTTTTTTCCACTTTTTTTCAAGTGCAACCAGATGCACTTGTGTTCCTAATACTAGATCGTGGATTTTCATTAAAATAATCTAGAATTATTTGACTTGGAGGAACGACACGATTGCGTTATTGATTGCCGACTTTATCTAGAGTCCCGGTCTGATCAAAATATCTATTGATAATCGCAACTGCACTGTAATGTCATTCTAAAAATGCGGGAACTGCAAAAAATTAAAGAAAATTGTTAGTGTCTTTCAGTAAAATCCCTCCAGCAAATTAAGAATTGTCAAAGCTGAGGCATAAACAAACATTCTACAGGAATAGTGCGTAGGCGAGGCGCCTGCGATATGTCGAACATGCTGTATTCGGGTTTAATGGAAATTAGAATAAGAATCCGTCCACACCTTATTCCTGAAGAAATACCTAATTACCTCTATTCAAAAATAGTCCCAGTTGGCCAAGACTTCAGGTTGATACAATAAGCAACTAACCCTAGCAACCCGATTTTCGGGTCTGACTCCCACATGTTAATTTCAGTTTCTCTTACACTAAAAACAAGGAAAAATATTTTTTTTGAATTAATGTTTGCTTTTCTAGATACATTCTCATTTTTCCTGCAAAAAGAACTAAATTGGACTTTTTTTTGCAGTTTTATTTTCAGTTATGGCAAGAAACGAAACACTCTGTGTGAGTCTTTGCCTCGTTTACGATCCTTCTCCAATATTGTCGATCCTGTGCACTGATTTTCCATTGCTTTATTCCCATTTTCTTAAAGCCTTTAGCAATTACATCCTTCCACCTTTTGCGGGAGCGTCATACTGATCTCTTTCCGCCTGGCCTTTCCCAAAACACGTTGTTAAAGAGGCGAATGTCTGCTCTTCTTACTACATATCCTGCCCATCAGACGGTTAGACTTTATACACCTTACAATACCCTTCCCTTCCATACAATTCCTCTAATTCTTCAACGTGCCTGCGTCTCCATTCGTTAGTGTTTATATCTCTATGCGGAGCGTGTATACTTCTTACTATTTTATGTTCCCATACCAAGAATTTATTAGCGTCCAGGATTCACTGCCATATGTAACCACTTTTGTTGCATCGCATAGAAGGGTCCGTTTCCTACTAGGATCCTTGTTGCTACATCCATCCCTACTTTGTTGTCATCTGTTATAAACGCTCCTAAGTATTTGAATTCTTAAACAACTTCGAAATTGTGATCGTTGGTAATGATGTTTTGTCTGATTCTTTGTTTTTTATTCTTTGATACTATCATTGACTTTGAGCCCCATTGGTGATGAAGCTCTTTCAAATTGTGTAAACATATCTCTTACATCTCTCGTTGTTTGTACTATAGTGTCGACGTCATCTGCAAATGCTAATATTATTTTTGTTCCTCTTATTGTTACATCAGTAACAAGGGCTTGATACACCTTCCTCACTGCTCCAACACTAAGTTAAAGAGCAAGGGGGAGAGTGGGTTACCTTGTCGAAGACCAGATTTATTATCAAAAGCTTCACAGTGTGTGTTCCTATACGTACGTGTATGTGTTCATGTGTGCATAGCTGTTATTAATACAGGTAACTGCCATCAATTTTTTAGGGATTCTTGTCGCCGTCCACAATGCAGTGCGATCAATTGAGTCGTAGGTTCGCTGAAAGCCTACAAATATCTGATGCATGGCTTTGTTAAATTCCCGATGTTCCTGTAGCAGCTGTCTTATATAAATCACTGTCCAGTGTTGACCTTCCGCCTCTAAATCTACATTGATAATCACCTATTACGTCTTCAGCATGAGTAGGACAATGCTCATGACTTTGCTGCTAAGCTGCATTTATGGCGCTGAAGTCAGTGCCTATGCGTTCCTTGTTGATAAAGGAGTGCAAAGGGGTACTGAGGAGGGTGACTGAGGAGAGGAAGGTCACGTTGGTCTGGGTCCCGGGTCACAACGGTATCCAGGGAGGGCTCCTCGCATAGGCATATGGGACCATAGCCCCGCTTGGGAATCGCCCCGTGTATGAGGCGGGGAGCTCTCGAAGCCTAGGCTAGAGGCCGGGCCGCGGTGGGCTGGAGAGTTGCTCCGGGAATGAGGCGGGCGAGGCTTATGATGGATGGGCCGGCCCTCCCTCGGACCAGGGAGCTGCTTAGACTGACCAGAAGGGAGTGTAGAGCCCTAACAGGGGCCTACACAGGACATTGCAGGCATAGAAGGCATCTATGCTCGCTAGGCATTGGAGACGACCCGGAGTGCAGGTGGTGCATGGAAGGGGAGGAGATCCCGTATCATCTGCACACCGAGTGCGCTGCTTTGACATGGGCAAGATTGGGAGTCTTCGGAACGGTCCTGATCGATCCGGACTCAGTGTACGGTATTGAGCTAAAGGAATTGCTGACCTTCTATAGGAGGGGCGGCATTCTGGACGCTCTCTAGAGCGGTCTGGGGGCACAACGGACCCATCTGGTGGCCTAAGTACTTGGACGCCCGCGAGGGCGCCCCCCTTTATGTCTTCAGCATAAGTAGGACAATGCTCATGACATTGTACGTTGTATTCAGCGTCTTTTGTACCTTTTTTATGTATAGGTATGACTACGCTTTCTCGCCACTGCTAAGGCATGGCTTCTCTATTCCAGGCGGCGTTCTTTAACGATGCCAGAGCCGCAGTCACTTCTTCCAGTGTTGGGGGACTGACCTCTGGTTCAGCAGAATAGTAAATTATTTCCTCACCATTGTTACCATTGTGGATGTTAAGCAGTTGTTCAAAGTACTCCTTCCAGCTTTTGTCTTCTTTTTTGCGGTTAGTAGCTGTCCATCACTGCTCTTTATAGAGCCTGGTGTCTGTAATCGTTGTCCGTTTTTGCAATTCTTGACATTCTTATAAAATATTTTGTTTTGACTCTGTCCTTGCTCTAACTTTCTAATTTGTGCCTCTAGATGGTATTTTTTCTTTGTTGTTAGCACTTTCCTTACTTTTGCTCATTCTCTGATAAACTCTTCTCTGTTGTCGTTGACCGGATTATTTAAGTATTTTATCCTTTCGTTGTTTTTTAGTTGTAGAGCTTGTTTACATTCTTCATCGTACCGCTTGTTGTTCGTATTATATTTCTTATTTCCTACGAAGAGTCTAGCGGTTTCGTATATATCTTCCTTAACTGACTGCCACTCCTATTTTAGGTCTATCTCCACTTCTTTGGCCTCCTCAGTGCTTGGAACTTATTACTGACATATATTTGTGTTTGTGTTACCTGTGTCGATAGTGTTGTTCTAAGTCTGGCTTTAACCAGGAAATGGTCCGTGTCCCCATCTAGTCTTCCCATACTTCTTGTATCAATAATGTTGCTGGAGTGTCTACCCTCAATGAGTACGTGGTCTATTGGTTGAGTGTTACTCACACCTATATAGCCTTATGGATATCTTTTCGTTGGAACTGGATTTTATTACCATATTGCAAGATGCAGTAGCCATTTTAGTCGTTTGTTACTTCGTGCAGGATGTAACTGCCAGCCACTGTCTTTACACAAACTTTCTTAATTACTTTGGCATTCCAGTCTCCCAACATTATCTCTATATCTTGTCTAAGAACTCTTGTGAAAGCGCGATATAGGTCATCATAGAAAGCTTCCTTATCCCCTTCCGGTGCTTCTTCCGTTGGTGCATAAACTGAACATAGCAAAATGTTCAACCGTCGACCCTTCAACCTGAAGTTGAAGTTCAACTACAAAACCGCATCCCCTATCATGTTTATTGTCGTGGCCCGACCATAGTATTAAATATTGTTCCATTAGTATTGTGTCCGATCTTGTACACCTTACTTCTTGATTGGTGGTTATGTCTATTTTATGCTTTCGCACTTGTTTCATGTGTGTAATCCGCAAGTCCGTCCTATTCCGAGGCATTTGTAAACGTTTCAGACACTATTTTTTTTTACATGAATCGGTTGTTGGCCCATTGCACAACCGCTCTGACCCTGCTTCCCACCGGGATTGGTTAACCCGATCTTCTACAGGGTTGCTCAGGTTCCCGGGGTTCACCAACTTTTAGGTGAGAGTCGGAATTGGATAAGAGAGGCTAAGTGACACTAGTAAGATTCAGTGTCATATATTGCGCATCACTACCCCATTTAAACCCCCTTTTTTATCAGTATCTTTTTAATTCAAAATAGGTAATAAACAATAGCATATATAATAACAATAAATAAATGTCTAAAAATGAATATTTTTCGTATTTAGTTTGTGTTCGTATGGGCTCTCTTGGATTAAATACCAAATGTCATCTCCCATCATATTCTCCTTGTATTGTCCTTGGTAACGCCGTTCAAAGTCCATCACATCTTGGTGAAGACGTTCTCCTTGTTCTTCGGAGTAGGCGCCCACGTTATTTTTAAACTCATCTAAATGAGAAAGTGGCATATGAAGTTTATGAGACATTCTGCAGCCCATAGTTTTAAAGCTTTAAAGCATCAATCAATAGTTTTTAATTATTCGCTACTACTACTAATTTAAAACTCTTTCAGGTTCGTTTTTCACAATCACTAAGAAACTTGATGAAGTCATCATTTTACCACCTTAAACTTTAGCTTCAGAAAACTTTGGAAAAAATTCTCTTAAATATTTAAAAGCTTCGGAATGTACAATTGGTTCCGACTTTACGTTATGTTTTCCAATATAAAATTAGGCCCGATCACCTGTTGATAATGCTATCCCATAAACAAAGATGACAAGGTATTGAATTCACGCTGTCATAGCTTTCTTTCAACAATGCAGAATGTGCTGGAGGAAGACTAGACAATTTATTTCCGTTTTAAAGCAAAACTGCTTTTAAACTTTTTGAAGAGCTATCGATAAAATGCCGCCAGTCAGATGCTACGGAGGGTATTCCAATTTTCTCAAACAATTGAGTCACATTTTTAAAGTAACAAATACCGGCTTCTTTTGTGAAAAAAACATGAAAAACTTTTATGGCGCTCTCTTTGATCAGTCATCTTGGAGCAAGTTCCGTTGCTTTAGTCGTGAACCTAGAATTTCCGCTTTATTCTTGGATTTTATCACTGGTTAGTGGTGTACCGGATTCTGTTGAACTTCAAAGCTATCTGATCGTGATGGCACAGGAAAATTTTCATCATGTGGTATCGGAGCGGAGGTTTAAGGAAGACCAGGATAAAATGTTATTTAGCATTTTCACCAGATCAACGCTTACTTGGATTACCCATATAAAAAAAATAGTCACGCAAACTTCATATGTCGATTTTCTCCTCTATCAAACAGGGAGTTTTACAATGTGGTAGATTATATACATTTATTATAGTTACTTCAAAATTGGCATTGACACAAATACAAAAGTTGTAGAGATTGTTAGGAAAAAAAAATATTTCAAGCATACAGGGTAACCCAAAAAAGCGTGACGAATAAAAGATACAGTTTTTTGAACACCCCATTTTTAAATTTTGTTTTGAATTCCTTTTCAAATTCTTCAATATTTAAATTAATAATAATATAAACAGTAAACCTAATTTTAATATATAAAATATAATATTTAATATTTCTAGAAAAATACTAGTTTTCACTCATATTTGATATTAGCGTAATTTCAATATAACGTAAAAGATGTCTACAACGGAATTTGATTTAGATGCTACAGCATGTTTAAAATAAACGAATATATTTTGATTGGCAACAAAAAATGGTATTGTTAATTTTTTGCTTGACAAATGAGTAAACAAATTCATATCATAGTAAATTAAAAAAAAAAACTAAATATGCATTCCATAAAGCTGAATTAATTGATGTGATTTATATACTAGATGAGGCGGAAAAAAATACTTGGCTTGACTTTTAGTTTTTGTAAGACTCTACAAGGGGAAGTAGCCTAATTACCGTGTACCAACTAGACAATCTCTTCAATGTTTAATGCAACAGTTTGATGCTAGTCGATATAAATATGAAAAACGGAAAGTGGTAAACGGAATGCTACGAATGAGGAATATAAATTGGAAAATTTACTTCAAGTTCAAGATAATTTCCTAGTTAGTGGCTGTGAAGAGGCTAATATAATTTACCACTTTAAAGTTATTGGAACCATATTTTTTCGCGAACCACTTAACGAGCCTAGCTATTTAAACTTTTTGCAGAATGATAAGTTGGAGAAGTTGATAATATTGACATCCAACCATCGTGTTTTCAGCAAAGATGGAGCTCGTACGCATTACCATCGAGAAGTTTTTAAATAGTCATTACCGACGGCGGTAGCGGTACATTCATTGGATGCCCCTCGATCATGTGACTTAACACCACTTATGCTAATAGATGGTACCCACAGCATTGAAGAAAATTCCAAGTGTTTAAGCTGTCCAAAAAAATTTGGAAAGATAGGCATATAACAACCTCAATAAAATGTGTGGTCTAAGGAGAAGTAGAAGGAACAAGACTTGGAGGACATTCTCCAAAACGGTGGTTGGGCCAAAAATCCTGCTATTACAGTATTAGAAGCACATCAAATAGAGTTGAAAGGAGGGATGTTGCTGACAACACAACACGAAACAAATATAAGATCACGGCACTTCAAAGATGAAATAAATGACTGGAGAGAGAGAGGGATAACATTAGAAGATATGGAAAATAGAATTCAGGACACGTACACGAGAATAACACCATTTATGCTATAAAACGTCCAAGAAAATATTTGAAAAAACTAAACATGTGTGTCCAAGTAGAAGGCTGTATTTTTGAACATTTTTTGTGCCATAATGATAACTAAAAATAAGTTAATTTGTATTAGTAGGTATTTAATATTATTTTTCTGTTAATTTAAAATTTGGCAGTTATTCTCACCAAAATTGGTAATAACTGGCTGTTGTACGAATGCTACAAAGTTAACAGAGCCTTGTTGGCTAATAGTCTTAGACAGAAGGGAGGGTAAATATTGTAAAAGTTATAATTAATTGTAAAGTATTAAAAATAAGTATATGCCATATTTAATAAAAGTTATAGGTTTTTGTAAGATCTTTCTGAAAAAATAATAATGTGTATTTAATAAATTCGAGATTTTTCAATTTAAAATGATAAAAATATATGCATTTATTTGAACACCCTGTAGCATCAATTCAAATTCAGTTGTCTTTTGTTCCTTTACGTCATCTTCGACTAACGCTAATATCAAATTGGCGCTATCGTAATCTTTTTGCGAGGGTGAAAAAACTATTAGGTTTAAATAGTATTTATAAAAAAGTTGAAGAATTTCATTTTTTGAGCGGCCTTGTATAATTCAACATAATTTTAATGTGAGCATCTTAATAATCTTTACAACTTTTTTATTTCCATTTCCTCATAACTTTTGAAATCAATGAGATAATGAGCTTTATTCTATCATTGACTCACCTTGTACACTTTTAAGTTTGGCGCAAAGGCTGATTCAAACACTCTGTATTGGGACATATAGAAATTGGTTCTAAGTAGTCCTATAAGAATTCCTTCCCAATTTATTCTAAATCCCTAACAGTACTTCTTTATCTCTTCTCTCTTTTTCTTTAAATAATTCCAATTCGCCATGACCTTAGGTTGAAGCAATAAGGAAAACAAGGTTTCAGTTCATTTTTGAGAGATCTATCGAAGAAACCAAAAGAATCCCAATCGAACCATCAACAAAGATTTTCCACTTTTTAAGTGGGACACGCTGTAGATCCAATCTTTAATTCTCTAAATACATTTTGGGTTTTAATGGAAAAAACACATTAATGAAATCAAATAATAAATCAGTGACAAAGAACTCGTATCAATAGATGGTTTTTTGTAAAGTGACATTTCTGTGTTGTCCTATTGTGCACTTTTCGTGCACTTTTTCATTTGAAAAATTGATTTCTTACGTTTTTATTAATTTAATGTTTGTTTTTCATTTGTGCTCACCCAGTATTAATTAACATCCAAATCATTCACACCCACAAAAGGCTCCTTTCCACAAGAAATCCATCCAAAATTCAGCAATTATGGCGCCTTTATAGGAAAAATAGTTAATTGCTTTAGGGCACGTAAACGTCATATTAGATATAAAATTCAAGATTGGTCGCAAACTGTTAGACTTAGGTATTAATACATGAAACATATTTTGAATTTGCCGGAGACTCTCAAGATACATTAATATATTTTGTGTTCTATTTAAAATTACACCCTCTACATATAAAAAAATAAAAATTAAAAATCTAGATTAAACTATGCAACTTTCCTATTTGGTAAATTTTATATACTGATCATAGACAAAACCAATGAAAAGTGAGAATATGTGGGGTCCCACTATATTGTACCCCTAGCGGAGACGTCCCAAATTAAAAAAAAAATGAGCTGCGACTGCCGCTGGGATAGTTGAAAAAAGACGAGTATTATTGATCAAAATGAATTCGTGGTTGATACAAAATACTGATTTTATTTATTACTGTTATGTTTTATACTGGGCCTTTTTTTATGTATAGTTTAGTTTCTGCCATATTGGGAAAAATTGAAAATGGCTTTTATTCTTGCAAGATTTCTTTCCCTATAATTAGGATTTCACTTCCAATAATTTAAGTCCAATCAGTTTTTGTCGGTCGTAGAAAAAGTATATATGGTAAACTTTTTAAGTCGCTCGTTTATTAAACACTCGCTCCGCTTGCGCCAAATGAACTCGTGAGTAAAATGCCGTTTACCGCACAGTTTGATTGAGATTAATAATTTCCTAAAGAATTATTTCTTTCAGTTTTGTCACTGCATAATTCTATTTTTGTAAACCCCATTTTTTAAAGTTCCTTACAAGAAAAAAGTCCCTTGTTGTCAGATCAGGACTTCTATGGGGCCACGCCCTTTTACAATTGATTGTACCGTAATGGTGATGTAGATAATTTACTACAGAAGATGTTTTATAATCTTTCTACTAAATGTATAATATATAGAGTGTGCCATTTGAGACAAAAGAGATCTATTAATTCATAAATTTTAAAACTCGTACAGTAAAATATATACAGTACAGTACAGTACAGTAAAATATATAAATTTATTATGTGTGTGAACGTCCGTTTGCAAATATTTTTAGTTAGTCGAATATTTGTTGTGCGGGTTGTTGTTAATAGGTCGGCATTACAAGTTTTAAGAAAAGTATATCGGTCACTTTATGCGAGATACCCTCTACTAGCACAAATTTTATTTCAGGGTTCTGACGACACCCACTTGGCCATTAGTACCGAAGAAGTACTGGTTTGTGAAGATACTCAAACCAGCGGCCATCGTAACGCAAATGGAAGTATAATAACCATGACACTAAAGAACAACCACTTAATAGTGGAAACCGAGGAGAGAAACGTAAGCAAACGTTATTTTATACAAACCATATTTTATTCCTTTCCTTTTGAAACGGCTAGTTCAAAAACTATTTTGAGTTACAATCCAAAGTACCATTTATAATTATTCACAGTTTACGTCTTTCACTTATTTACATTTTGGTGATTAATTCGGCAATCAGGGATCAAGTGAAACCAATTAGCTGACAACCACAGGATTTTTTCATATCTCCATATTGTTTTTTTTTATATAAAAGCTAATATACAAAATATCTTATAATTATCTGTCAGCGATCAACTTGCTTTGCTCAATTGAGGTTACATGGTATCCAAAATTTAGCAACCCCACTATATAATTTTCAAAGATGCAAAACTACATCGATTGAGTATTCTGCCAATACCTATTTTCAACGATTTTCTGGCTATTTCGGATTTTCTATCAAGAGTCAATCAAATCCCAAAGCCTTATTTAATTACCATTGGCTTTGATATATTCTTGATTTTGATTTTTCTTCAAAAGAGTTGATGACTGTATAAAAGAAATACAGGTGTATTATTGTCGCATTACATTCGCACGTTGAAGATTTATTACGTAAATGAAAGTAGTGTTTAATTAGTGTTTCATCGAAGTTGTTATCATATAATTATTTTTCTTGTATTCAAAGTTTCTTATGCCTTTCATTGATTATTATGTTTAAAATTCAAAAATGTTCTGATTTCATATGCATTTTTGTCGTTTACCATGTTCATTCTTTTGAAGGAAAATTATCTTCCAGTGTCTGTCAAACATCATATTGGAATAGAAAATAATGAGGGTTTTTTATTAAAAAAGTAAAAAACGTAACGTAATCGCTTATCAAATTTTGGACATCCTGTTTGGGATGAATTATTTGCCAAATTGTTAATTACCATTCATGTGATTTCGATAACATAAACATAAATACGTGCAAGGGTCCCAAATTTAATGAAAAAATACGATACATCTGGGAAATTATTTGCCATTTTCTGGTATGAAAAGATTAGCCCTTCTCTCAGTCCAAGCCACTTATAGCATACAAAGTCAGCACTAATTTCTTCTTATCCGATTGTTCTAGCGTTCAGCGCTTCGTTCACCACGTACAGGGTGATTTTTGGGTCGATTTTAAAAAGAAAACTTCATATGAGCATATGCCCTAAACGTCTTAACTTTTAAGATACAGGGTGGTAAAGTTTTCAAAAATAAAATATATTTTTTTAATATCTGTAATACCACTTTAAATGTATTATTGAAATTTGGGCCACGTGTACTATGTAGCAAGAGCTACTATTTAGTGTACCACATTTTTTTAAAAATACACCAGTGGCGGGCATACGGAAGTTCACATTTCTATTTTGGCAGACATTGATTGTACGCCACTGATATCTCTTAAAATAAAATTTATTCTTACAATCTCCAATCATTTATAAAGAAATTTTATTTCTTGGTTCCTTTCAATTCGATATACGGTTTTCGCTTAAAAAAATAAAAACTTATTCTCTCCATGTTCATAACAATATTGTTAATATGATAGCATACAAGAATTATTATCATAATTATTTCTTACTTAAGTAATTGTCTATCTATCTGTTTTATAAAAATACTTCAACAAATCGAAGTACGAATAAGAAATACGTAACCTCTGAGGTATATTTTTGTATTTTTATAATCATATCTATCATCATAATCTTTGTAGAAAGCTGTATCTGTAAAAATTATTAATTGTTGTCAAGGCAGTTATTTGACAGTTGTTTGATATCAGTTTTTAAATTCGGTTGGTTCTTCGCGTCCTATTAATTTTGTGTTTAAAATATCCGAGCATTATTATTTTAATAAAGAATGGTTTGGATACACCGGAAGCTAGGCGACTATATCAAGAGTGATTTCCTAATAGATAAACCAGATAGGCGAACATTTTCAAATATACATATACGGTTGACTGAAACCGGCAATTGGGGGGCAAATAATCATTTAAAACGGGCTCATCGCGCTGTTAGAAGTCCAGAAATTGAGGAAGCAGTTTTAAATTCTATTGATGAAAGTCCTGAACTATAAAAAATGCCATATCATATTTAACGAATTCAAGCGTTATTTCCCAGAGATTTTCCATTACGTGTTAATTTTTGTCAATGGTTTTTGTATAAAATTGGGCATTATCCATTATTTGACCAAGAAATACTATATACAGATGAAGCTAACTTTTCCAGAAATACAATCAGAAAGTTCCACAATAACCATATTTGGGCTGATGAAAACCTCCGTGCAATTGTAGAATTTAAACATCAAGAACTGTTTTCGGTAAATGTTTGGGCAGGAATGGTTGGAGATTTCTTAATTGTACCCATTTTTCGTGATAGAAAGGCTAAATGGCCATAACTATCGCCGGTTTTTAGAAGAGGATTTGCCAATATTGCAGTAAGGGAATAGTTAAATCGCACATTTAATAACCGATGGGTAGATCGCGGCGGACGTTAACCATGGCCCCCTAGGTCGCAAGACTTAAATAGTCTGGACTTTTTCAAACCTGGTATATCGCAGCCGAGTTAACTATGTGAACTGTAGAAAAGTTGAAGGATCGTATAAGAGCTTCCTGCTATTTAATGACGAACACTGGAGGTATACTTCAAAGAGTGCGCGGAAATATGAGGAAGAACTGAAGCATGCATCCTTCAAGGTAAGGTATAACAACTAGATATTTTATTTTGGATAGATATTTTATTTTTCACAAAAAAAATATCGATTTACCCAGTGCAGTGACCTAATTAACTAAAATATTATTCGTCCATAGATACATAGGTTGTCAGTGGCACGAAACTAATTTCCTTAAAAATATTTTTTCTGTCCGATGCACGGTTTTCAAAAATAAAAACTACTTTCTCTGCATTCTGTCGTATTAACGATATTGTTATGACCATGCAGAGTAGAGGTTTTTATTTTATTAGGCCAAAACCTTACATCGGATTGAGAAAAATCAAGAAATTAAATTTCTTTAGAAATGGTTGGAGATTGTAGTAATAATTTTTATTTGAAAATAAGACTCCGTCCGCCCGCCACTAGTGTATTTTAAAAAATGGTACACTAAATAAGGCCTGTTGATATATAGCACATGTGTGCCAAATTTCATTAAAATATCTAAGTAGAGAATCAAATCAAATCACAAGTAGAGAATTTTGAGACATATGACCTTATGAAGTTTTCTTTTTAAAATATATCCAAAATTCGCCACCTTAATTATGGACATTCTATTAGAAAACACCCTGTATATTCAATAAGACTTAATATGCGTTCTTGCAGTTTCTCTAAGACACTCCATAGCTTTTGTTTTAATGCTTTCGTTATTATGGAGATCCCATAGGTCTAGATATTTTGAGTATACTGATTAAACGTAATTTCAACGTATAACCTAATTGGTTTGTGTACTTAAAGTCTGTTAATAGTTATAAGAAAGTGACTAACTGATACGAATTAAGGAAACACTCGGGCAAGCTGTAAGATCGAAATATGGCCGAACAAGTCCGTACTTTGCTTATAGGAAAGATACTAAACAATATTTATTTATTTATGTATGTATTTATGTTTAAATCTAAAATAAAATTACAAGATATTTTTATTACCTACTTAAATTACTTAAAATTATTCACATAATATATCAGTATCACTATCGCTATCATCGCTGTTCTAATTATTATTTGTTCTATATTATTTGCAATATGGATATACGATTGTTCTGCCTTTTCTATATGTTTAACACAATTTGCCCAACTTTGTGGAGGGACGTTAAAAACTTTGGTTTCTATAAGTTTGAGGACATTGGAGTTAACACGGGGAAAACATTGTTACGACGAATGGCAGATTTCAGTTGGTGCCAAACATGTTCAATGGGATTAAATATACAATGGTAAGGTGGAAGCCTTAAAACTGTATGCCCTAAATTTTTTGCATAATTATCACAGACGTATTCCTTTTGTAGGTTCAAGTTTTCTAGAACCTCAATTAATTGCTTTTTGGTTTAATCTTCGTGAAAATAAATGTCGTTATTATACATGTAGTTTTGGATTGTTGCTTTTGTGTCACATGAGGAAGGGATTTTAGTCAACTGTCTACTGTAATAACTTGCATTGTCCATTACAATGACACTATTAGGAGGAATGTTTGGAACTAGCTTGTTTTTAAACCAACTTTCAAATAAGCGGTGGTGTCTTCATGGTAATCCAGAGAAGAATCTTTAATATTTCTCGCAGACAGAGAAAGTCAATTTGGAATCCAACCATCTTTATAGCCAGCATGCAAAATAGTTATTCTTTTTCCTATTTCTGATGGCCAGTTTGTTTTACACTTATCAGTTGAGTCAATTAGATTGAGTCAGATTTCATCCAAGTAAATAATTGACTTTTGTTGTTCTCTGGAAATCCTAATTTTTTCTAGATATTGTAGTCGCCATTTCCGAATTCTAAAAGATTCCATTTAAATTTGCCTTTTGTCAATTTTTTAAAATCTAAAACCCATGTGTTGAATACACTTCCATAGTTCTGCCACATTTAACACCGGTTTCATCTTTTTCAAGGCTCCTAATTAAGATATCTAATGTAGGCACGCTTTGTTCCTCGTATAACTGGTAAATTTTGCGCCTTATTATATATTAATAATAATACATTTATTGTTATAACCATCAAAGTTACATAGAAATAATTACATAACCAAAGTAAAATAAGTGAAATAATGGCCAACAATAGGCAGCCATCTAGAAGTTCTAGATACTGTTCAGGTCTCAATTTAACAGCGAAAATATAATAATAAAAAATTTCATAGAATTTATTTGAAAGCGCCAAGCGTAGATACACATAATTCTAAAGAAAAGAAAAGAGAAGAAATGGAGGTGGAAGGAAAGGAAAGGAAAGGGGCACATGTTTTGTAGAAGAGCTTAATATTAGTGCGTACGTAACAACTGCTTTTTGAAATTATTCCTAAACGTCGAGTTGGACTGATTAATATCAAAATTAGTAATAGAGTTAATGCAAATGGCTATATTATAGGAATATGATCTTTTAAATAATTCTTTGCGGTGAAGGGGTATAACTAGTCGGTGTCTTCCACGCAGATTCACCAATATGTGAAGGGTTGGGGGAAGGTGGCTGTAAATCACCCTCAAAATTTAAACGAGAAAGAGCGGCAAGAAAACGGTAGGACATACAACACCCGAAACGGTTAATCACCCACCTTGATGGTTTCCCGCGTCGTCGTCTGCCCGGCCGGGTCTTCTTAGGGGTATTTTCTGGAGGGTTGGGGGTGGTATTTACCACAACACAGCGCGGGGTTCTCGCGAACCGGTCACAGAAGAGAGCTTGTTTTTTCGTGGTTCGCACTACGGACGCTCACGCAAGTGTGTATTGATATGTCAAGAGTAATTTTTCTGTAAAGATAAAAAGGTAATTTTGTTTTAAGGATGTTGAAATAAAGGGAACTCATTCGTAATTTGCATCGAAGGTGCATATTAAGCCAACCCAACGCAGCAAGGTACGGGGAGATATGATCTCTCCTCCTTACCCCATGAATTAGCCTTAGACAGGAGTTTTGAACCTTCTGGACACGGTAACGATCGGACGTATCTAGGCACGGTCCGTACGCAGCACTGCAGTGATTAAATTGTGACAGAATAAGTGATTCACACAGCAACTTACGAGTTCCCTGACAAAGTACATGTCTATTGCCATAAATTAATTTTAAATTAGCATAGGCAACCCTTAGTTTATTAGTAATATGTTCTCTGAATCGCAACTGCGAATCAAGAGTAAGACCCAAGCTTTTGCATGACTCAGAGAGTGGCAATTTTATGTTATTAAGTTTAATTGTTATGTTATACTTTGCATGGGTTAAATGATTATCATTTCCAAAGAGTATTACTGAAGATTTATTAGGGTTAAGCTTTAGGAGGTGATCTGTTGCAATGTTAAAAAAATTTGATTAATCAGTATTGATGACATCCTCCGCGGTAGCTATTTCTTGAGGAAAAAATGAGTAGTAAATTTGAGTGTCATCCGCATAAAAATGACAGTTGCATTGGTGGAGGGCTCCAATGAAGTTAAAAGTAAAAATAGTGTACAACAAGGGACCAAGAATGCTGCCCTGTGGAACACCCATGCGAACACCTAGGAACGATGACTGCTGCTGATTGTAGACAACCCGTTGTGCCCGACCTGACAAAAAGGAACACAGAAACTTTCGAGCACCTTCGGAGAAACCAACGTAATGGAGAATGGCCAAGAGAATTGAATGATTTATCATATCAAATGCCTTACTGAAATCCAACAATATTAAAGCCGTTATCTTTCCATCGTCAGTCGCTCTAAAAATGTCATCAGTAATGTCCAGCATGGCACTCTCACAACTGCGATTAGGTCTAAAACCAGACTGTTTCTCTGGTAGAATATGATTAGAATTTAAAAAGTTTACCATTTGATCGTTCATAATTCTTTCAAGTACTTTAGATAGAACAGGCAATATGCTAATTGACCGCAGGATTGTTTATTTTCGGTAAGGGGATGACTTGTGCCCGCTTCCATCTTGACGGAAAGTACGAATTTATGATACACTCATTTATTATATGCGTAATGTATGGGGCAATATATGGACAGCAAAGAATGTTGAGAATCTCATCTTCCGTGGACAATACAAAGTCAAAGTGATCCGTTCTGTCATTTAACCTATTATTATAATAAAAATTCAGCAGTTCTTTATTGGGGCTATCATTATTTTCCACACTATTTATAAAAAAGTTATTAATTTGATCGACATTATCTAAGTGACTTGGCAAAGTACCCCTGTTACATTTTACAACATTAAGTTTCCTTAGTTCGTTCCATTTCTCTTTGGCATTACCATGACAAAACTTAGTTCTTAAAAAAGCTTTTTTCTCTGATCTAATGGCCGAATTTGTATAATTACGTAACTGTTTGTAATGCTCGTAATGTGCTGGAAGTTTAGTCAGTTTAAATTTTTTTAGCGCTTTATTTCTCAGCTTTTATAGCAGTTTTATGTTTTCTGTTATCCAAGGCGCATAGTTATAGTTTTTATTCTTCCTAAAACGTTTTAACGGCGCGTGCTTATTAAATAGTTCCAATATGCAAGTATTTAAGAGGTTTAGCTTTTCTTCAATGTCACAAAAATAAAGTAAGTTATTTAACGGTAAATCTAGTAGATCCCTCTTAAACTCCTGAAGATTAATGGTTTTTAATGATCTATAATAAAAACTTACAGGTTCATTATCTGGCAAGTCTAGACTGAATTTTATGTATGTCAAAAAGTGATCAGCGATGTTATTGTCGACAACCCCTACATCAGACACCTTTTTTACGTTGGTAAATATTAAATCTAAGAGCGACATAGAATGTAATGCAATGCGGGTAGGTTCTTGTATATATTGGTCCATATTGAAAGTAGAAAACACAGAAGTTAATCTAGTTCCAAGATTAGTATTCAAATTAAGCATATTGATATTGAAGTCACCAAAGCATATTAAGTTATTATAGTCCGAGTATATATTAAACAAGGATTCCTCAAGGGTATTAAAAAATTGTGATACGTTAGTATTAGGTGGCCTGTAAACAGTATCCACCATAAAGGTTCGATTATTTAACAGTACTTTAACCCATATGTATTCAATATGCTCAAGACAAGCAGAGGCCAAAACTTCACACCTTAAATTATTTTTAACGTACACTCCCACACCGCCTCCGCGCCTGTCCAGACGATTGCGATGCAGAAAATTATAATTTGGAATGCCTACCATCTGATCAACCCCCGCACCCAGCCACGTTTCAGATACAGCAACTTTCATCTACACTCGAGAAAATGTCAGCATCGCTTCTTTTTTTTCTCGCTGAAATGGGATATTCCATACAGTTGATGTTGGAATTTTCGTCAATGTGGCCGTTTCTTCTAAAGATGCTTGCTTGCTAGCACCACGTTCAATGAGAGTTAAATAAACATTGTTTATAACTTCCTTAGAATAGTGTTTTCTATATTTGGGCGGGAGCATCTCTTGAGATACACTAGACTCGCACATATTTTGCATAATTCGCACACGATTCAACACACCCTGTATTACACACGAACTAAGAATGATTACTAATAAACTTAAATTAAGTAGTATACCAAACCAAAGAATATTAAACACAGGTAGGTATAAAATTATTTTCTATTACCGACCACAATTTTACCTAAATTTAAATTCCGAAACGATAGGTAATAATCTTTTTGCATTGTATGTTAATGACCACTCTTGGATAATAACATTCAAAAGCAATTGGTCACTTTCTTATATCTATGAACAGACCATACCAACTGGAGAGACCCACGTGTGTGGTGCCGGAATCCAGTGGTGGCAATGAAAAAGCCATTTTTCGTGGCAAATTGTACAAGGTATCCTCCTCTTATGTTACCTACTTCCAATCCTACCGATAACATATGTTAGATTTTTGTTCGTTTTCCTGCTTTACTGCTGGGAAAACTTGAAATCGCCTATTACAATGGTTAGTTCATGGATTTGGTTCGTTCCAGTTGCAGACCTGAATTATATTTAGATTAAGCAATTAACAAATAAGTGGGAAAATGAAGTTAATGAAATTTTAATATAAAGTATAGCACTATATCCTGTTTCCTAATGCCAGAGAGTTGTAAATTATTATTGATGTGTAAAACTTAGTGGTCTTAACGGTATTCCAGCGTACTGTACCTATAATGATTGTCGACGGTCCCGGAAGTGGGAGGTGGACGAACAGGTAGTTCTATATATATATATATATATATATATATATATATATATATATATATATATATATATATATATATATATATATATATATATATATATATATATATATATATATATATAAATATTCCGGGATATCATTCCTTCGCTTGTTGAACTCCGACTGGAATCCTGCAGACTTTTCGCTAAGACCTCACTAGGCATCTTCAATGCTCGCGCTCCGAAAACACTTCGAATACTGGGAGCTTATCGGCGATGATTGCGGTATTTATAACATATTAAACATATCTTTTAGGCAGAGTTACTAATGCTTCGAGGAAGTAATGAAGAACCAGAATTCATAAAATGTCGAAAACTCCGGTACCGGTCATATAATGAGGAACGGCACGGACTACTAAAAGGAATCCTTCTACGCAAAATCAATAGCAAGAGAAGACCAGGCCGAAAGTTAGCAAATCTAAAAACCTAGTTCGGCAATAAAATAAGATTAATATGATGTTGATAACCAACATTCGCAAATAGGAACTTAGAGAAGAAGACAATTATTATTTATTTATTATTCTAATAAATTACCTGTCATAACGCCGGTGTCACATAACTATCGAGGTGTAGTACTTGAAACCTGAAATATGAAACTTGTCTGAACTTTAAATTTACCTTTACGTTTAAGTTGTTCACCCTGTCATTGAAAATTTACTTGTTATTACTCTCTCGCAATAAGAAAAAGCATAGTACTATAACATAGTCATTGTATTGTATTATGTTTTTCGTGAGAGAAGTCTTGCAAAATTAAAAACTTTGACGTTTTAATATTCTACCTTCACGTGATATTCACAATTTAGGACATCGAAGAAGATAGCAGGGAAACAACAATGAGATACTCCCCGAGTGCGAGGGATGGGGTTTTCGTTGTGGAGGTTCAGCAGGGCAGCAGGAGAAGTCCTGGATCCGGCGGCCCGACAGAAGCAGAAAGATCAGGATCGACGAGCGATCAGTGTGCGTTGATACACAATCCACCGGAAAGGTTTGTGCTGCCATCCAAAACGCAGTAATTGTTATAATATACGGATGGGATAGCATGGGGATGTCGGAAAGATTTTTTTGAGGAACATAAGCCTGCCTGCAAAATGATTCTAGAGTGAAACGTTTTTGCGAAACTCATAAAAATATAAAAAGTTTGGTGTCCTATTTTTGTCTGCAAAGCCCAAAATAAGGCAAACGTGATCTTGGGGTTTATGGGCGACATATTGCATATTTTCATTATTGGATAGACCATTAAAATACTTTTAAATGACGGATCACGTGATGCATTTATCATAGGGACACAAATAAAAATTTTATTTCAATTGAAGACAAAAGTTTTGACAGTTCGTTGATCGTTGATACTGAACCTTTATTGTTTATTCAAAATTCAATAACGTAAAAAATTTAAAACATACTTAAAAATGTGCTGTAGCTGTGGCGTTCTGTATTGTTGCTTCGACAATTGTAACCGATGTTGTAGGGTCTTGGATTGGTGCTAACCGTACATTATTTTCAGTTTTCATATTGCACGTTTTATTTCTTTTTGTAACTGGTTTTTGAAATGAGTCCTACTCCAATAAATTGCCATCCAGTCTTCCTGAGATAATTTTATTTGGCTGTAATCTTTAAGCTCTGTATTTAAATATTCTCAATGGAAAAATTTTCAACTTAACTTTAACGTCTGTATTGTAACTGAAGTTAAACTGTAAATAAAGGGATTTGTTAATAAAGACATTTAGTTTTTTAATGCCCTCTATGTTTACAGCCATAATTGAACAGTCAAAACTTTTTGAATTCATTAAATTGTCGAAAATTTGTTTTTTTCAAAAGTGTGTTGAGAGTCATGGCATACTATAAAAAAAGCTGTGTTTGTGTGATCATTTAAAAGCATGTTTTATGCTCTAGCTATTAATGAAAATATTCATTGTCCTAATTGCAAGATTACGTTTGGCGTATTTTTTTTCACATGTTTTTTCGAATTTCACACAAACGGTGGACTCATTTTTCTGGTAGATTTAAGGTTCTCCATAAAACTTTAAAACTATTGTTTCCGATATTCGCATGCTATCCAATCCTTATATTGGACACACTGATAGCAAGGATTCACGGTGGGGGGTAGTTTTGATAATTTGGGTGTTCACATTAACTTAAAAATTATTTATCTCCATCATTTGTTTCTGAACGTCCAGGATTTTTTATGGCAAATAATGTTCTAAGCAAATTGGTCTTAAAAAAGTACAATAAAAGGAAAAATCTAGAAAGTTTTGAAATTTTGCCACTGAAGTCTCACCTAGAACCGAAATACAGATGCAAAGAATCCGCACCCCTCCGGATTTATATGGGATATTTTATATTCTCCAAAATAAAATTTTACATAAAATTGTTATTTGCAATTTGCCCCATAGTGGGATAACATGAAGAAAACATTTATGGGCATGAAAGTCGCAAATAAATTTAGTTCCTCGTGATTGGATATTGATAGACTGGAGGTGTCCTAATGTAAGTAAAAGGCTTAGGGCTATTACAAAATTCTGCTTGACCAGGTATGTTGCCTGGCATCTTTTTTGTCAAAATACCAGTTCTTGTTTTTTCTATCCACTCCATACCGACCAGCTATGGATATCTCTATAAAAGTTTCTTTTACGATTTTAGAGGTTTTTCCTTTTTTGATTGATTGACAAAGAACTGACGGTAGTAGAAAAGGTATTTTATGTAGACGTTTGGAAAACTCACGAAAAGTCACGAGTTTATTTGGCACGAGCAGAGCGTAGCGGATAACATTCATGTCGCGTGTTTCATGCGATTCACTAATGGAATGGGGCTGCGGCAAAATTTTGGTCGTTACGACTCAGGAGTCGGCTACAAATTCAGTTCTTCAGCTAATAACCCGCGGCTGTAAAAAGGAATAATTTTTTCTTCTATAAGTCTTATTTTATAATAATGTTAGCACCATACAGACTTGCATATAGAGTCGCTAAGTGTAAAAATGCTCTTACTCTGGATTCCTCCTGAGTTGATTGTTGATAAATCCAATTTGCTGGCGTTTCTCTAATCATCCTGTTGGCTTCTTCAGACTGAAACTGACATTGGCTCCTGGCTCCTGGCTCCTGGTTTACTGTAAACTGAATGACCCATTAATAGATCTCAGTTTGTATTAATAAGAATATCTAAAAATTACTAAATCAAACGAACCTACCTGTAATGAAGTTCGTTTGTAATTATATGAAGACTTTCTGCAGTTGTTACAATTAAGGATGGGAATTGGAGCGTCAGCCAGAGAAGGAGGATCTTATTTACTTTAAGAGGACTTCACATAATTATAATCGAGCTTCATTACAGGTAAGTTCGTTTGATTTGGTAATTATATTTCGTCCTCGTTCCGTAAATACGAACAAACGTAGATGTTTAAAGGTACTTACTTAATGGTGCAACTGTAGAAACCTAAGGAAGATAAAACTTTTTAGAGGTCAATATAAAAGTTTAATATATTATAAGGCAAACACTTTGATAACCCAGAAAATAGATATATAAAACATTAAATCTAACATATGGCAAAATCTTACATATTATACAAATAACGTCCAAACAAGTTGTAACAACCAAAACAAACCAGCCCGCAGCTGCCCTACAGATATGCCTTTGCGTTCCGCTAATGAAGTGGAGGCATGTCTTGTTGAATGAGAGGTATATTTGTTAAAGTCAATATCCTCCTTTGACAAGACATACTTATCCGTCGTGAAATACTTTGCGATGATGCCTTATGGTGCAGTTTTTTAAAGGTTACTAAGTTTCTGTTACATTCCGAACGAATGGATCGCGTTAAATTTATATACGATAAAAGCGTGGTAGCAACACAAATAGCCTTATCGGCTTCATAAAAAGGTAATGAAATGATTGCTTCCTATAAGGACCTGATGCCTTAATACGCTTACTAATAAAACTCCCTGAGAAAAGCATTTTATATCCTTAAGCTCGATAATTCAGTACAATTAACGGATCCCAAGTGTTTTTGAATTTGATTAAATTAGGCCACAAATGAAATACGCCTTTAAAAAATCGTCTTATCAGACTATCTTAAGCCATAGAGGGCCCCAGCAGCTGGGCTATGACGTGCCGATACGAATTAAGGGTGCCATATGAACCGCCCCTGTCATATTGCTCCTGCAGAAACTCTAGTAACACTGTAGCTGATGCCGCAAAACAGCGTTCGTTCTTGGTAAGGAAGAACTGATACCATCGCTTTAAGCCCGAATCGTACTGCTTGATAATAGACAAAGTAATAGAGGCTAAGCAAACATCAATTGTAGTCTTAGGCGTTCCCCTTAATTCTAGGCCCTGCTGGATAAGAACCCTGCAACCAGGATAAGCTGTGGCCACAGTGGGTGGGGTTGAGGTCTGTTAAAAGATTTAAGTAAATCTTCCTTAGCTTGTAAATAGAGAGGTGGTAATTTAAGAAGATTGAGCTGAGGTGGCTTTTACAGTTAAGAATAATTGAAAACGGAAATGCGTAAAATTTAAACTTTTTCCAATTAACAGTAAAGCTATCAACCTTAAACGCATCAGGATCCGGATGCCAGGAAATAAATAAGTCACATTTAGAATTGATCCGGGACGCAAAGATGTCTATATTAGGTAATCCAAAGTTCAGTATTATCTGTTTGAAATATTTATCGTTTAATTCCCATTCAGTCTCAAAGTGTGAATTGCGAGATTCTGTCGCCGCAACCAAATTTTCCTTAGAATTAAAGTAGGAAGCGAAAATTAAGAGATTCCTCTCTTCACACTACTGCCAAATTTTTCGGCAAAGGGAATTCAACTTAGGATGCTGAACACCACAAATTCTATTTATGTAGGCGACTGCCGTTGTGCTATCGATTCGCAAAAGAATATTTTGACTAGGCCGGTTAGTTGCCCCTTAAATCAAAGAAAGTTGCCTTTAACTCTAAGTAATTTATGTGATGTGGCTTTTCCTCCCGGGACCAAAACCCATGTAACCTAACATCATTAGAGTGAATACTCCAACCCGTTAAGGAAGCATCTGAAAAAATTTCTTGATGGAACACCTGCAATCTAATATGATTAAAACTGGTAATATGAGATAACCACGAATTAAGGTCAACCAATCATAATTTCCGAGAGAGCGTCTTAAGGCCAAAATTTTTTTTCTCTTTCTAGTAACTTCGTGTAAACCCATCCATATCGAACAGCTGGGCATACAGCAATAAATTTCCCAATTATTTGAGCAAAAACGCGAATCTGACAGGACTTTTTTCTAAGTAGGAATTTTACACATTTTAAAAGATGAGGTCTCTTATTTTCTGGTATAGAAACAGTCATAGCGTTGGAGTTGTAAATAAACCCCAAATATCTACGTGTTTGGGAAGGAGTAAGAACACTCTTTCCATAATTAATAACAAATCTCAACAATTGAACTGAGGTGGCTTTTACTTGATGAAAATCCATTTATCAAAATAAATAAGAACTAAAAGTTCAGTTTTTCACGAAATTATATTTTTTTACAAGACCATTGTTGCGACAACACCGTTTCTTTATCAAATGTGGCGATAAAGACACGGTGTTGTCAAAACAATTGTCATGTAAAAATATATAAGTTCGTCAAAATTTGAACTTTTAGTTCTTATTTATTTTGACAAATCTCAACTCTTGGAGAAATGTAACAGTTATTGCGTTTACATGCATCTAATGTTTTCCCTAACAGTTAAAAATTGTCAAAATATAATACTGAAAGTAAAACCTTTCCTCTTAGAAAGACCAGAATAGGTTTCATAAGTTTGGTTAAAACAAACGGAGCACAATTAATGCCAAATGGCATGCAATGATGGTATTCATACAAAATTCCATCAAACATAAAACGTAAAAATTTTCTATAATTTTTGTCAATGGCAACTAAATAATATGCATTTTTTAAATCCAAGGTAGACATAAAAAAATTCTTTTCAATTATATTGCCCACTGTTCTGTGATCCTCAAGTTTAAAATGTTCGACCCTAATAAAATTATTAGGAGACTTTAAATTCAAAATAAACCGCCTAGATCCATCCGGCTTCGGCATTAAAAAAATATTTGAAATAAATTCTCCCTTGCAATGTGGTAGTTTATTAATAGAACCCATAGCTAATAATTCCTTAACTGAATTTCCTAAAACAATCTTTTCGGAATCTGTCCAATGTGTTTCCGAAGGCAGTATACTTTGGTTTGGCTTAAGGAGGAAAGGAATCTTTAAACCCAATATCCGAGATAGAATTCTCTTATCTTGCGTAATTTATTTCCATATGAGTAAAAACTTACGTAGACGTCCAGCCATACTACATACTTCATTACACTCTACTTCCTGAAGTTGCGGCCCCCTTGTCGATGACGATGGTCCAGGTCCGCTGTCCTTTGGGTCGGGTAGGCTCCTTGACGGGTAGGCTCGTGTTAAGGCTTCTTAAATAAACCCCGGTTGTTGGGATTAGGTGGTTTATTAACTGTCTTGGAAGGTTTCGCTTTTAAATCGAAGCCAGTCTTCTCAATGTCCTTGGATGTCTTAATCCGCTCACCCAGTTCCTTCCCGAAAAGCTACCCATGTGCTGTCGCAGACACGAGGGTATCTTTTAAATCCTTCCGTAGGCCGAGAATTAGCAATTCTTTACGAATAGCTGGGTGTTTGCAGTGGAGGTCTATTAACAACCTACTAGCATCACTGGCCAGCTCGATAAGGGGATAATTTGCCCCCCCCCCCTTCTGAAATAAGGCCGGTGGTTAATTGATCCAATGAAGCCAGTGCTGACCCAATCTGACTTTGTTGGCCAGCTAACTTTTGATCCCTTCGACTCTCCAGCTCCCTGATAGCTGTTGCAACTTCTAAATTAACTGATAGGGCCTTCAGAAGTAGTTATCTGGAGGTGGGTATTTCTTCATTAATTTTGTCAGGGCTTCCTTGCTAAGTCCCTTATTCAGAATGAACGACCAGCTGGTGGCTACGTCCTGGTGAATACTAGGACCTGATGGTTCTCGTATAGGGTGTTCTCTCCCAACAGGGCCAAAATTCTTGAGTCAAGGGACGACACTTCTTTGTCTATAAGAAAGGAATTACTATTTTGTCTTGCGACATTATTCTTTTTAACTCGTAGAAATAAAAGAGACATTTCCATAAATGTAGAAACCCAATTGGCTCAAAATATTTAAATGGATGGTCCTGAAGCTAAAGTAAGTCATAATACTTCAGTAACGTAGTGTAAAATGTGCCATAATAAGTTCCAAACAATTAAATATTTCTTGGAATTGAAGCGCACGTTTTACAACAGGCTGTCAAATATGATACATGTCATCTTTGAAGCTGCTAATTATACCATCATATTTAGCCGACAACAAGGGATAAAGGAAGGTCCCAACATTCCCAATATTCCGATTCTCGTGAAGCATCCTCTTCCCGCCGGCTAGGCCCAGGTTTGTCGACAGCCGATGCCGCTATCACGACGACTGAGACAAGGGTGGACAGATTGTTCTCCTGTCTCTCGACTGACTACGACTTTTTTTCGGTCAAACACTGTTTTACCTTCGAAATTTTCCATATAAGAAATTCCTTCTCATCCGTTTCTGCACTGTAACTCCTTTTTTGTCCAGACGACATGATTCTTTACACCACACTGGCTAAACTAATAATAATTAAACAAACAGAAACGCAAAATAGGGTAAGTATACACACGTCAAACGCGTTACGCACTGTACGGCACGAAAACAAGGAATGAGCTAACTGCGTTATCGGACCATCGTAACACCCGACTGGTTCGGACGGGTTCGATAGAGGGTTTTTTGCTTTAAAAATTCGTGGTGTACGGTATGTTTCGGGGGAACTACATTTGTTCTTATTTACGAAACCCGAACGTACCCGAACACATCCGAACATACCCAAACACTAGTAATATCCGAACACACCCAAACATATCCGAACACATCCGAACATACCCGAACACACCCGAATATACCCGAACGCACTCGAATATACCCGAACATACCGAACACTCCCGTATATACCCGAAAATTCAAAATTTTCACTCGCCAACTCGAACATACCCCAATATTCACGAAAATTCAAATTTTCCCGCCAAAAGTGGCTCAGAACCGGCACCACTGTACTACTGAGAATCCATAGCTGTTCCTGACATTTCTTCATAAATTTCACTATTATAACAAAAATATGTTCTAGAGAACCATTTTTCAATTAAGATGAGAAGGTTTTATTGCAGATTCTCGGATTTTAATATATCTGAAATTCAGAAATACGAAGGACTCTACGTTAAATTAGATTATCGTTTGGATCTAATGTAATGGTTTTTAATTGTTCAATGAAGTGAAAGGAATTAAATACGAAACTACTGCAACTGCATAGGGATTTTATATAGCAACTAGATATTTTGAGTAATCCTGGCTTGAGAACCTTAGAGAGTCCATAGAAACGATGAATTTTAGACTCGTGAGGGGTGAGCAAAGCGAATCTAATAAAGAAGATACTTTAATACCCGATTTAAGATTGCGTTCCATAGATATTATTTAGAAATCTTCTGGATTATTGCTCAGTTGTTGATAAATCGAACTTTCTGTCGTTTTATCAATCATCCTGTAGCAGTTTCAGTTAAGGTCTGAATAAGACAACATGATGATGCCGGAGGAACTCAGAAGATTTGTAAATAGTTTTACAATAGCCGCTGAAAATTTCTTCAAAAAATTAATGACATGTTTTGTAACTTAGGTAACCAAAACGTAACCGTTACCATTTTAAAACAAATAAATATTGGTTGAGGCCCCATACGTCAAAACCTACCATCCACCGTGAATCGCGTCTCATAATCGCCCTACATTAACGCCATCCTCAGGTACAGCGACGACGAAACATTGGAAGAGTGCGACGACAGCGAGTATTACGTCGAAACTGTTTCTCCGGAGCGTTCGATAGACCCCAAGACCGGACTGTCTCAGTCCAACACTAGTCTCGGTTCGCTGAGGCAGACTTACTGCTATGGTAACCAGCAGTGCTACGACCACGGCAGCTATGGTTACGGGGTTTACGTGGGCTACGCCAACGAAGAACCCGTCAAGAGCGTCGTGGTGACTGCAGCCACCACGAAACCCAAGATTACATCCGCCATCTACAAGAACAAAAGCGCCAGCGTTGATGTAGCATCGTTGAGACTTAACGGCTTCAATGATAAGAAAAATAGTAGTCTGGACCACGTAATGGAGAGCTACGGGTTGGAAGGTTTCGGGTCATGTGTGTGCAGTGTTAAAATTGTAGAGGGAGATGAAGGAAGGAACAGTTAAGGAAAGTTCAAGAGAAGTGCTGGACGATAGTCCACAAACAATACGTTACCTGTCTATGTTGTCGGTGTTAAAACGGTCTTAAAAATCAAAAATGTCGTACGCGCTTTTGAAACAGTATCGTCGGAGATCAAAAGGACCCCTCACTTTTTTTTTGCAAAATGGCTTACGGCCAATTTTAATACAAAAATAGTCGTTTTTCTTCCTGTAAGTTGGGTGACGTTGAATTTTAATATTTTTTAATAAAAACTTTTCTTTCTTGACAAAATTGTTATGAGAAACTTTTACTTATTGTATGGTCTCAAAATTTTGAATGATATAAGGTGTTTTAAATTACGGGGAAATCCCTGGAGTATAGAAACATATACATATATAAATACATACCTTTGTACAATGTTTATTTAAGTTTTCAAAAAACTTCCACAGGCTACAGTGACATTATTTACACAGCTTCTGGATTCCTCCTGAATCGGTTTGCCGACGTTCCTCTTAGATTCTCTAGAGCTTAACTGAAACTGGTTTTCATTCAGCTCTGTTCCTGCTGCCAATATTGGTGAAAGTCGTTGGGTCGTGGTTAAAATTGCTTGTTTAGAGATTTCTATGCATTACCAATCTCCCATAGAAAATAAGTTTGAAACCAACCCCATACTTGCCACTGTGCTCCTTTCTTGCATCCGCAACATCACTGACCACATATGAGTTTTACCAAAAAAAATTCCGAGAATCCATAGAGAACCCTAAACAACCAACCAATCTTAACCGCGACTCAGGTCTTTCACCAATATGGGAATCAGTTATCCGAGACAATATGCCCCGTCTCTAACTCCGCCCTCCTCAAACAGTATATAGGCAGGGATAGAGTAGAACAGAGAGTAGACAGTTTCAGTGTTGACTTCTTTAAGTCAACAGGATGAGTAGGAAAAAGTCAGCCTGTTCGATTTGTAAAGAACCGACGCAAGAGGAATACAGAAAATGTGTAAATACCAAAGTTTGTTTAATTTCTTCGAAGGATTTTGGATGAATTTAAGTGAAGATAATACATACGATATAAATTTTGTGCAGCTACGTGCCTGTAATTATTTTTAGAGGCAAACGTTACTAAAATATATTTTGTGCCATCCTCTATGTCAATATTTACATAATTTTATTCTATCGAATTTTTCAACAAAAACTGCAGAGTTTTTAAAACTGTTAATAGTTTTGCAAATCTTACAGTTTGGTCATCTACAAACAAATAGTCTTTTAGATGTCTGTGAAGTAAACTACTATTACTAGGAATTAACGATATTTACGGCGGTTATTTCATTTTATTTAGATAATAACAGTCACAAAACCGTGCCGATAAAATTAGGTTGTTTTCAAGATCGAGAACATCGGTCCAAAATGAGGTGCGGTAATTTTGCATCCTTTTAAATAGTAATAAAATAAACCTCTGTATAAATATGTTAGTTAACCATTTATTCACCTATTTATTCCTACAAAACAATATTGCCAAAAAGGTAGGGTGCTAAGCGTCCTATTTATTTATTTATTAAGCAATCAACAGAACGGAGTTCTGATGAAAGTTTACATTATTGGATATGCACATAGGCAATTAAATGAATTATACTACAAAACAACTAACCAACTAACCAATAATATCAAAGGTAACATTTTTGCTTAAAAGTATTTATGTTATATATCGGAAATAAATCAATATTCAATAGATTTCCGAGAGAATATATATTATACAATGCAAAGGTTACACCTGAACCTGGTAAGTGGCAAATTTGCAAAATTAGTTGAGGATATCAATTTGAATGTTCAATAATTTTTTTAAAAATATTACTTACGTACTTCTGAGGATATAAAACTAATTTCATCTAGGCAACGGGAAGACCATGCTTTTTGCAATGCGAAAATCTTCAAAATCTCTTTTGCACTTATTATAGTCTGCTACGAACAAACCCATTGTAGAGCATTTATAGTGTTTTTAATTTACTGATTTTGAATGAATTTCTGATTATAAACCTCTATCCACTGTCACCCCTCAGGGTTTACACTCATATATTATGCTAATTGAATAGGACGAATTAATAATTTGTTTTTTTTCTTCTTATTGGCATGTAGCATTTTTCAATGTTGAATGACAAGCAGATGACCAAAGACCACTCATATACTCTATCCAAGGGATTTTGAAGTAGGTTAACATCTCGCTCTTGAATTCCCAGATTTGATCCCTGCCGTACACCAGATCTTGTCAAAAAAATCCTGGATTTCCCTTCTTTATAAACGATAAATTGTTTCCTATCCGACAAATAGTTTATTTAACAATTCAAATTTGTGTAGTTTTGTCAACTAAAGCTTTACTAAAATCTATAAAAATAATGCCGAGTTGACTATTTTCTTCCATTATGTGACTTGTTTTTTTGCACAAGCTTTCAAAAGACTTGTTGTTGCAGATCTATTAGGTACAAGGAGATGTTGCTTTTCGCTTATACGGGAGTGGCGACCTAAAATTTTATTATACAAAATAGATTCTCCCAATTTTGGGGGAGATATGCATTTGTTTGAAGAATGATATCTTTCAGACGCTTTAGTAGAAACTGTACACGCCCTTTCGTATGTCCGGAGAAAGCATGTCTGGACCCACAGATTTCTTCGGTTTCAGGTTTTTTACTGATTGCAGGATATCTTCATCACGATTCTCTAATTTCAAATATACAGGATGTTTTAAAATGAATGGTCCAGAGAATGCCAGTGTATTCTTTGTACATAATATTTCGCTTGTCAAATAAACCTGTGTCCTAAAGTCAATATTTGCGGAGATACAGGGTGATAAAAGTAGTTTTATTTTTTCCTTTTTTCATTAGTTGCGTTCACAATTTCAAAAATATAGGGGCAAAAATTCGCATATAAGATTGTGTAATAAGCTTTGGTTATTCTCAAATTTAATTTCCGATAAGCAGGGTCATTTTTTGGATTTTTTGCAAGTGATTGTTCAATATCTGCATTTTAATCTGTTTTCAAGATATATTTTATATTTTTTTATTTAAAACGACGTGCGTTTTAGGTGTACAACAATTTTTGGTATACTACACGAGAAAATTGAATAACTTTTTTAAAAATTCGTCGAAAACCATTTTACTAAAGAAATGTGAGAGTGGATTCCTTTGACCCTTCAAACAAGCTGTCCGTAAGTCAACGCGATTTTACGTTTTGGCAAAAGTAAAAAAAATAGCCTTTCTATTTCTTAGTTATTGAACTTGTTTAGCGTGTTTTTACGATCGAACTTACTTATTATGGAATGTATTTATAATGTATACAGCGTGTTATTGAAATTATGTTGTATACATTAATGAAGGAACTTCGTGGTCGATGGACCACGGTCGCTGCCTAGTATTTACAACAAATTGATACAAAAGTTTTGTTGGGGTTTTCTCACTTGCTTGATGTTGAAATAACACCCACGCGAACTTCTCATGCTTTTACTGATTTTCAAAAGGAACAGAGATAGACTTCTACACTACCAAGTTAAATAAAAATTACATGTGGCCAATCCCCCCGTTTGCGACCTAATTCTCTAACAGTTTATTCGCCACTATCCCCGCGGTTTTTCACTCTTCCCTTTTTCGTGGTGTCGTGCGGCGTTGCCACTATTGGCTCACATTCATAAAGTACATAAAAACTGAACATAATTCGCCCCCTTGAAAGGCTAGGCTTTGCTTTCAAAATATTATACAAACAAGGAATATTTCTAACATGAAGAATTAACGCGACATGTTTATCACATTTCAATTCACGGGTAGCAATGCTACCTTCGTCAGTGCCCTTTTAAACACACCGTTTTGGGTTTTTACACTGATCACAGGCACAATGTTGTCCTTCCCTGGATGTAGATCCACTATCCTTCCGAGAGGCCAGCAAAGGGAGGGAACGTTGTCTTCTTTTAGTAGGACAAGATCGCCCACATGTGCTTTTCGATCATCGTTGAAATACCATTTGCTTCTTTGCTGCAATTGATGGATATAATCCATTCTCCAACGTGACCAGTAGTGATGCCCCATCAATTGAAGATGGCGATAGCGTTTCAGGTAATTGACCTTGTCATTTAGAAGATATTCTTCGGGAATAGCTGTAGCTGCTGCCCAATTAAGAAATGTGCTGGCGTGATCACGTCGAGGTCATTAGGATCGGATGACATTGGTACAAGACGTCTGGAGTTTAATATAGCCTCGATTTGGGTAGTCAAAGTATAAAATTCCTCATAATTTAAACGAATACCGCTTAAAACGCGCTTTAAGTGATGTTTACACGATTTCACAGCCGCTTCGTGAATACTGCCAAAATGTGGAGATTTTGCTGGCATGAAGTGCCATTTTATATTAGAATGTAAGACATAATTTTGAATATCTGTTGAATCTATAATTTTTTTTAATCGAAATAAGCTTGTTATTAGATCCAACAAAATTTGTTGCATTGTCATTGTAAATGTGTGAGCAAAAACCTCTTCTCGAGACAAATCGTTTTAATAAACTTAGAAACCCTTCACTAGTCAGATCAGTGATAAGCTCAATATGTACGGCTTTGACTGCCAAGCAAACAAATATGCAAACATAACCCTTAATAATTTTATTGGATCGAGTTTTTCCATCTTTTAATTCGAAAGGCCCTGCATAATCTACAGCGACAGATAGAAATGGACGAGTCGGCTCAACACGAAATTTAGGTAATTCACTCATTTTTGGATTTATTATAGGCGGATTTGTTTTAACACACGTAATGCACTTACGCACATAAGATTTCACGACTTGTTTACCTTTAAGCGGCCAAAACTGTTGTCGTATGTGAGCTAGAGTGTCTTGTACACCAGAGTGTAATGTACGCTTATGTTCACGATCGATTAAAAGACGTGTAAAGTGATGTTTTGGAGGGAGGATTATAGGATGTTTTACATCGTAGTTAAATTTTGAGTTGCTTAATCTACCACCGAGTCTTATTAGACCATTCTGGTCGATAAATGGCGATAAACATTTTAATTTACTTTTCGATGAAACTCGTTTTTTTGCCTTTAAGTCATGAATTTCTTGGGAAAAACCTCATTTTAATAGGGCAATTTCACTCTGTTTAATTTCATCGGAACTCAATTGACTAAATTGTCTTAAAATTCTAGACACCTTCAGGTCAGGCGGTGATGCGAATTAATTTGTTTAGGTTTGAGTATTTGTTAAATAATTCCAAGTCTTGACCGATTGATGTGGTTAAAATTATCTTAGAGTTAGGCTTTGATTCCGGTATATTCTCAATGGGAATAAACTTATTTGAATTCTTAGGCCAATCGTCAATTTTCGTAAAGAACTGTGGTCCATTTAACCATAATTTTGAATTTATTAAAAATTTAATATTGGCTCCGCGAGAAATTATATCGGCTGGATTATGTTCTGAAGGAATATGATTCCAAGTTTCCTTTTTTGTCAACTGTTGTATCTCAGCAACGCGGTTTGCCACGAAGGTTTTCCAACATTTAGGTTCCTTGGCTATCCAAGACAACACAATCATCGAGTCTGTCCACAAAAATAATCGGTCAAAATTAAGTTTCAAAGCTTCAACACATTTTTTGTTAATTTGGCGAGTAATGCTGCACCAAGTAATTCTAAACGCGGTAATGATAAAGATTTTAGAGGACTGACGCGTGATTTGGCACATAATAAATGACTCTCGATTGTATCATCGATGTTTACTGAACGTACATAAATGCAACACGCATAGGCGCGCTCGCTTGCGTCCGAAAATCCGTGAAGTTCTATTAATTTCGGCTGTTTTACAATTACGTGGCGTGGTATACGCATTAAACCTACTTGTGATACTTCCGCCTTTAAGCCTGACCATTCGGAGAAGAGCTGACTTGGTATGCTTTCATCCCAGTCAATCTTTAATTGCCAAAGTTTTTGTATTATTAATTTAGCTCGAATTGATAAAGGACCTAATATACCGAGCGGATCAAAATTTTTTGCTATAAATGAAAGTATTGACCTTTTCGTAACCTTGTCATTGTGTGTTAATAAATCTTGAGAATTGTATTGGAATTTGTCAAGATGTGGTATCCAAGAAACCCCCAGAGTTTTAACGCATGAATCGTCCGTAATGCAATATTTACTCTGTCCGTGATTCGAATTATTTATTTCGTTGAGAAATTTATTATCATTTGACCGAAATTTTCTTAATTCAAATCCGTATTGAGATAAAATTTCCGAAATATTTTTTCTTAATTGAATAAGCGAATCGATTGTTGAGGCTCCAGTGAGAATGTCATCCACGTAAAAGTCTGAGCTTATTATTTCACTTTCATCGGGCCATTTTTCGGCAATATTCAAAGAAATTTCAAATAAACAACGCGTTGAAAGAAATGAAGCCAGCGCCGTGCCATACGTGACAGTATTTAGCTGAAAATGTTTAATTGCTTGCTCGGGAGAATTGCGCCATACGATGCGTTGTAAATTTCTTTCATCTTTATCTATTAGGATTTGACGGTACATTTTAGTCAAGTCGCCTATAAAGACATAATTATGTTTTCTAAAACGAGTTAATATTGTAAACAAATCATTTTGAATAGTGAGTCCGGTTTTTAATACATTATTTAACGATAAATTCGTTGAAGATTTGGATGCAGCGTCCAAGACTACTCTTACTTTAGTTGTTGTACTATCGGGTTTTTCAACACTGTGGTGAGGAATATAATAGATCGGTGTTTTTGAAGGATAATCGCGCGGTATTTCGGTCATGTGACCTAGATTATGATATTCCTGCATAAATTCTCGATATGATTTTTCGAGTTCGGGATTTTTGGCTAATCGTCGTTCAATACTATACAACCGGTTAATGGCGGTTTGTTCAGATTCACCCAACTTGATGAAAATGGGTTTTAGGGGAAGTTTTACGATAAATCTGCCTGATTGATCGCGTGTAGTATTTTGCTTAAAATGATTTTCGCATTCGATTTCTTCTGATGACATTTTAGCGCGAGTACTTGAATTAATTTCTTCAATAGACCAAAATCTCTCTAAATTTTCGTGAAGTGATTCTCGTATGAAATAACAGTTGGATAACATGACATCTGATTTTCCGCTTTTTCCCTTGCCGCAAGGTATTTGACCAGTCACAATCCAACCGAGTAATGTTTTTTGTAAAATCGGTAAATTTTTGCCGAGTTTTATTTGACCGATGCAAAGTAACTCAAAAAAGACTTCACAACCTATTAGCAAATCGATCTCTGCGGGAACATTAAATTCAGGGTCTGCTAATGGTAATTCGGATGGAATGTTAAGTTTTGTTATGTCAATGTAGTTTTGTGGAGACAGTTCCGCTATTATCGACAAAACAAGAAAGTTTAATTTATTCTTATAGCCGGTGTGTTGGGAAGAAAATTTTATTTCAATGCGCTCAGATATATTTGTTTTTACTTGATTTATTCCTATAACAGGCATATTAATTTTTGAAGTTTGCAAATTTAATTTTTTGACCATAGAAGATGTTACAAAATTTGATTGCGAGTAATGCTCTACAAGTTATGATATTTTTATCCTTGTCGTACAATTGTACGACTGCCGTGGACAGTAAAATATAAGAATTGGTGGTATTTTGACAAGTATTAGACATTACTTGCTTATTAATTGACTTTTCGCGGCTTTGCGCGCTCTTCAAAGAATTGTCAGTGGTAACATTGCAAGTCGTTTTTTCTTTAGAATTTTCTGAAATGTCGCGCAAGTTGTTTGAACTTTCTTTTGATCGATGTAATAAAGTTGAATGTTTTTGCTGACAAATTTTACATGCAGAAGATCGACATTCTGACTTTTTATGCCCATACCTTAAATAATTTGAACATAAATTCATTTTCTTTACCATATCGAATCCATCCGAGACTGACAATTGTTTGAATTTTTCGCATAAGTATAAAGGGTGTTCATTTTTGCAATAATTGCATTTTCGGATATAGTTGGCTCCCGAAGAAACAAACGAGCGCGATTCGTAAGGTTTTTTAATAGTTGTACATGCCTTTGTATCTAAAGTTTCTAGCATTTGACATCTTTGTGATAGGAATTCGTTAAAATCGTGGATCTGTCTCCGGTGAGGGGGACGGGGCAGGCATCGGAATGTGTGATTCCCCTAGAACTTCTTGGAAATGATGTTGATCTAATATTTTTTTGGCTTCAGCTATGGCGTCGAAATAGCGGGTTTCAAATTCTTCGCGTTCGATTATGCAGTCATTTTCGTCATAATTATCCGGAAAATCGCTTAATAATAATTCTTCAAATTGAGTTTGAATTGATTTAAATTTTTCTAAAGTGGGTTTTATTGATTGAAATCTTAATTGTAATTGTTCGATATGTTGATCGATATTACTTTTTGCTAAAAAAGTTTTAAAGCGAGTTAATTCTCCCTTGATTTGGGCTCTGCTGTGCTTTAAACGGTTTAAATCAAATTCTGAATCGTGTAAGTCGTTATCACCTACATCTGACATCGTGCCGGCGTGAAATAGATAGATATTCTAATTCGAAGAGGTTTTTGCTCGAGGTTTGTTTTTGTGTCGGTGATTAATTGAAATTACGTGTCTTTATTATAGGAAGTTTACGAGTTTTTTTTTTATTATGATTATTATATTCGAGACCCTCAAACTTTGCCTACAAAGCTAATGACATCGTGTAAATCCACTTAATGCGATTGCAATTCAGAACGAGAGACAAATGTCTGAGATTTATATTTTTCAAATTACGTGCGCAGGCACAATATTTCGGGTAAGTGATAGGTATTGGGAAGGACTGACCTTGATTATCGCTCTAGCTTTCGTCTGACAGGCAACAAGTGTCGATGATTGCAATTCTCAGGTTGATACGTCGTTTATGTCCAAGTCTGTCCGATGCTCGGGCGCCAATAATGTGTTGGGGTTTTCTCACTTGCTTGATGTTGAAATAACACCCACGCGAACTTCTCATGCTTTTACTGATTTTCAAAAGGAACAGAGATAGACTTCTACACTACCAATTTAAATAAAAATTACATGTGGTCAATCCCCCCGTTTGGGACCTAATTCTCTAACAGTTTATTCGCCACTATCCCCGCGAATTGTCTAAATTTTTCAAAATTGATAAAATAAATTTAGATGAGATCTTAAAATGCTAACTCGTTTTGGTTGTGCTGTAAGTTTTTAATAAGTGGCTCATAGTACTTACCATCAGATGCATCAAAGTTCCCTGTAATACCCTGATGACACTGTTATGATCGGCTCTCCACAAACAATTTATCTCACAAACTTTTATTCGCATCCAAGAACTAACTAACAATGCGCATCTATTGCTGTCGACATGAGCATTCGCATAAACTTGTTGTTTTAACATTAATTGAAAAAATAAATTATTTCGAACTAATTTCGATCAGATTAACTCGTTAGATTGTACGAAGTCATTAAAATAACACCCTGTGAAGAATTTTCTGAGTATTTTATTTAAACCGCAAGAAAAATGTATAATAAAATGCAAAATTAAATCAAATCAAAATTGGAGATTTTCGTCACAGGAATTATTTTTGTTCTAAATGGCTAGTTTAAAAAAAAAGTAATTGTAATTGGCTTCCTAAAAGCGTTTTCTATTGGCAAATCTGAAATGACATTAAAGTTTCGCTAGTGCCAATGAGAACCACCCAACTACTCACACAATAGTCATGCCGATTTTTGAAGACTATATGTTTAAGATCATATGCGTCACTGTCAAATCGGGATTAGACAAACCATTTGCATACAGGTATAACAAAAAGGTATTTTGTAGTATGTATTTGTAACTTAAACATTCTTTTTTTCTTCGTCATTGCTTAAGGTCAGAGGATTTTCGCAATAGTCTTAAGCTTTGGTAATGATGTTTTTTCTTTGTCCCTACAAAGGTGGTTAAATTAAAAATTGCTGTCCAACTTATTATACTCAGGAATTGTTCTATGCTTTAGTGCTACCTTTGTCGGTTCTTGAGGATGGGCTATAAATTTAAAGTTTATTGCTTAGACCCTTACTATGGAATGGTTGGCTAGCCATTAAACATATTTATTTTACATCGGGTTTATTTAAACGTAAAAACTTTGATATCTTATCTATTTCATTCTAGTTTGTTAATGAAAATGTCATTGTTCATAATTCAGATTCATTATCATTAAACAGAGAAAAAATATCCTTATTTAGTAGCATTAAAAAGGGTATTTTGGATTGTATATCAAAAACGGTATCCATGCCAATGCATTCTAAATAGAAACATTTGCCCAAGCCGCTCTAATATTTTTGATATCATACGGGACTATCGAGATACAGTGTACCTTCAAAAATGCTTCCAAAGATATGCAAAATATTCAAATACGAGTTGCGTTTCTAAATTTCCCGTAAAAAGTGATGCAATAGCACCTAATTGATATCTTTTAGGTTTCCAAAGGGACAACGAATTTAGAATTATTAGGATGGCCACACAGGAACTATAGATAATAGCAAAAAAACTTAAAGACAAAAATTGTTTGAAACTTATATTTAAAAAATATTATAATAGTATATACCGCGACAACGAATCGATTATCCACAGCAACATTTGAATTGAATTGTGTTTCCGATTTCACACGATATAACGTCGACTTTATTATTTTAAATTGAACACCCTGTATATTATTAATTTTTTCGATTTGCTAAATAATTCTAAACATCTTTTGGCTGACATACTTTCTGTCAAAAGAAAATTCGTAGGCATTAAAAAAATGCAGTTATGAAGAATGAAAACTCCATTGTCTAGACCGACTGATAAACTCAACGTCCATAAGGGTTTTAATCATCTTTTTGCACGAAAATAAATAGGATAATAAAATTGCGAATAAACATGGCTATGGATTCAAAACAAAAGAAACAACAATCTAAATTTTGACACACATAGGAACTTAATGTCGGGTGTTTCCTCCTAATTTATAATGGTATTTTTATAGTTATCAACAAGGAATTTAGTTTCACTTTCTCTAAAGCAATATAACTTTCTCTTCTAGTTCAATTGCGCTTTCAATGAGGAGTAAGTAACCATATATTTCTTTGTGCTGGCTTACCACGTTTCTCAGTTTTATGGCAATTTTTTTAAGGGTTCCATTCTTAGAAATATTGACTTTAGAGATGGAATATGTTAGACATAAGTTGTTTATTGAGATTAAAAAATCAAGAATATACAGAGTGTTGCATTTAAAATCACAATTACTTTTACGCTACAAATGTTCAAATTATTCAATCCTATCAACTTACCAAATTGTATATTTTTATCTCAAGCCATTTTAAAATGCAGCTGTGGACAGTAGTTTCGTTGCCAGATCTCTGTGTGTGCAACTTTATTTCGAATAACCTATATATTTTTTGAATTCCTCGGAAATTTCTGGACAAATTTTATATATGTATCATTCGCATACGAGTCTTACCGTTTCTGCAGAATTTTGAATTTTACGCTATAAGTGACGATATTTTGCTAGATAGTCTATTACGTAATATATAGACTACCGACTTCAATGAGTCATCTATATTAATGCCCAACAGCTTAACTGATTTACCTTCTGAAATTGCTTGAAATTATCAGTCTTGACTTTGTCATAATTTGTTTTAAGTAAACCATTCTGCAGCCTTATCTTCAAGCAACTTTGAGTTATAGTTTAGGATATTAATGTCGTTATCAACATTAGTTAAAGTAGTATCGGCTGGATTTAAAACACAAGAGTCAAGAATTTATACATAATGTGAGTAAAATGAAAACCTGTACGGAATCCCGAAGGACTTCATGATTTACTTGTTTGAAAATTTCCCTGACATATTGTGACGTCCTGCAAGATATGGTTGAGTTTCAGTACTTGTCCCCTAAAGTCATAAAAACAATCTAGTATGTTTACTGGAACTTTATTATTTCTAGTACTCTTAATGGACAGCCCCCTGCTGATGCTCAGCTTTTTAGGGGCTGAATTACAGTTTATTATATGGAGGTGCCTTCTTAGATGCCAGTGTCCTATTTGGGTTCCTCTCAGTGTTCGTACTCATGCACGACTGCTACCGAGAGCCCGGTTTCGATTCTGAGGGGTAGAGGCTCTCGCAAAAAAAACTAACATAAAAATTTGGTTACGGATCAAGCCATTATCAAAATTACAGAAGAGCAATTAAGAAACACATCAATACAAATATAAACTAATACTAATACAGTACGGATGATTTATGTTAATATATCTACTGTTGTTATCGAGAGCTGTTTACTTTATATGAGATGAAGTAAAGAAAGTATAATTTTTCGAATTTTCGTTGGTTACTATAGAGAAGAAAAACAAAAAAAATATTGCAAATATGTGAGTAGAATGTGTTTGTTTTTTGTTCTTTAAGACACGAATGTTGCTTATAAGTTAATTTTTATCATATTTCGTTAATAAAAATTTTGCTAAAGGTATCTATTATTTTTATAAGTTTTAATAATTTATATGTGTTTATTTTTAAATTATTTTTGAAATAACAAATATAATATTGAAAACTGAATATTTTGTCAGATATGTCTAAATTGTCGCTGAAATACGAAAAACTGTCATTCCAATTTATCCGAACATTAACTTATAACCTTTAAGTTTTCCACCCTATTCAAATTTATATTTTATTACTCTATTGTTTTAATAAGTGAGATATACAGAGACAAAATTACCTTTTTATGGAAATTGAGAAAAAAAATTATTTGTAACACACGTCGTAGTGAAAATATTATTCTTGGTAATGATTTTTAACGGTAAAGCGTTAGAGTGAGTTTTTTTAACAGAATAAAATGTTTAAAGACAATATCAGTTATATCTTGTGGGTGAGAAAAAAACGAAAATTAAAAAATTCGCACCTTAAAAAGTAAAGATAAAAAACAAGCACATTCACTTACATCATATAGAGTGACTGAAAATGAATCTTTGTTCGTATTTTCAAGGCTCGAAACAAGCGCTTTACTAATATCGGGAAACCAAAGACTGAAGAACTGACCGCCATCCACTATATTGAAGAGGTACCACAGGTGCGTCCATGCACTCCAGATTCTGAACCTGACATTGCAGCTTGTGCAAGTTTGAGAGATTTAGAAACTCTATTTCTTAATCTGAATAATTGTGAGATTGAAACATGTATGCAAACGATTATTGAACGCAGACTATTTTACAAAGCAACAACTGCGTTTTAAGGTAATGACATTATCTATTCCCATTTATGCTCATTTGAATATTTCAATATAATATTTTATATTATGTATCGAATGATCATTTATAATGTCAAAAAAACGTCAAATACAAAAGTTATTCAAAAAATAGTAAGCTATGTGCAAGATATATTTTTATATATACAGGGTGTTGCAGAAATCACCCACAGATAAATAACGATAATATGTTGCATAATGTGTCGAATACCCAAATCCAATAGTTTTTGAGAGATATGCGCTTTTAACATAAAAGCAACATTCAAAGATAAATAATATTCTAGAATTTTTAATTTATGTGAAGTAGGTCGTCACCAAAAAACAAAATGTTTGTTTATAACAGTTAGTGGCAGTTACCAGTTACAGATTTTGCAAAACTCACGAGAGGGCTAAATTGGCTCAAACTGAACTACATGTAATTACCCCAGAATGCACATTCGAGACAAAAAAACCTTTAATCGAATCTATGAAAATTTTCAACAAAGAAAATGCCAATATTTTCATACGAAAATTATCGTAAAGCTGAAAGAAAAAAATACATCATAGGGGAAGATTCAAAACTCTTTCAAAAAGACATTTAATTTTAGGCCTACCACAAAATTGACGCCCATGCATCGAGAAGAAATGGTTAAATTTTGCTATCAAATGTTGGAAAAATTAACGGAAATGATTATTTAAAATTTGTTTCTACGTCTTCATTTCTTCTAGGTTTCTTTAGACGGTAATGGTTATCTAAATTTTCTTCAGAACGATTTGAAAAACTATATGGATGGGCTTCCATTGGAACAATTAAGGAACTTCGACAACAAGACGGCACTACTCTTTCTCATTGTGTAACATTTGTTAAGAACTATTTCAATTAAACGTTTAATGAATGGATTGGAAAATATGGAACAATGAAATGGCAACGCATCAATCCCAACCTGAGGCTGTAAACGCAAATACCATCTAAAAAACCTGATTAGAACAGAAGTTCAAATCTTAAATGAAGAATATTCCCAATCTATCACTGCCGCTTTAGAAAGATTACGGAGATCACACATTAGATGTATTGAAGAAAATGCGGAACCAGTTGAAAAATTCCATTCGTGAAACTAATTGCCTACATATTATATTATACTGAATTATAAGTTCTAGAATATTTTTTAATGTTGCATTTAAGTTAATCAATATTGTGAAAACTATTGAACTATGAAATGTTATCGTTTTTCTGGCTAAGCTGGTTGTTTGTTTAAATTTTTCGTAGATTCGATGAAATCTTCTTTGTCTGAAACGTGCAATCGGTTTAAATTACACTTGTGCCAATTTAACCCTGTTATTCGGTTTAATAAACGTTTTCAAAATTCATAGTTTTTCTCTTTGTGAATAACGCCTCTTTTATAGAATAAGAACAACATAGTTTTACTAAATCAGTAACTGTCACTGGCAGTTATAAAAAACATTTTGTTTTTTTGAATCTTATTACTGATTGTTTATTTTATATTAAAAGCGCATACCCCTAGAAAACTATTAGATTTAGATATAGGACATATTATACAAGAAATATACAGAATTTTTATACAGGGTGTCCCATTAAAAATATATAAATTTTTTCCGTGGGTGCTTTCTGCAACACCTTGTACAAATAAAAATATATCTTTCATCTGTACTTTTTAAAGCGCTATTATTTAAATTTTCGATTTTTTTCCACCTACAAGATATGCCCGATACCGCCTTTAAATATTTTATTCCGTTAAAAAATCTCGCTATAATGCTTCACCGTTAAAAGTAGTTGCTTAATAATATTTTTACTACAACGCGTGTTAGAAATAATTATGTTTTTCTTTTCTCAATTTAAAAAATTTCACTTTTGTTATACTACGCCGATAATTTTTACAAAAGGTACCTCTTATTGATTCTTTTTATGTCTCTATAGATCTCGTTAAAACATGAGAGTAATAAAATACAAATTTGGGTGTACAACTTATAGGTTATAACATAAAATTCAGATAAATTGGAATAACAGTTATTCGTATTTCAGTTCTGGTTAGTTGAAAGACGAGTTTCCTGAATGAAAGTAATGTGATGTCATCGTTACTGGGGGTAGTTTATTAGAATCATAAATATAATAACAATTTTAGATGATTCTAATTACAGAGATGGACAGACAGTTCAACAAAAACTTAATCTAGAAATTCGAATAACGTAAAACTATTAAAATTGTAATAATTATTGGCAAATGGGTCGTTATTAAATAATGTATGTATCCGTAACTACAACTACATACGCACACTGTGAATTTGAGTTTAACGGAATAAACGTATTTACACACACACACACACACACACACACACACACACACACACACATTCCACTGATCCTTATGTTTGCTCCTACAACTTCAATTTTTGCCCGTGTGGACCACCACAATGATTTCTAGCATGTTATCATCTTTACACATTTTCCCACGCACCTCCAGTAGCTCCTATTTTTTAAACTCGTGGTCAGAGGTTTTTCTTTTTTAATCAAGAAACGAGTGTATTATTCTTATTGCAGTCTTTGCATCCTCTTCATTATATTACATGCTTCTGTTTTGGTGACCTGATGGAGCCACGTTTATCCTCTTCCACAAATCAACAAAATTTTCAAGAACGAACTTTGTCAACAACTGCCAGAAACTAACTATAACTCTAATTTTAAATACTGAAATAGAGGGAGGTTAACTGCCGTGTTGCTGTTGTGTCGGGGCCCTTGACAATCGTTTTAAATTTTACAGTTCCATAATATTACTTTTGCGCATATGAAAAGTAAGTTTACTGTTACTGAGGCTACTATTTATAAATATCTGTCAAAATATTCAGTTTTCAACATTATTTATTATTTCAATATAATTTGAAATACCGAATATCTCGTCACAACCTTTAAGATTAAAACGTCTTTTTATCCCAAACAATTACCTGGTATTTGCCATTTTTAGAAACAGCAATAAAAAATGTTTCACCACGATATTGGTATCGACACGAAAAACAAACACGTACATATTTGCTATAATCTTTGTGTATGCTTTTCTTCTCCATGGTAGCCAAAGAAAATTCGAAAAAATTATGCTTTTTTGACTACACTTCGTATATAAAGTAAGCGACTCTCAATACAGTGAATATTTACTATTACTTTATCATACAAAATCATCTGTACTTTATGTCATTTTGCTCAATAGGTTTCTTTTCGTTTGAAGCAAGTAGTTCGCAAAAGCTGCTACATATGTATATATGTGATAAGATGAAGTCAACGCTCTTGTAGTGCGCAACGAATCGAGCTACCAAATAGTAATTACCGTGTCCCTTTCCTTATAAATGGAAAAAACTACGGATTGTAAAATTACCAAATTTTATTAATACGTAATAGAACTATATTTTTCTTAACGTTCTTGCATTAGTTTTACGTTGTGTATATTTTCCCACCAGTATAACATACTTTATAATTAAGTACTTGATAAACTTAAAAATACAATAGTTGTTTAACTCGAAATGTTTTTATTTTCCTATCGCCTAATATTTTAGAGGCTGACTAGACGAAAAATATCAACTAGGCTCAAAGAACATTACATACCCTTAAGAAAGCCAGACAAAAACAATATATAAGCAGGTACAGAGTAGAATGCGAACCGGTTTTGAGTTAAGCTCTGAAGAAGACAGACAGATTGATTGGCGAAACGTCAGCAAGTTCGAAATTTGCTCTGAGAAGCATTAAAAAATCCTTGATAAAATCATAAGTATTTCAGAACATGTTTCTCGAATTCATACACTTAATTTGATGGAGTCCTATAACGAATGGTTTTTTTTTATTTTTTATCCTCTCAGTTCTTAAAGTATTACTCTACAATAGAACACTCTTGAAAAATCAGTAAGTTATCGTATAAATCAGTTTTATGTTTATTTACATTAAAATTTTTGTTCTTTGAAATATCTCTGTTCTTTTTTTATGTACTGTAATTATTTCTTTGATTTTAAGAAAAGTTAAGTGTAAAATCATGAATGTGTTCTAGATTTCCTACAAAAAATTATTTCAAGTGTTGTTTTCCTTATTATTATTTATTATTTTATTATTTATTTTGATCAGTGATTTTTCAAAAAATACCGTGACGGCGTTGACTGTCTCTTGCCAACTCTTCCAATGAAGGTAAAAGAGAACAAAAAGCAGGTAATTCAATCCTACAAATTAAAAAAGTTTCAAGAAACGCATTCTTGGACTTTAATTGATACTGATACCTGAAAAGCGGATGAACTATTTTCGCTTTTTGTAGTCCCCAAAAGACCTGCGTTAATGACTTATGCAATAGTGACACTTACAATTTTTGCAAGGATGCAGTATACGTCAAACATTGTATTTAAAGTTCTTTTATTACTATTATTAAATTATTATTATTTTTTAAATATTGGTTTTTGTATCGCTTGTCGTACCTTTTCATTTTTTAAATAGTTATTAAAAACCTTGAACGTTTTTATTTGAAATAAGTCAAAAACCGACAATTTCAGTTTTTATTCATGTTTCAACAATAACTAGATAAATAAAAAAATAAGATTCTATTTATCTAAATGATACCGTGAAACTAGCGGCGCCTAGAAAAAATGTCCAAATATCTTTGCAATTTTTAACAAAAAAACGTAAATACGAAAATCTGTATCATTAACATTTGAAGACATTTTGACCTCAATCATAATATTATGGTGTCTAATATCTCCGGTGTTGAGATTTTTCGTTCTTTATAAATCGCCTTGTATATATTTTATTCCACTGCGCTTTATATACGCTTTTCAAAAACAAATAATTGCCTCAATATATGTTTTTTTAAATAAATTTGCATTTTAACATTTTACAAAATATACTATATTAATTTTATTCCAGTGTTCCATATTATTATTATTATTATTATTATTATTATTACTATTATCATATCATTACATTAATTACGCACAGAATATAAAAAAATAGTAAACTTGAAGAAAACACTGTTCAATTACCACCCGCTGCAAGACAGAATTTTCTAGGATATAGAATCCAGAATTCCCAGCCCAAGCCGACGTTAGATACTTTAAAAAATGGGTCAAGATGATGAACACAGATTTTATTTGCCAGCCAAAACCAGCCAACCAAAAGAATTAAACGAATTGAGACAAATACGCTGAAAAGAGTGTAGATTTTAAAACGCATTCAACATTTTTCAAAAAAAGATCCACAGGCTACTGAACCACTATTAACAAAACTTCTGGACTCCTGCGTCGGGTGTTATTGAGTAGAAACTGCTTACGTTTCACGATTCATCCGGTTGGCTTCTTCAGAGCTTAACTGAAACTGGCTCGCATTTTACTCTGTACCTGTTTGTATATTGTTTGAGGGGGTTGAACTTAAATGAGGGGCATAATGGGTCTGTTACTTTAGGGAAAGTTTCAGGACCGGCGTCGACGTGGCAGAATTCAGTGTTGGACTGATATAAGAAACAAACTCCTCAAGAAACAATACACCGAGGCCGCCCGCATTACAGATGACCGTGACCAAAAGAGAAGTAACGTTGAGCGAGCCGTCAAAACTGCTGAAATTCAACAATGAATCACAAGATATTAATGACAATGATGATGATCATGATGAAAGCAGTTGCACACCTTATATGATCTGATTTTGGTTTATAAATAAATAATAACTCTTTGAGCTCTTATATTATTATAATATATAAATACGATTACGTAAAAAAATATGTTATTTTTTTATTTTCATGTATATGCATATTATTTTGAAATAAAAAATAAACCAGTATTTTGATATTCTGAACTTATTGACTTAGTTATCAAAATTTATTTTCAAAAAATATTTAAAGAAATTATTGTGTAATTATCAAATAATAATATGTAAATGATTTCTGTAAGAACAATATAGGTCAATATCAGGCAGTTTTTCGATTTATAAAAACAATTGAGTGAAAGACAAGAATCCCTTACTAGCCTTTTTTAATATATACATCACTTTTCCACCATGCCACGCAGTTACCATTCCAGTTTAGATCCAGTTCACTTACCTTGGGTTGACACTGTAAACGTGTACGCCAATTTTTGTCAAGTGATTTGGTCAACAACGTTTTTACTATTTGAAACAGTATTATTTGTTAATTGTGTTATGTTTTTATTTTCAGTCTAGACCTCTAAAAAAATCTAACGTCTGGGAATTTATAAACGATCCAAACAAAACACGGCCAGTACTTTGGTTACAATGGCCACCGTCATTAATAATAATATAGAGACTAGCGTTCTCAAGGAAGCAATAAGTTTTGGTTAGATGATCTTAAGAGTCACTTCACTAAATGGGCTCCTATACTTTCCGTATGTTTCATTGATATATTTCCGAATTCAAATAAAATGTAGCATCTCTCTTCTAATTTATCTAAAATTGGATTTTGAACCTGAACAGATTTCGCTAAAGCATAGAATTCCCTCCATTTCCCTGTTCATACCTTACATTCAAAACCACAATAAAAGGCCAATATAACTTTAGAGTAGAAACATTTTTAAATATAAGAACCACTATTCAAGTGACGTGGTGACGTGGTGACGTGGTTATGGTGGTGCTGTCTAGCAGTCGCGGGAAACAATAGATTCATGATCGAATATTGATTTGATTTCAAGGTTTAATACACCTTAGAGTTTTATTATTTTTAAAAACTACTGCCGGCGGATGAGAACGGGACGAGGGTTCTGTCTATTCGCTTCACCATTGTTTCAGTTTTAATTCGACCGGTTAACTTGTTACCAAGAGAGTTTAGCAACGGTTGCGCGACAAACGGCACGAGATGGACAATGCGTACAACTTTAAACTAGAAGGCATCGTCATCTTTAAAACTGTTACACACTACATATGAATTAAAAAAAAAACAAAGGCATGTGTATAATAGTATATTAGGCAACGAGTTTGAGAAACCCCGTTTTAGTCACGAATGTTATGTGAGTTACTGAACAAAATCGAATATAAAAAGGTACGTTTATGTATTAACTGAATCGAAGCATCCAGGTTTAGATGTGTATTTTTAACTAAAGGTAGGTTTCGAACTGATGCTGGTGGAATATAAGAAATATGAATGAATATGAATTAGTTGATATTTATTTATTGATTATTGTTAATTGTTAGAATAGTTTGGCTTTTAATATCGGGTTTCCTTTAAACTTGCTCCGGATTTTGTATGTTACTAATGTGACGGAATTATATATTTACTGACAGTATTTTTGGCTAAATTTGTTTAGAAGTATGGTAAAAAAAACAAATTTAATTTATTTGCATCTCATTTAAAATACTTTAAAAAAGAACCACAACAACACATTCATATTGGTAGTTGGTAACAAATTGAATATCACGAACAAACTTGAGTCAACAATATTTTCGTAGTTCAGGGGAACATGATCTTCGATCAATAATCGCAATATGCTCTTTTGGCAATAACATTTAATCAAAATCAAAAGATTATATAGAATATTTTAAAGTAAATTTTTAATTATCCAGCGTGTTTCATAAAAGAGTCGCAATCCAAAATGTCTATTTTTAAAGCGAACATTTTTGTGTACTACAATTCCTTATATGATGATCATTTATAATCATAGAAATTTAAAAAGTGAACCCAAATATTGGTGACAGGTAAAGAACTGAATCGCGGTTAAGATTGTTAGGTTGCTTATAAATTTGTACAGATTCCCGGATTGATTACATGCAAAAAGTTTTATCTAATAAAATTTAATATCCGGTTTCGTGATTGCGTTCGGCAACTGCTGATGAGTTTTTTGTATTAGTCTTAAGGCTCTTTCGCCCGGTCTCTCCAATGTATTCTTTGCCGCATATGCATGGAATGCTGTAAACTCCTGCCATCTCAAATGGAATTTTGTCTTTGACGGACCGAAGATGTTGAGAGATTTTTGGACAAGTGGTAAATCTGGTTTTGACATTATATTTCTTAAGAACTTTTTATATGGTGAGCGATGTTGTGGATGTAAGAAAGGGCAACAGTGGCAAGTGTAGGATTGCTTGCGGACTCATTGCAATTGGAAGGTTGTAGTGAAGTATATTTTGTGATGGAACGCTTAATCTATATAATGTGGAAATTACTGGAAAGAAGAGAAGAGGTAGGGTGTTTCAATTCTGTGTGTGCGCGTAGGTTTTCTGTAAACACAATGAGCCAATGTTAGGTCTGGTTTTCCATTGACAAAAATATCTAAGAATGGGAGGTTATTATTAGCTTCTAATTCAATGGTATAACATATATTAGAGTGTATAGAGTTTAAATGTCTAAGAAAATCTACTAGAGATTCCTGACCATGAGGTCAAATAACAAAAGCATCATCGACGTAGCGTTTCCATATTTTTGGTTTTAGATGGAAGCTGTAGAGAGCTTTCTTTTGAAACGCTGCCATAAATACATTCGCGATGACTGGTATTAATGGAGAACCCACAGATGTTCCCGACGTTTGTTCAAAAATTTGACCATTATAAGAAAAACATGTTCCAGACAAGCATTTTTCAATTAAGGCGAGAAGGTTTGGTTCCAGATTCTCGGATTTTAATATATCTGAAATAATGTTGAGAGTTTCAAGACTAGGGACTTCAGTAAAGAGGGATTCTACGTCGAAACTAACTAGAATATTTTGTTGATCTAATGTAATAATTTTTAATTATTCAATGAAGTGAAAGGAATTAAGTACGAAATCAGTTTTCCCTTTAAAGGGTTTTAATATAGAAGATTGATAGAGAATATGTTGGACGATAATAGGTCGAAGGGGTAATCCTGGTTTGAATCTTAGGGAGTCCGTAGAGACGATTAATTTTAAAGTCCTGAGGAGTGACAGACTTTTTCACAGAGTCTGATGGAGAAGACACCTTGATAACAGATTTGAAGTTGCGTTCCATAGATGACGTAGAATCTTTTTTAAATTAAAGATATGAATCATCTGTAAGGTTATCTTTAATCTTTTCCTGATATTCATTTGTGTTGATGACCACCGTAGCATTCTCTTTATCTGCTTTTAGGATTATGAGATCGGGATTAGATTTTAGAGATTTTAGAGCAATGCGTTCAGACTTCGGAATATTAGATTTAGGAGGTTTTGATTTTTTAAGGATTTTCGCGGTTTCAAATCAAGCTGTTTGAGATGGCAATTTGTTTAGGATAGACTCGACATTTGAAATTATTTTCTCTTTTGGGATAATACGTGGGGCAAGGGCGACTTTGAAACCTTTTGCAAGAACTGATTTTACACTAGTGTTGACGTTAGTTTTTCAAATTTTTGAATGTGATTTTGAGTACAAGATACACGAAGATTTAAAGCATGAATCCTATTTTAAAGCGTATCGAACTAGGAAGGGGCAAAATGAAAGCAATTTCAAGATGTAGAGTCAGAAATGTCTTACTGATTTGATCTATTTCCTTAAGGGTATGATGAATTCTGTCTTGAAGTAAAGCAAAACTAGATTTTTGGCATGATCAGATATTTCAAGAAAATTGAGGATAACGCTATGGGCCCTAGAATGTAACAAAAAGGTCAGTGACAGGGTAATCTTACCAGTTTCAGTAGGTGATCTTCTAACTTTCTGCTTTTGCGCTTGATGTCCTGTCCACAGGGCTTGTTAATCTTTCAAAGAAACTTCCACAGACTACTGCAACATTATTCACAAAACTTCTGGATTCCTCCTGCGTCGGTTGTTGTGGAATCGAATCTGCTAATGTTTCGTCAATCATCCTATTGCCTTCTTCAGAGCTGAACTGAAATTGACCTGCATCTTACTCTGTACCTGCTTATATATTGTTTGCGAGCTAGTTTCAGTTTGTTTCAGCTGTAGACAGAAGTAATTAGTCATTTCCACAAAACATTGATCAAGTCAGACAAAAGTGAGTGTAATTGATCTTTTAATTTAGACAATTATTCACCTTCAATTTTTTGAAAAATATGTTATGCCCGGTGTAATTGGATGTGTATATTGCACCCATTGCTCTTGAAGATACTTTTGTTAATAGGAGCCACTACAGTTTTATAAACACTCAGCCAATTTGTTCCAGATTTTTTGAAAAATATGGTATGCACGGTGTAATTGGATGTGTAGATTGCACTCATTGTTCCTGAAAATATTTTTGTTAATAGCAGCCACTACCGTTTTATAAGCACTCAGCCGATTTGCGCTGTAAGTTTAAAAATTCTCGGTTTCCAGGGAGCACTAATGATAATTATATCTAGAAGCCGTTTGAGAGAACTGTATAACGGTTATTTTCTCCTTGGAGATTCTGGATCTTTACTCAGGCGTTGGTTTTTAACTCCCTTTGCAAATCCATTGTCAGAAGAGGAAGAGATTTACCATCGTGAACACTGTGGAAATAGCTCATTGATTCAACGGTGTTTTAGTGTTTTGAAAATAAGATTCCGTTGTTTGTTGAAACATCGAATGGTTCATTATTGCACAATATGTATATTGATGCTAACATTGATCTTATTAACGAAAACCCAATTGAAGAGCTTGATTTTGGAATATTTGAAGATCAAGATTTTCAGCAAGAAGACAAAGGCAAAGAAAAATCATTAATATTAATAAAGTTCAACACATATAACATATGTAAAGCAAATAAACAAAGTTGAATAAGACCAAACTTTTATTGACGGGTTTAAATTAACGTATTGTGTTTTTTAAAAACGATACTAGGTCTTCTATTGCTACTAGGAAATTCAATTTTTTTTGCACATGGGTGGATTCCTGCATTGCCCGAGAATTCATCAAATCTTGCATGCCGTAGCCACATATTTTTATTTTTGTTTGTTTTGGAAAAGTTAACATTGTCTACATTGTTAACATTATTCTTTTCTCTTATTGGTTTTTCAGACACTTCTATGAATCTCAATAAATTAATAATGGATATATCACAGATAATACCTTTTCATCTGTTGCTGACAATGTACTGTCGATAAATGGTCCACGACCAGTACGTCGCGCATATTTTGTTTGTTTTGTTTTCGTCGTTATTATATCGAACCATGTCTACAAAAACTATTTAGAGCTTAAGTGATTAATTTATTTACGTCAGTTAGGATCAACTACAACTGGCGCACTTACTTTTCGCCATTGGTTCCAATCTTTTCTTCGGCCTGGTATGGCATTCAGTTTTAACGTCAATTCTTGCCGTTCTTTTTGGGAATCTTTAAATGTCAATTCATTAGGAAATTTACAACTTAAATCCTCAGAACACTGTGTCACAAGAGTTACCAGTTCTTCTTTTTGCATCTTACTGTATTATTGATGTTTCGGGCTCTGTAGCTCACTGACCTACAACAGAATAAATCATCAACAATAAAACCTTAAAAATAATGATTTACTTCTTCGTATTCTTCCATAACAATCGTAGGTAATCTTGCTGTTACTAACCAGCCAACTTTATGTGGGTTATAAATTATTAGGAAATCCAAACCACATGATGAAATATGAGCAGCTACGGGACACAATTGACGTAGTTCATTTAGAAAATCATTTGTATGGTGAGTTTTGAAGTGATTAAATATATTTTTCCAGTGTCCTATTGTGAGTTGAAGAGTCATTATTAAAAGAAGGCATTACTAAAAAATCCCGATATTGGTGAAAGGCAAAATTATTTTTTTTTTAAATAGTTGTCGTTGTGGTGTTATGCAATGTTTTTTTTTTGTAGATATCAGTTGAAAATACAATTAGTAGATGGTTTAGATATATTTATTTTAGACATGGATAGTTTAAACTATTCAATTAGTGGAGTTCCACCAGTCACAAATATGGATTTTATAAGTTATTTGGTGTTCTCCCAATAAGAAGCAGATGAAAGCTTTTAAGATTTTGCAAGCTTATAAGTATATTGAATTTGGCTTTGTTTTAAAAGTCGGCACTACTATATGGTACGGCATTTTTGTTTAATAACAACTAGCTGCATGTCCAGACAGATTAGTGTCTTGTGAGTATTGTAAGGGAGGGTGCTGGGAAACCAAGTGCCCATATTTATTAAAAACAAATCAAATTGTGACCATACAAACAATTGAAGGTTTAAAAATGAGAGATAAGTATGTTTAAAAGCGGAGTTATATTTATTATTATCAAGTGCAGATAAAATATTTGCGTGAAATCTGTAATATTGCGATTTTGATATATAGTTGCCGAAGATATTCTTTAAACAAAGAATGTGTACAAGAAACATGTGGAACAAGATGGTTTCATTTTGAATATGGAAATTTAGAAACTGCTCTCAATGCATCTTGGTATTGCAACTAATGTTCCAATTCAAAATAGAATTTTAAACATAAAGTTTTTTTTAAACAATAGTTTTGTTTTTTACTTCTAGCTTTCATTAAAACAGATGTGGGTATTCGGTAGTTGTTTGTTACATCATTATAACTTGTGTGTAATGTTTTAAATTTGAAATACAGACATCGTTGTAATAGTAATTTTATTTTACATTAAAAGATTTGGTCTTTTCAGTTCACACATTTGTTAATTATTATCTTAAAATTGTTAGTTTAAAAGTTTCTTCTTTGTTCCAAATCTTCAATTTTTTTGGTTGCAAAATTAAGATGTTCCAATTTTAGAGTCAACGTTAAATTCGTTTGAGTAGATTTTCCAGTAAGTTGATGCATATCTTTTTTACAAAACATCGATTGCAGTTTTTCTTAGCTGTATGTTCTTTTGCTCGACGGCGATTTAAACGGTTTCCACAAATAACCACAACACAAGTTGTAGGCATTTTCGACTTTTTTCATATTTAATGCCCTCAAAAGTAATTTAGTATTACTGCAGTAACGAAAACGAACGTTTTTACAGAATATATATATTTAGAAAACACCTTAAACACTTTCAGCAGGACCACAATGAGATCATTCTCTAAAAAACACTTTTGCTTATAAAGAAACGTTATTTACTTTTTTTTCCTGTTTATCCTAGGACGCCATATTGAATTTAATTGGGCAGGTTGTTGGATTGCCAAATTTAAATCACTCATGTCCAAAAAAATTGCCTTGTTTGAGAATACCATTTCTCAGAATCAGTCGACATTTGGCATGCGACATATCCCGTATGTGATAATTACAAATGACATTCGATAACATACCCCCAGTTTCGAGATATGGACTGATTGAACTTTATCTAGAATTTTTTTTTTTTTTTGGTGGGTGGAATAATTAAGTAAAAACGACAGCGCCGAAACGCGCGCTCACGTTTTATGCCCATCTTATACAGTTTTACCGGCAAAGCATCCGCAACAATTTTTTCCTGTCCTTAACCTCCCATTCAAATTAAATCGTCGACGAAACCGAACGAAACGAAACAAAAAAACGGGAACAACGGATAACGGTACCCAGTTTTCGTTGGATGAAATTGTGCATTATCAGCGGAGATGAAAAACGAGCTGCAGCAAAGGCAGATTTCAAAGGTGCATGACGAGTCGCGTCAAGTACCCAATAATACGAATACCTACACCCATATAGTAACGGTTTTCGACGGCAAATATTAATGAGCCCAAACTCTTGTCAATGAACAACGGCCCGAAATTTTATTGCGACGGCTTTAAATTACTGTAAAAAAATTGGAGGCAGTTGTAAATTTTCCGGTTATAAAAGTGAAAAGTATAACTTGCAGATATTCGGTCCGCCGCAATAGAAATTCAATGTAAGGTCTGAGTAATGATATCTATAGTTGATAATTGATATAAACACTGTTTACTATTGTCACAGGTCAGTCTTGGATATAACAAAACAAGCTGCTGACACCGCAACGATTGACTCCTATCAATGACAGCTCATTATTGTATGGGGACAGATTTGAATTACTGGGAAATATTGACGACCTGACCATTACAAAATTGAAAATAATAATTTATAGATATTTAGTTCGATGCAATGGAAGAAGGTGGTCAATGTTAAATCTGCGCTTAATATACTGAAAGTGTAAAAATGGACTCAAAGACTATTTATTATTGTCACAAATTAATCTTCCACCAATCTACACCAAAGCAATACATGGAATATTCAAAGCTTGTTTTTAGCTGCTGACACTGCCAAACATTGATTTACACTTGTGAAAATTTTGGTTAGTTTAGTAAATTTTACGTAGTCGCTAAAATAATAGAAAACGTGACTTTTTGCAAGGTGAAAGAAGAGGTGAAGAAAAATACTTGACACAAAATTTAAATTCTTTAAACTCAAAGGCGGTGATATTAAATTCGCTCCAATAAATGTAGTGTATCCCTTTATTTGAAAAAAACAATGAAAATAACTTACAACCAAAATTCATGCTTCTATCCATTCCCATTTATAGGTAATCAATTCTATTCTCAATTTTGGCGTTTCCTAATTGACTCTTCACTATTTGGAGGCGGCAAAAACCGAAGGCAGAAGCAAATACCTAATCCAAAAGTTTGCATAGGGAAAATGTATAAACAATTCATTCACTTCGTTGGTTGCTTCTCTTAAATCTCCTCTAGGACACTTGACTTGATTGTAGACAAAATTCGGTCAATATTGCTTTCGTCAAACAGCCAAGACAAATCTATTAAAAATATGGGGAATCTTATGTTTCTTGACCAAGAGCATAAACGTGCTGGATATATCGTGTACCTTGGGCTCCACAAATAGATCACTACCTCGAATATCCTCCCAGAATAATAATAATATTAATAATAACATTTATTTAATTTAAAATTTACAATAACATAATCTATAAAATTGATTTAGGTGGAATAAATATTTTGTTTCACTGAAGCATTGCGAAATGCTTATGCGTGACACACCAATATTAAACCAAACCAATAATAATTACAATAATAACAACGAGGCATAGAATCTGCTTGTTACATTTATAGCAGTATCTATCCATACATGAATTTTATTTCTGTCCGTAAAACTTGTATTTTTAAAAACGATTCTTATTCAATACGAGCGTTTACAGTGTTTACGACAGTAAGCGACTTAAGAGACTAAAGAAGCACATGAAACAATATATTTATAGTATATGAAAGCTGAATAAGCTTATCCTTATCAAATGCGTTCTTATTATTATATGGGTCATCATAAATAGATATATAACTCCTCCCTTTTCAAGTCTGAGAAAAAATGGGGGTTGATTTTCGAGGGTTTTCAGTTCTATATCTACCTTTACATTTTGTTGTCTTTTTTTATAATAACAATACGCCGAAATTTTTATACCTATAATTATAATAACAATTATTAATATTAAAGTAATTGAATTGTTTTAGTGGGCATTTATTGGGCATTTACTATATCCTCCTTTATATTTTCGACATTAATTTCTCTTAATTGCAAAGGTTCGACATTTTGAACCAATTTCTCATCATTGATGGAAGTTTTAGTCTTAAGTTAATTATATCTATTTTTTGAGAATCATAATTATTATTTACAGGTATCGGGTAGATACGATAGAGAGAAAATGGTTTATTAAATATTAGAGGTACTGCCATATAAAATATAATAAGTTCATTCTTAATTATGACGCCTGTATGTATCACCTCATAATATTTAATAATATTATCGTGTTTTCGGGTCAAGTTTAGAGTAACGTTCTTCAGTTCTTTATACTTAAAAATGCTGTGATGCATTATATTTATTTCTGCGAAGTTAATAGCAGTCTGATGTTACTACGGATTTCATTAATAACGCGGAGATTGTTCTCTAAATTATCGAGTAAGATAATAAAATATGATGTTGTCGTTAACGTCTGTGTCATTTTTGCTAAATAGTTAATTTGAGTCAGTATTCCTTGTTGATTATTTTTTATAGTATTCAATTGGGAGTCTATGTCTTTTGTTAGTTTTTTAACAATCGTTTGAGTCGAGGATATATCTTGATAACATTCACCATCGTCTGCGTCTAAAGTACCAAATAAATACTTTTGAGCTTTTCCCCAGAAATGAAAGAGTCCTCTTTTTATTCTTTTACGTAAAGTAGTATAATGATTAATAAAATTTTGAATAGATTCTGCTTGCTCTATAAGATCTCAAGTTCGGGTTATTAATAAGTGGCCTATAGGTGTATTTAAATTATTTAAAGTCGAATTGATACTTAAAAGCGTTGACTTTATTGCTTTTATACTATCTTGTAAGTTAGTTAGATTAACATGATAGTAGACGTGATGGAAGTTAGTTATTATATAACTATCTCCTTCGTAGACTGGTAACAGAGGGTTTTCGATTTCTTCTATTTTATATTGCGCACTCACAAGCATTGGCAGTAGGAGTACAGTAAGTAGCCTTCATTCATATACCTGAAATTACAAACGTCTTTTAACATCTTTAGGTTGTCTTTGATTTTTAAATTCCATCAACTCATATTTGGGTTGTAGTTTTTGAGCTAGTTTTTGAGGTGTATTTATTAATTGATTTGTACCTTCTGGTATTTCGGGGTCATTTTCACGTTTTTCGTTTAATTTAGCTAAGACATTTGATTCTTGGCATTAAGTTTTATATTTTCATATATTATATTTATATATTCATTAAGTTCGTCGAAAGTACGCGCGAGGTCATATATATAATCGGTTTGTAGTTGATTTAAGTTTTTCTCGAAATTTAGTTGGTAATTAAGATTTCCTTTCAGAATTTGGAAAGCAGTATATTCATGGGAAGAATGTATACTATTATTATAATGCATTATTTTTAAATGTTTCCTGGAAGGTTCTTATAATTACTGGTTCTAATTCTTTATTCCAAAAGTATAAGCAGTAAGTATCTGGTGGTAAGTTGTCTCGTAAAAACATTTGAATTCTTTCCATTATTGGGTTTTCGTTTATGTACATCATTATTCTCTTCTTAATTTCAAATAGTTTTTCTATTGGAACGTGGGGTTGTTCTTTGTCAGTCCATTTAAATATAATTTGATTTTTAAACGTGTGTATTGCTTTATTAACGTATGGTGCTATTATGATTGGGTTTTCCATAGATGAATGTATAGTTTCCGTATCAGAGTTGCTTTTTTCGTTTTGGGTTACTTGCTCACTTATTGATGGTTGAGGGTTGTTTTCTTCGTCCGGTTGTGATATCTGATATTTTATTTTATTCGGAGGTCTTATTTGGATATCTGAGATTATGTTAATTTTGGGGTTCCTTACGATGTCGCTTTGATTTGGTAGGTGGCACACAAGAATTTCTATATTTTCATTCTTAAATATATAGTCGATCATTGCTTTTACCTTTTGCCAATCTAGTTGGTCTAATCCGCAACCTATTTTAGGGATTGCTATTTTTACTATATAGTTTTCTTTAGTATGAGTTTTCATTTTGTTTAGGGCTTTCCATAATATGAAATAAGTAGGTTTTTTATTGGACTTTTCTTTAGTAATTAGGTAGTAAATAAATCTATTATTTTTGTTATCAAATAGCGTAGCTATTCCTCCTGGTTTTGGATTTTGGTCTAGAAGATATTTTACATTTTTAAATTTATTTTTAAAGTCTACGGCGATGCCTTGTTCCATTCTGAGGTCAGTTGCAACACAATGTGCTAGCGAGTAGTTATTTTGTTCACATTTAACTTCCTTCATTATATTTGAATGTTCGATGGGTTTCCAATTGTCTTCGAATTTTTTAAATTGAGCAGATTCATTATCAGTCATTATTTTCTGTGGTTGTTCGAACAAGTTTTCCTGTGATTCAAAAAAGTGTTTAATTTTTTCATGCCAAATGTATTGATCATCTTTTTCTTCATTCTTTTCGCATACGGCGGACATGTGTGTTAATGGTGGTTTTACTAGATCTACGGGATGAATTTCTTTAGGAGGACGCGAAAGGGCATCTGCATTTGTATTCTCTTTACCTTTTTTATATTGAACAATGTAGTCGAATTCCTGTAATTTTAATTTCCACCTGACTAATTTTGAGTTAGGTTCCTTAAGGGAGAAGAGCCATTGTAACGGCTTGTGATTCGTTATTATCGTAAATTTCCTACCAAACAGATATGGTCCAAAATACTTAGTAGCCCACACGATAGCGAGAAGTTCTTTTTCTGTCGTAGAATAATGGCATTCTGCAGAGTCGAGTGTTCGGCTGGCGTATGCTATTGGTAGATCCGATCCGATAGGTCCTTGTGAAAGTATTGCACTAATTGCATAGTCCGAAGCATCCGTTGTTAACACAAAAGTTTTATTAAAATCCGGGTATATAGGGTCATTGGTCAATATATTCTTGCAAAGATTAAAAGCTGAGACGAATGCTTTATCATGGGTTATTTTAACGTTTTTCTTTAAGCAATGTGTTAATGGTTTTGTAAATTTTGCGAAGTCTTTAATGAACTTGCAACGAGGCCCAAAAATGATTTAATTTCTTTTGGAGTACTAGGGATTTTAAAATTCTTAATAGCCTCAATTTTCTTCGGGTTTGGTTTAACTCCATCCGGGGTTACTACATGTCCTAAGAATTCTACTGTCTTCTTTAAAAATTCTGATTTATCTAATTGTATCTTCATATGGAAGGACGAAAGTCGTTCAAAGACTAATTTTAATGAGTTTAGATGTTCCTGCAGACTAGTTGAAAATATTATTATATCGTCCATGTATACAAGACATATTTTACCCAATAGTCCACGCAATATATTATCCATCGCACGCTGGAATGTAGATGGTGCATTCTTCAGTCCGAAGGGCATACGTGTGTATTCATAGTGTCCGTGTTCTACGTTAAACGCTGTTTTCGGAATACTTTCAGGATCCATTTCTATTTTATGGAGTCCGCTAGCAAGATCTATTGTAAAATACTGGCATCTTCCTAGTTTATGAAGTATATCGTTGATATTTGGTATTGGATATTTGTCGTCTATTGTTTTTTCATTTAATTTTCTATAGTCTATCACGAGTCTCCATTTCTTACATCCGAATGCGTCTGCCTTTTTGGGTTTTATCCAGACTGGTGAGCTCCAAGGAGAACTTGATGGTCGAATTATTCCTTCTTGTAGCATTTCTTCTATCTGTCTATTCACTTCTTGTTTATGGATATACGGGTATCGGCAACTTTTCGCATGTACGGGAATTTCATCACCAGTTCTAATAGTATGTTTAACCTGGTTTGTAAAGGTTAAAGTATCTCCGGGATTATGTAAAATTTGTTCGAATTTTTTAATAAGTCTAAAGAGCTGTTCCTTTTCTTCTAGATTTAGGTGTTCGTGCCGTATTAAATTTTTTATATCGATTTTTCCAGTGATTTCTTTTTTTATTGTCGGGTTATTAAAGGCCGTTGTTTCAAAATTAAAGATTTCAAAATTGTTAAGTTCAACGGGTTCTAAGGGTAAGTTATTATTAATATTACCTTCAAGGGCTATTGTTTTTTCCGAATGATTATATATATATATATATATATATATATATATATATATATATATATTCTCACGTATTGATTCATTCATTGATATATATATATATATATATATATATATATATATATATATATATATATATATATATATATATATATATATATATATATATATATATATATATATATATATATATATATATATATATATATATATATATATATATATATATATATATATATATATATATATATATATATATATATATATATATATATGATGACACTATATTCCGGGATATCATCCGTTCGCTCGTTGAACTCCGACTGGAATCCTGCATCCGACTGGAATCCTGCAAATCTTGCATCCGACTGGAATCCTGCAGACGTTTCGCCAAAATCTCACTTGGCATCTTCAATGCTCGCGCTCCGAAAACACTTCGAACACTCGGAGCGCGAGCATATATATATATATATATATATATATATATATATATATATATATATATATATATATATATATATATATATATATATATATATATATATATATATATATATATATATATATCAATTGTATAAGTTTTATTTGTAATTGTTATAAGGGTTGGTTGTATTTAAATTTCGTTGTCACGATAATATGGCATTAACCATGTCGTATTATCAGGCAGACTAGTTTTAAGTGTTGTTTGTTGTATAGTTTTTGGGGGAATCTCTACTACATAGTCATCAAAATTTTGTCTATATTGGAAAGGGATTTCAATGTATTTGTTTTTTAACTTGGTATTTTTTAAGTCAATGTTTAGATTTAATTTACAAAGGTCTTTTATTCCTAAAATACCATCAAAATATTCGTGGAAGGGGTATACAATAAATTGGATTGGTTTAGTTATACCAAAACATGTAAAAAGTGGAATAATTGCTTAATGTGTAGCTTTCTTTGAACCCGCGCAAGTTTGAAGAGTATTTACATAAGGTTTAACTAATTCTGGAAAATAAGTTTCGGCTAACGAAGGTCTAAGAAGTGACGCATGGGAACCTGTATTTATAAGTAGTCGAGTTTTATAATTAGGGATTTCAATATATGGTAACTGGTTTATTTGAAAACTATTTAAAGTTAGGCAGGATTGGTTTCGTCCGAGGCCGTTAATTGAAAATTTTCTAATTGTTCGATTATATCATTTTCTTCCTTGAAGCATTCTTCTTCATCATAGTTGGGGTAATAGTTACTTTCATCAGAGTTAGTCGAGTCTGTTGAGTGTTCTGTGAGGTTCATTAATTTCGTAATTATTGTCAGAGTTTTCTACGTGTGTTAATTCCTGAAATTCCTGAATAATTCCTTTTAGGTTGTATGCTCACGCCTGACATAAGTTGGGGTATTGATTTTTTGAATTTTGGGGGTTATTCTGATTAGAAGTTTGCGGTTGTTGCATCGGTTGCTTAAAAAATTGGTTTTGTGGCTTGAAAAATTGGTTTTGAGGTTTAAAGAATTGATTTTGTGGCTTGAAAAATTGGTTTTGAGGTTTAAAGAATTGATTTTGTGGCATTTGATGGGGTTGTCCGAACGGTAAATTTTGCTGTCTAAAGGGTTGATTTGGCTGTCTAAAAGATTGATTGTAAGAGTAGAATCGTTTTCTTCACTTACACAATGCAACAAAGAAATACCAGAGCGGAATGATCGATGTTGCCAGGAGCCCCAAGTGCCCCAGGTAACGATGATGTTTTGGAATCCTTTTCTTAACTGTTGAAACAGAAGTGTGTCACGATCCCTTTTGCGATGCACTGATAATCTGTGTATTAGTATGCTGAAACTGGCGTTTCAGCACACTAATCGCGAAGAAAACTTTCGAGCAGTACAATGCACTGACAATCCAAAACGGTAATCCAGCGCACTAATCTCGCGTAATTTTTCGGAAACACACCGAAAAGTATCCTACCGACTGTGCCAATTTTATTTCTGTCCGTAAAACTTGTATTTTTAAAAACGATTTTTATTCAATACGAGCGTTTACAGGCAGCGTTACGACAGTAAGCGACTTAAGAGACTAAAGAAGCACATGAAACAATGCGTATATTTATAGTATATGAAAGCTGAATTAGCTTATCAAATGCGTTCTTATTATTATATGGGTCATCATAAATAGATATATAACTCATGTAAGAAAAAATAAAAATAAAACGACGATAAAAACGTTAACTCACTAGGCATGTGAATATACACAATATAGGATTATAAAGGTCGTCTGCCTGTCTGAAACATCCATATTTTGACATATTTTTTAAATTTCGTAAAGATGGTTTGTTCTCTTATGTTTGTTCTCTGGTAGCATGTTATATAACCTAGGTGAGAAATACGTATATGATCGTTGTCCGTGTGTTTTTGTTCTAACTGTGTGATAGACGTCCTCGTTTTGTCTGTTCCGGGTATGATAAGTGTGATTAGCATTAAAAACAAGAATTTTTCCTTTTTGGATATCTTTTAATATATTAAAGCAGTATAACTGACGTATATCGAGAATTTCATTCTCCCCAAACAGTAGGTCCGATGGGTAAGTTTTTTGTTTGCTATAAATTATTTTTAGAAACCACTATTGCAACACATTTAGATTTTTCAGGTGATTTTCAGAAACCCGCCTCAACCCAGGATGCCATAGGAGAGGTGAGTTTGTACTAATGACATATATAGGTTTTCCAATTGATTTCGGCTTAAAAAATCTCGTAGGTAATTAAATTTTGATAGAAGTGGTCTGTTTTTTTCTGGAATAGATTTAATTTGGAGATACCACTTTAGCTGGCAGTCAATAGTAATACCAAGATAATTAAACGATGTTACTGGCGGAATTTTTATCATTTCAACTGTTAGGTTTCCGATGTTTGGGAGCTGATTTTTGTAGGATGAGAAAGGTAGGTATTTGGTCTTCTGTAAATTCAATATTACTTTTTGAGAGTTTTTAAGTCCTGCTGAATTTGTGACTTTAACAATTGCCATGTTTTTGCCCGTCCAAAAATTACAATGTCATCGGCAAAGCTGAAAACTGTACTATTGGTGTCTAAATTTAACATATCATTTACGTATATCGTAAACAGTAGCGGTCCGAGAACTGTACCCTGTGGTACGCCACATGTTACTGTCTTCATATCGCTCAAAACACCGTCTATGCTTACGCACTGTTTACGATTGAACAAATAACTACGCAGCAACTGAAATACTCTCCTTCTCAGTCCACAACGGTTTAGTTTATCAAGTAACTTATTGTGGCAAACAGTGTCAAAAACCTTGCTTAAATCTAAAAAAGCGCACATGCAAGGGTTACTTGAATCTAATGAGTCGTATATTTGGGATGTTAAAGATTTGATACCATCATGTGTTGACTTCCCTTTTCGAAATTCAAATTGAAAGTCTGAGATTGTATTGAATTTATCAAGAAATTTAACATTTAACGTTTTAAGTACCCGTCCAAAAATTTTAGAAAACACTGAAAGTGTTGATATTGGACGATAATTTTGAACTTTTTCTCTGTTGTCATTTTTATATAATGGGTTAATAATGCGAACTTTTAAAAAATCTGGAAAACATCCACTCTCAAAACATTTATTTATAAAAAACGTTAAGGGTTCGGATATTTGAAAACAAATCTCTTTTAGTGTCTCGCCTCTAATGCAGTCCCATCCAGGAGCTTTTTTCGTTTGCAGTTTTCTTATAACTTTTTCAATTTCCAATGTTCCTATTAACAAACCAAATTCGCAAAATAGTTGCAATGCATCATCTTCATCATTTTTTAGCTTATTTTTATATTCAGAAAACCCATTTGGTAAGTGTTTAATGATGTTTTTTCTATTGGCTTCTCTTTTTTAATAATGCGCGCATACGCCACTGATAAACATTGAAACTAGGCGAGTTCCATAATGGTCCGTAGGAGCAAGACGGCTTCGTCGACTGCGTAGAGCGCGGCAATCTTGTTATACATACTACTAAGTAGTTTTTATTATATCGCAAATGGACCAAAACGAACTCAAAATTAAGAAAAACTAAATAATAATAAAAGCAAATAATTGGAATGCGTGGGTATAGCACTTTTATCTATTATTACTTTTATCTATTACAATATAATGTAATGTCATGTAAGAAAATCACCATCATCCTGAAGAGTGAGCAAAACTTGAGCACGATAGTAAAACTCTCCAATAATATTAACATCTTCCCAAAAATTGACTCCGTTATTAACTACGTAAACGTAAAACTATAAATTATAAATAAAATGATGAATAAAATAACTGTGTAGCATATGCAAACTATTATATTACGTCACCACAAAGGTTCGTCTCACTTTCCCATTCATTTTTCAATGAATGACCTGCCAACTGTCCTACGAGGTAAAGTCTGTTCATATATATAAGAAAGTGACTAACTGATACGAATTAAGGAAAGACCCGGTCAAGCAGTGAGAATGAAATAGGGAAGAACAGGTCCGTACTTTGCTTAGAATTTTATTATTTGAGGTTTTGTTAGAGCCAGCATGCAAAACAGTTATTATTTTACTTCTTTTCGATGGCGTGTTTGTTTTACACTTATCAGTTGTGCCTCGTATAACTGGTAAATTTTACGCCGTATTATATCTTGATCACTTTCATTTACACTCGAGAAAATGTCAACATCGCTTCTTTTTTTCCTCGCTGAAATGGGATTATTCACAATTTTCCATACAGTTGATGTTAGAATTTTGGTCGATGTGGCCGTTTCTTCTAAAAATGCGTGCTTGCTGGCACTACGTTCAATGAGAGTGAAATAAACATTGTTTATAACTTCCTTAGTCGCAATAGAATAATATTTTCTACATCTGGGCGGGAGCATCTCCTGAGATACACTAGACTAGCACATATTTTGCATAATTAGCACACGATTCAACACACGCTGTATCACACGAAATAAGAATTATTATTAATATACTTAAACTAAGTAGTATGCTAAACCAAAGAATATAAAACACAGATAGGTGTTAGGATGACATCATAAATCCTAAAATTTACAAATTTATAAATATTTAAGGCTCGTTTTGTTATTACGCGTTCGTGGTATATTTAGCCAATCTCGTATCGGCGCCGAGCGCATTTTTTTTTGCAAAATATGTAGGTCAACCGACGAGTGCACCGGCCCACAATTTGCAAATTTAATTGGCGCAGCACGAACTGAAGTAGAAAACTGCCAAATCACCTTAGCCGATTCTTTTTTGAAAACACACACACACACACACACACACACACACACACACACACACACACACACACACACACACACACACACGCGCGCGCTAAACTTTCCCTACGATAAATTCTGTAACTTTTTATCGAGAACGTCGATAATACACGGAAAAATGAACTTTACCTGTATTTAACGAAATTTTGGTACTTGCTATACTACCTGTTTTTTAAGATTTATTGGTCAGTTGAGTAACATTTTTCTGAAAATTTTCCTATGGGTGCTGCACCTACTTCAATAAACATCAGATATGTGCCTTATGTAACGCTAATTAATTTGAAACAATTTACCACCTCATATTGATTTCACGATGTATAATGCTCTCCGTGTCGCAGAGCTTTACAATGAGAATATGTTAAAATATCAAAATATCTCATTTTAGATATTTTAAAGAACCGCGCTTTTTTAAGAAACTAGTAAAAATAAAACTATATATTGTAATAACTGTAACTGTTTACTATTTTGTTTCTTAGGTTTATAGTGTAATGTCTGATGCGGATTTCTTGTTGCAGAAATGTAGTTTCTTATAAGCAATAAATAACTGACCTGATTTGAATAGCTGTTTTAAAAAAATCTCCGATTTATATGCACCCTCCTGCAAAAAAATCCAACACGCTAGAATTTTGGATAAGTTTTATAATTATAGGGTATAACTTTTTTATTTTTCATCCATTTTCCTGATTTTTTAAACATTTAATTGTTTGATAATTTCTAAGTTTTGGGAAGCATCATATAGGTTAAGCCAAAACATCCTGGGAAGACTAAGGAGGATAACTAAGTTTACAAATTGTTTGCTCTAATCTTTTGTGCCTTTAAAATCTCATGTTTTTTGAATCATACCACTATATAATTCCTTGTTTGAGATACATTTACAATAAGACAGTGAAAAAAAGAACCACTATATGAAAAATCAATTAATTAAAAATTAATTCATTAATACTACAATGATTTGAATAGAGCATATTTCCACCTCTCGCAGCAATCACAAGGTGTGATCCTCGTAGCATCGAATAAGCAGGATTAGATATTCTTCTTTGAGAAATAACTTGATATTCTTCCATCAACGCTTTCTAAACTTGGCAATCCAACTTTATCCTCATATATTCAAGACGTGAGGTCCTCGTATTATCATGCATTAATGTAAATTAAATTCTAATGAAAAGCATAGATGATAAGAAAACATCATAACTCCATGACTGATCGTCATAATATGAAATTCTCTCTGATATACACCACCATCCGGATACATTAACGAAATGCTGAGACTTATCTGAAATGGTACGTTTTTCCACTCTTCTACAGTCTAGTCAGAATACAATCTTGCGAATCTCATTCGCTATTATCGATGTCGAGGAAGTAATTGCTGTTCCTAACAATCTTCTATGTACCGTCGTTTCGCTTCATTTTATTTACTCGACATACCATTTGTAAGTTGTCTTAGAGATACAGCAGCAGATCTTTATTATCAACAACAAAAGGATTAGAATGTATAAAAGATTACAGCAAACAGTTTGGAAACCAAATTATCCCCTTCAGCTTTCTCACAGGATATTTTGAAGCTATGATAAAAACACTACGTTTTGATTTTCCCTTTATGATACTGCCCAAAACGAGGACAATAAAATAAAAAAATATAATCGGTATAAAAAAAAAGTATAAATGAAAAAAATAATCCATTATCCAATCCAAAGCTGTTAAAAAAATCAAAAAGGTATAAATTTTCTAACCCGGTACCTACAGTTTGAGCCATAAAAAAAATATCCACCTAAAATTGAAAATGTCATCAACAAAATCTTTTTGGATTTGGTGATTTCTAAATTCTGGTTATCAAGTTTCTCGTTGATAATATTTTAAGTGAGTGTTGTAGGTTATGCCTTATATTTCAATTCAATATAATTTATAGTTTTAAAATTTAAAAATTGGTTCTTAGAAAGAAAAAAGAACTTGGTAATAAGAATTTGTTGGGAAACCTTAGATATTCTTTGAGTAAGTTCTTCTCGATTATGTACTGGATTTTCATGGACCAGTTGTTTTATGTCTCTACACCTAATAGTTCAGAGTGGTCAGATCGGGCTTCGCGCTTGCTAATCAACGGTTAGGAAAACTTACATTTATTACACGTTCTGAGGTAAGCTCTCATCCCATAACAAACGGGCCACAATGGAGCTATTTGTTAAGAAATTTAGACAAACGTTTGCAACAAATTTTAGTTTCACCGTTATCGTCGTCGACGTCTCAGCACAGCTCTAAATGAACGAATGCACGACAAGATAAATAAAAATGTCGTGCTATTAATCTTGTCGGTCCGCTGTACACGATGGGTTGTTGGTATACCATGTTATATTTGGTTTTAGCAGATATCACTGAAACTTCACTTAACCTATGAATTTCTCATGTTTTCGAAAAAATTAATCCGTAAGCGTGGATAAATTTTTCGAATACTAACATTAAAATATTAAAAATATCGCTCGGTAAATTCATTATTGTGTAGCGTGATTCAAGAAACATGCACCAACGCTCGGCAGCAGATTCCTCATCTAAAAATATAAAAAAGGTTCATATAAACGTACATCCGGAAATGCTGAGTTTGAGTGGTCAATATTTTTAAAAAATGGTACGAAAATCGTCATAGGTTACAAAGTAAATAACAAAAAGTGCAAAAAATTCAGTGTCGTGCATCCCTTTGGCTTTAAAATTTCATAAATGGCATTGCCTAATTTCAACATATTCGAACAAAAATTGTTAAACATATTTTTCTTTAAGTTTTCTGTCCGCAAGCGTTTAATCAAACGTAATAAAATGTTCATGGGTTCGGCCACACACAGTAAAACATTTTCAGAGATATATTGTACATTCAGAAACTATATAAAACGAGAGTAACATTTTTTCCTAATAATGGTAATAATGATAATTTTTGCGAAACATTTAATGGTTAAAATCGCACATCTTCAATTTTCGGCTCTTTTGAAAATTACCCATGGATTTTTTCTTGAGTTCTTCGTTTTCTCATAAATGAATACAACTGGTTGGCCCTTGTCGAGGCTTTTTCAGCCATATAGATTTGTTGGTATCTGTGGTGAAAAAGGACATTTTTTGTTTATGTATTAGTGGGAAGCGCATATTGCTGTGAGTTAAGGACATAACTATTTTTTTATATTGAATTTTGTGTTCTATTATACATAATTTTAGTGGCCAAACGAACCTTTTAGTTCATTTAGCGGTTTAAAATGTACCAAAATTATGAAAACTATGATATGATAAAGTGCTCCGTTTTATCATACGAAAACGCAGAGGTAGTCAATCAACTTTATTGAATACATATTCAGAGCGGTACCAATCAGGCAATGTAGCTTTGGATTTTATGTATGTATTTTTTTAATGAAAATCTGATAGTTTTGGAAGACTTGCCATTAATTCTTAGAAGTATTTATTATCAGAAAGATTGTCGTCCCACTCACAACGCACGGATTGTAAGTGTAACTAACTACAATTATTCTATTTTTAAAATTAAATATAAAAAATAATCAAAAATTAAAATGAAAATATTAAATGGTTTTTAGGCTCCGTCTTTTTCAGTTAAGGTGTTTTAAATTGGGCTTACCTTTTTTATAAGGGGTGTTTTTTTTCGATGTATAGAACTTTAAGTTGCAATAAAACAACGATGGATTATTCGATTGACATGAATTTTATTTATCCGAAAGATAATCTTTTGGCATTACATTTTAAATATGATTTCTGGCATATGACCGCCACTACTGGCGCGGATGTAGTCCAATCTGGACGTCCAATTTTCGATAACTTTTTCCTACATTTGTGGCCGTATATCGGCAATAACACAGCGAATGTTGTCTTCCAAATGGTCAAGCGTTTGTGGCTTATCCGCATAGGCCAATGACTTTACATAGCCCCACAGAAAGTAGTCTAGCGGTGTTAAATCGTGAAATTAGGCGATCACCAAACGTATCTTTCAATAAATCGATTGTGGCACGAGCTGTGTGACATGTTGCGCCGTCTTGTTAAAACCACATCTCCTGGACATCAGGGTTATTCAATTCAGGAATGAAAGAGTTAGTAATCATAGCTCTATACCGTTTTTGAAGAAGTACCAAACAGTCAGTTTTTCTGGATGTAACGGTGTTTCGACATACACTTGAGGATTAGCTTCGTTCCAAATGTTTGTTGACGTAGCCATTCAACCAGAAGTGCGCTTCATTGCTAAACAAAATTCGCTTATGAAAATTGGGAACAACGGCAATCTCGTTTTGGACCCATTCGACGAATCTACGCCTTACTTGATCGTTTGGCTTCAATTCTTGCACGAGTTGGATTTTGTAAGCACGTAAACCAAGATCCTTCCGCAAAATCTTCCATAAAGTGGATGTACACAGATTCAATTCCTGTGCTCGATGGCGGATGGACTCTTTCGGCCCTTCCTCAATGCTACGCTCTACAGCAGCAATAGCTTCTTCTGTACGCACCGTACGGCGTCTCTGGGGATGCGAGTTATCAATAAGAGTTAACGTGGTTAATCGAATTAACTGCTCTGATGGACGATTTTGTCGACGATAAAATGGACGTAGTGCGCGATACGTATTCCGCACAGAACCATTATTTTCGAAATAAAATTGCACTATTTGCAAGTGTTGTACAGGCGTGAGTCTATTCATGATGAATTGCCAAACCAAACTGAGAATAAATCACTTGACAGCTGTTAAATCGGTCTCTATCTTGAACAGTAATGCGAACTTAAAGTTCTATACATCGAAAAAAAAAAAACACCCATTAGTTCCAATGTTTAATAAATCATTTTAAAATTTTCATGTGATGTCTTTTTGAACATATTATGCAAGACCTACTAAATACGTAAACAAAAAACGCCCTATATTTTCGCATTTTTTCATCACAGATACTAACCAATCTATACGGTTGAAAAGGGATCAACACGGGCATTTTACTAAGATCATAGTCAACCATGATTGCCATATAAAATTAGAATTCATTTATGAGAAAACAGAGAACTATGGAATAAATGTGAGTACGCCATCTGCATTTGAATCAAAAAAAGGCCCTAATAATATTTTTTTCGGAATCCAAAATTTTCATAAATAAAAGAATTATGGGAAATTTTTAAAAAGGCCAAAAATTGTAAAATAGGGCGTTTTGGTTCGATGTCGATTGGTAGTGAAGATATTGCCATGCGGTTTTAACCATAAAATGTGCCTCAAAAATCGAGCCTTTGACATGTGAATCGATTTTGCTATATCTAGTTCAGAAATAGGTTTTTCCAGTTAAAATACTCCAACTAACCAAAACAAATATGCTAATAAATAACGGATGAAGACTAAGTCAGGCGATGGACGAAGACTACATTATGACATGTCGAAACTTGATACGAATAATACAGGGCGTCCCGAAACTAATGGGCCATATTCTACGTCCAAAATAAGCCCTCGCCAAAGACCCTTAAAGAAATCAACGTGACAAGTGTTTCTTATTAATATTCCGAAACCTGTTCAGAGAAAGTTTTGAAATTATAGAGTTTTGTAATTTTTGTTAAATTATGAGGGGTATAACAAAATATTTGCAGATGTCACTAATATTCCTAAAGCAATTGCAAGTTGATGATAAGTTTCGCCGTTATTTTCCAGTTCGGACAAGACTTGGTTTGACACCTATGACACTATAAAGAGAACTACATTTTGCAGGGACATACATGCATTTAGAAGAAAAAGAATATTCATTTTACACTGTTGCTCGGGGGAAGGTTGGCCGTCAAACGCTTTGCTATTTTTAGCAAAATCATTAAGGACAACTCTTTAAACGACTATCAGGAAATGACACGCAAACTTTTTGAAAATTATGTACAAAATTCTCTTCTTCCAAATGTCCCACCAGGCCGCGTAAGTTATCACAGCAAAACAGAAGTGCTAAAATAGTTTCTTAGTCACTATGACCTTTATTTTGAAGATACTTATATGAAAAAACCAACTAGTTAAAGGTTTAAGAAACAAGTCTAATGAAAAAACTTATTTTGTATGCGCGGTCATAGGAGCAATGATATAAACCCAAGAATATCCGCCTATGTAAAACATCTAATTAAAATTCGGTGTGAATTAATACCGGCGACCAGTTGGAGAGAATGTGTTAATCATGTACGTGAAGTGGAAAATAATTATAAAAAAATTGGGACAACGTAAAACCATGTATTTATTTTTTTTAATTTTATTTTCAAAGAAACTCCCACAGACTACTTTTTTCACAACTTCTGGATTCCTCTTGCGTCGGTTTTTGCTGAGTCGAACTTGCTAACTTTTCGCCAATCATCCTGTTGGCTTCTTCTGAGCTTGACTGAAACTGGTTCGTATTTTAGACTGTACCTGCTTATATATTGTTTGAGGGGGGCAGAGCTAAATGAGCGGCATAAACACCTTCTCCGATGACTGACTCCGATTCCCATATTGGTGACAGGTAGAGACCTGAGTCGCGGTTAAGACTGCTAGGTGGTTTATAGCCTTCTATAGGATTTTTCATTGGTAGAAGAACTGATTGCATGCAAGAATTGTAGTTTTATCGAATAAAATTTTATGTATTTTGTTTCCATGAGTATGTTCGGCAACAACTGATGAGTTTATTTGTCTTAGTCGTAAGGCTCTTTTCTTTGAAACTAGTTGATATTTTTCGTCCGGTCTCTCCAATGTATTCTTTGCCGCACATGCATGGAATGCTGTAAACTCCAGGCATCTCAAATGGAATTTTGTCTTTGACGGACCGAAGATGTTGAGAAATTTTTGGAAAAGTGCTAAATTTGGTTTTGACGTTATACTTCTGTAGAACTTTTGATATGTGGCCAGTGATGTTTTGAATGTAAGGAAGGACCACAGTGGCAAGTGTAGGATTGCTTTCAGCCTCATTGTTATTGGAAGGTTGTGGTGAAGTGTATTTTTTGATGGAACGCTTAATATCTTTAAAGTGAATATTATGAGAGAGAAGATCAGAGGTAATGTCTTTTAATTCTGGGTTCAGTGGCTCGGACTGAGAGAGTTTTACGGCTCTGTAAACAAGACAGTTGATAACCCATGATTTTTGGGCAGGATGGTGATGTGACCATGCATTAAGGTATCGATTTGTGTGCTAGAGAATATGCTGGAGAACCAATGGTGCTGGCAATAGGTCAAAGGGGTAATCCTGGTTTGTGAATCTTTATGAGTCCGTAGAGACGAGGAATCATAAAGAGGGGTAACAGATTTTTTCACGGAATCTGATAGAGAAGAAGTCTTAATAGCAGATTTAAGGCTGCGATCCATAGATGACGTAGGATCTTTTTTAAGTTGACGATATGATCCGTCTGTAGGAATATATTGAATTTTTCCTGATATTCATTTGTGTCCATGACTGCCGTAACATTTCCTTTATCTGCCTTTAGAATTATGATGTCTGGATTGGATTTTAGAGAGTTTAGGGAGATGCGTTCAGGCTTTGCAATATTGGATTTAGGAGGTTTTGATTTTTTAAGGATTATTGGGGTTTCAAATCGAATTTTCTTAGCTGTTTGAAATGGCAGTTTGTTTAGGATATACTCGACATTTCAAATAATTTCATCTTTTGGGATAATACGTGCGGCAAGAACGAAGTTGAAACCTTTTGAAAGAACTGATTTTTCCGTTTCCGTTGGTTTATTACAGTGTTTGGTAGTTGAGAAGAGTTTGATGATTTTCCTAGTGTTGAAGTTACATTTTCAAATTTCTGAATGTGATTTTGGGAAGTAGATAAATGAAGATTTAAAGCTCATGCTCAGCTTAAAATCATGTTTGAAAGGGTATGGAACTCGGATGCGGACAAAATAGAAGAAATTTCAAGGTGTATGATGAATTCTTTCTCGAAGTAAAACGAAACTAGATTTTCGAAGAATTTTAAAAGCGTATGAGATTGTGACGTGATGGGATATTTTAGGAAAATTGTGGATGACGTTATAGTTTTTACAACGTAACAAAACTCTGAAGAATCCAACAGGAAGATTGGCGAAACGTCAGCAAGTTCGACTCAGCAAAAACCGACGCAAGAGGAATATAAAAGTTTTGTAAAAAGTATTACAGTAGCCTGTGGAAGTTTGTTTGAAAAATGAACAAGCTTTTATGGAGGGACATCAAGTGCAAATGCAGAAAGTTAGAAGATCACCGACCGAAACTGGTAATATTACTCTGTACTCTTTTTGTTACGTTGTAGAGACCATAATGTTATCCCCAATTTTCTTAAAATATCCCATCACGTCACAACCTCATCCGCTTATAAAATGCCTCGAAAATCTAGTTTCGCTTTACTTCGAGAGCGAATTCGTCACCCGTAAGGAAATAAACCAAATCAATAAAGCTCTTCGGTCTCCACACCTTGAAATTTCTTCTATTTTTGTCCCCATCCGAGTTCGATTCCCTTTCAAACATGATTCATGACAAAGCTTTAAATCTTTGTTTATCTACTACACAAAATCACATTCAGAAATTTGAAAAACTAATGTCAACACTAGGAAAACCATGAAACTCTTCTCAACTACCAAACACTGTAATAAACACCAACTTTCGGAAACGCAAAAATTAGTTCTTTCAAAAGGTTCCAACTTCGTTTTTGCCCCACGTATTATCCCAAAAGAAGAAATCATTTCAAATATCGAGCCTATCCCAAACATACTGCCACCTCAAACAGTTAATGAAATTCGATTTGAAACCTCAAAATACTTAAAAAATCAAAACTTCCTAAATCCAATATTGCAAAGCCTGAACGCATCGCCCTAAAATCTCTAAAATCTAATCCAGACATCGTAATGCTAAAAGCAGATAAATGAAATGCTACGGTAATCATGGACACAAATGAATATCAGAAAAAGATTCAAGATATTCTTACAGACGGATCATATCGGCAACTTAAAAAAGATCCTACGTCATCTATGGATCGTAATCTTAAATCTGTTATTAAGGCTTCTTCTCTATTAGACTCCGTGAAAAAATTTTTTACCCCTCATGACTCTAAAATTCTTCGTCTCTACGGAATTCCAAAGATTCTCAAACCAGCATTACCCCTTCGACCTATTGTCAGCACCATTGGTTCGCCAACATATTCTCTAGCAAAATATCTAGCTTCCTTATTAAAACCCCTTACAGGGAAAACTGACAGTTTTGTATTTAATTCCTGTTACTTCATTGAACAGTTAAAAAGCATTACATTAGATGCACAAGATATTCTAGTTGGTAACGACGTAGAATCACTCTTTACCAAAGTTCCTATTCCTGAAACTCTCGACATCATTTCAGGTATTTTAAAGTCCGAGAATCTGGAACCAAACCGTCTGACCCTAATTGGGAAATGCTTGTCGGGAACATATTTTTTTTATTACGGTCAATTTTTTAAACAAACGTCGGCGACAGTTATGGGTTCCCCACTATCACCAATCATAGCGAATATATTCATGGAATTCTTTTAGAAAAAAGCTCTCGACACCTTTCATCTAAAACCAAAATTATGGGAACGCTACGTCGCTGTTATTTGGCCTCATGGTCAAGAAACCCTAGTAGATTTTCATTGACATTTAAACTCTAGACACCCTAACATACGTTTTACCATTGAGTTGGAAACTAATAAAAACCTTCCAATCTTAGATATTCTTATCAATAGAAAATCAGACCTAACATTGGGTCATTGTGTTTACAGGAAACCTACGCACACAGACCGATACCGTAATGCATGGTCACATCACCATCCGGCCCAAAAATCGTCGGTTATCAACTCTCTTGTTTACAGAGCCGTAAAACTATCTCAGCCCTAGTCACTGAACCCAGAATTATAACACCTTACCTCTGCTCTTCTCTCTTATAGATACATATAAGATATTAAGCGTTCCATTAAAAAATACACTTCACCACCACCTTCCAATAACAATGAGGCCGAAAGCAATCCTACACTTGCCACTGTAGTCCTTCCTTACATTCAAAACATCACTGACCACATATCAAAAGTTCTAAAGAAGTATAACGTCAAAACCAGATTTACCACTTTTCCAAAAATTTCCCAACCTCCTCGGTCCTTCAAAGACAAAATTCCATTTGAGATGCCTGGAGTTTACAGCATTCCATGCATATGCGACAAAGAATACATTGGAGAGATCGGACGAAAAATATCAACTAGACTCAAAGAACATGAAAGAGCCTTACGCCTAAGACAAATACAACAAGACAACGAAAAATCCGAGAGTCAATAGAAATCTATAAACAACCTAACAATCTGAACCGCGATTCAGGTCACTACCTGTTACCAATATGGGAATCAGTCATCCGAGACGGTGTTTATGCCTCTACCTAAAATGTTTTGGTGTCTAATACTTCCAGTTTTTATTTAATTTAATTAATTACTCTTAATCTCTCATGTTCCGATTGAAACTACCCGAGACTTGTCAGAAATTCTGAGTTATTTTCGAAAAATTCTAACTTATTTTCCTGGAAAATAAGTTAGATAATTGTGACTTATTTATTATTTATCCTGTCTTAATGCAGGAATTCTGATTTATTTTCCAGAAAATCCGACTTGAGTTAGATGTTCTGACTTATAAATGCACACGAAATTATTTTTCCAACTTTTTTTTTGTTTTATTTATTTTTACTTTTTTTTTCAATTTTGCTTTACTTAAATTAAAACATAAACAAAAACATTGGTTCATCAATCAATGAATGAATCCGTTTTATTTGTCAGTATTTTTATTGTAATTATAAGAATTTTTTTTTTAAACTAATACAAAAGATACATGTAAAAGATGTAACGTCATTCATTAGTGGGAGGAGACGCCCGGGCAGGCGGACCGAGAGGCAGACAGAAAGGAAATATAGACAGTATATTTAGTAGTATATTTGAAAAAAAAACAGTATTAATTTTACGGCATAACACTTGGTTGCAGTAAAGATATGTTTTTATATTTCTTAGGAAAGTTCTTTTTTTTATAATTTTATATGATTAGGTATGGCATTCCAATTACTAGCGGCAACATAGATGAAAGACTCTTGAAAATTTGCAGTTTTGTGCTGCGGCAATCTAAAATCAATTGTACATTAAGAGTTATCATAATAGCCAAAATCATGAAATAGTCCGGCCAGGTAAGGCGACTGGTCAAGGTGGGTAATTTTATTTACAAAACAAAATATTGTAAGCAAAAGCCATGCTGGGTTTTGTAACTTCTGGAGTTTTTGTCCCATCCGCAATGTCATATACCACGTCAGCGTAATCAAGCAACAATAATATCAGAGTGTCACATGGTTGGATCTTTAGTGTCGATGGCACATGTTGGTTTAAAAAAGTTTAATTTTTGTTAAACATACATAGTCAATTTGTAGTACTTTTCCGACGTGCGTTTCAAATAATAATCTGGTGTCAAAGATACGCCCCGATTTTTTGCTTCGTACCAACCATATTCATATTTTGAATTTTAAAATTTTTGTTACAAAACCAAATTCAGTTAAAGGACTAAAAGAGTTCGAAATGTTTGCAGTGTAATTTCCGAAGAAACTTTGCATAATGTTAGGAAGGAGTTTATTGACAGACTTTATTATTGTTAAAATGTAGAAAATAGTTGATAAAATGATGAAACTATTTATTTTTTTAATTTAATCTATGGTTAAGTAATAGAAAAGTAATAAAATATTTGCAAGCATTCATTTGATTATATTTAAAAATTGATAAATTATATACTGACATCCTCCTCATTAAAAAAAACTTGAAATAGCGTCCTGCTGTTAGTTTGACATTTTGTGATATTATGTTTATATCAAAAAATACAAGGGTACAAAAAATAAAAGGCGGGTCCCATCACTTACGCGGGCACTGAATAATATTCCAATTAAACTGTACGGTGTCTGCCACAAAAGAGGTTAAATCAGTGCCTTGATAATCCCATAAATGTGCCCGTTAGCATTAAAAAAATTAAAGTTAAAATTAATATTTTTGTCAATTTTTACAGTATAATAGGAGCACTGTGAGAATTGCCGGCTCGCAATCTCACGCACTTTCCTGGTCCAACCGGCGCATATTTTTTCGACGTCGTCATGCGCAAGCGAGAAAGAGAGAGAAGCAGCCTGTTGAAATAAAATCCACATTTTAAAGCATATTCATATCGATCGGAACTTTTTAACGCCGACACTCCGACCACCCCGTCACCCCCCTTTTCAACCCCATCATCTCCGGCGCGGTGCGTGCGTCGGGGTGGGGGGGTCACCTACGCACTACCTCCCCGCTTTCCCGCTCTGCGAGCAGTAGTGCCACTATTATTTTTTTACCGCGCTCCCTTTAATTACGACCGCAGAACTCGTCTGTCCGACTGGGAAACATCTCGGCGATCTTCATCTGTCACCGGGGGAGTCGCCATGACGACGAACCGCGGCCCTTTAGACCAAAAGTAGTGAATAGTAAAAATTATAGATTTTTTAATCGCGGGCGGCAGCGGGCGGGGGTGGACGGCGGGCCCGCGTTCGGCGAATAATCTTAATATCTGCTGCGCAGATCCGCGGAATGCTTTACGATTTTTAGGCGTGGTTCGCTTAGGCGGACGAAGGACCGCGAGTTATTGATGTTTCTATTTTTCCGGGAATTAATTATTACGTTTTCCCGGCCGGCATCCACGACAATTCTCGTCATATGAATCGATATGAAAACTGGAAGCTGTGGTGGTAGATATGGTACATATATGGCTCTTTTCCGTAAGAATAACATTAAAAAATTAGAAAAACTAAAGTCAGCACTAGAGCAATCATCAAACTCTTCTCAACTACCAGTCACTGCGGCAAATATATTCTCGCACTAATTTTCTGAGAAGAAAAAATCAGTTCTTGCAAAAGGTTCCAATTTCCTCCTTGCTCTAACCAAAAGGGGAAATCATTTCAAATGTCAATACTATCATAAACAAACTACCATTTTATATAGCTGATGGAATTCGACTTAAAACCGTAAAAATCTTTAACGCATTGCTCTAAAATCTAATCCCGACATCGTAATTCTAAAAGCAGATAAAGGAAATGCTACCGTGGCCATGAACACAAATGAATATTCAAATTAAAATAGATCCTACATCATATATAGAATGCAACCCTAAACATCTATCACAATCCACAACATCTATATCACTCCTCGTGATTTCTAAATTTTCTGGTCTCAACGGGTTCCCTAAGATTCACAAACCAGGATTACTATTGCACTATTGTCACCATAGTCCCCGCAAAATATCAAGCTTCTATGTTAAAACCCTTTACAGGGAAAACTGTTAGTTTCGTACTTAATTCCTTTCAATTAACTGAAGAATTAAAAACCATTACATTCTGATTAGTTTTGATGTGGAATCTCTCTTTATTAAAGTCCCCCTATTCCTGAAACTCTCAACATTATTTCAGATATAATCGTAGAATCTGGAACCAAACCTTCTCACCTTAACTGAAAAATGTATGGATGGAACATATTTTTCTTATAACGTTAAAATTTTTGAACAAACGTCGGGAATAGCTCTGGGTTCTCCATTATCACCAGTCATCGCGAATATATTTAGGGAAGGCCTTGAGAAGAAAGCCCCCGGCATTTTCTGATGATTTTCTGATGGTTAAGAATCTCTAGGAAATTTTCTATTTGAACTCTATACACCCTAACATGTGTTTATCATTGAATTAGAAAGTAATAATAATATCCCGTTCTTATTAATAGAAAATCAGAGCTAAAAGAAAACCGATCAAGGATTAATAACACCGGCCATCTATAATATAATAACTTGATGAATTTAATATCTCAGTTTCGGTTGAAAGAATTTAGAAAATCTAATCAACTCTCAGCTTTATAATTTTGGGAAGGTTTTTGTTACAGAAGCGGTTTTTCACATGCCGTTGGAGGCGAAAATTTTTAATAAATACGCTCCTCAGAATTTTCTTTTGTACATTGTTATCACGTATGTAGTTTGAAGTGTACAAGATGCCTAAGCAGCTTAACAGTCGTTTCAAAACCCTCATTTTTCTCACAATATTTCGAAAGGAAACGTGATAATAATAGCCCCTGATACCTTCAAAAGCTATGGGACCAAATCCGTTCTTTTAATTTTTGAACTTTATATTAACTTGAAACTGAAGTCTTCCCATGGCCTGTGATTGTTCACAGGTACACAAAAATACCGAAGTCTTTGGTTTAAAAATCAGCTGTTGAAGAACTTGTGTTGATATCGAGTTAACACAGCATGTTATTAACAAAGGCGCTTGATAGGAGCAAGCTAGAAATTCAGAATTGATTAATAGAACACAAAGTCGTTTATTCAAAAGTCGAAAAAGTACTTTGAGGACTGCTTAAAAAATAGTTTACCATAGGAATAAATGCAGTTAGTTGAATGGAGATTATGTTGAAAATCTAAATTGCGATATTCGCCAAAATTAAAAAAACAAAAACAAAACAAAAAACAGAGCTACATTTCCAGAACCTCGGAAGTTTTGCTTGTGTGCAAGGTGAAATGTTGTTGAAATTTTGCATCAAATTTCGAAAACTCATGAAGCTTTGAAAACAGGCTTTCACAGCTCTTTGTGATTGATCATTTTTCGCCAAAAATAGCTTCAAATTATTCGATAAATGAGATAAGTAGTCTTTTGCTTCCAACTTCGTAGCTTCTTTTTCCATTTTCATACTCAGGCAAATATCTGCGAGTATCCCATCCAGCATATGATTTAGGAAATAATGGGTAATCCTTATCTAAAGGCTATTTCAGAAAGGTATATGGGGATAAAACCAAGTTCAGGTTTGGGTCTAGTTCTGGGTAAAGTGATTTCATTTTCATTGAGGCAAAGGGGGACAAATGGGATGAAATGAGAATTATAATTTTATATTTATATCTGGCCGAGCTATTTCATGCTTTTGACCATTATCATATATTATTATTCATTAATGGTAACTATAAAAATATTTGCAAAAAAAAAGAATAATTTAAACAAACACACAAACAAAAATTAAATTTTCTATTAAAAAAAGATTTTCTTTTTCGGTCATATTTTCGATCCGAGTAAATACTTTGCATTAGATCCGGCTCATGTATTAACATGTGAAATATATCATATTTCATATTCATTATATTTTACACTTAATATAGATTTTTAAACTTTTTGATATTCATCTACGTTTGTTCAGTGGTTCTACTAGAAAAAACACATTCTGTGGTTGCATTTGTTTCTGGGACGAAGAGCGCAAATTCTACAATTTTTAAAATTTTGTTTAAAATGAAGGAATAACTCAGTCTATTTTTTTGTGTGTTTCCACATTTTCGGGCAGACAACATTTATTTTTTTATCTGTAACATATCTTTTTCACTATCATCTCAAGGATCATTGTCGTAAATATTATTTTTCGAAAAATGATTTTCCTTTAGAAATCGCCTAGCTGTAAATCTGGCAACCCCAGTGTCATAGTTCCCCGAAATATTAATTCCAACGCATAATGTTTTAATTTTTTTTTAATATAAGAATAAATATAACTAATTACCGATCAACAAGAAGTAAACTTTATCGAATAAACTTTACTGAAAGTTACTTCAAAACTTTGACATAAAGCTTTATATTTAAATAAATCCTGTTCGTTATGCTACTGATCACATTTATAAACAATAACAAACCAAATTAATAAAGAGATAATTGACTCTAGCGTTATTAATTAGCCTACGTAGGCAGTGGCAAGGCATTGATAAAATTTGAAAATAAAATTTGATTATTTTTATGCAATTTCCCAAAGGCCTATATAATATTAAAACAAATTAATTAACCTAGATTTAGTGAGCAGCGTTAATTCGGAACAATAAAAATCCCCGTTGAAACTGTATTTTTCATCCTGTTTTAAGTTTAAAAAATATATTGGGTGCTTCATAACAAAAATTTTAAGTTTGTATTAGTAATTTGCAAAGAGAACCCTCTGTATAAAATAAATGTATAAAATGGCTGCAGATTGCTAATTTTCAGTGTCTATCTCTTCAAATAAGGTGTGTTCCCACATGAAAAGAACTTGATTGGCCTAACCCTGTACATAGTATGAAGTACTCTTATTTTTGTAGTAAACATTTTACAAAAATTAGGATTTCTCACCTTCATGTGACGTTATTAACAATGGGTCGATTGTTCTATCGAGCATGAAATCTGCCAGTTCCTTGATGTCCCTTCCTCAATGGTTTGGTCAAACAGTCGCTTAAGGTCCTTGATTTTGAGTTAGGTGGAGCAAGTGGGAACGAAAATTTTCGTAGTTGATAATTAAAAAAACTATGAAAATTACTTGTTTTAAATCAATGAGATTTCGTGTGTTTGTCATATTCTTGCGATAATTTACTTACATATTTGTAATAGTTATTTATTCAGTATTTGACAATTTTTCGTACATTTAAAGTACATGTTACATATCTCCATTTTTTATTTGTCATTTTCTGCTTTAATTAATTATCAAAAAATAAAACTACAAAATGTATTTTAGGGGTAAGTCGAAAGATGCTAAAATATTTTTACATACGAACTAAAATTAATGTTGACCGAATAAAAGTAAGGAATAATTATAAAAAAATATATAATTTCTATACATCACTCAAAAATATACTTTTTTCTACTTCCGTCTGCAAAATACCTCATTACCCACCGATCTAGCCTGCGGGAAGCGTCACTTTATCACGTCACTTTCGTTTTCCATGAATGCGAGTCACTTCGGACATCTCCGGCATTTTACGGCACGAATTTGGGAGCAATCGGATGTTTTCGGAGATATTTCCCATGCGTTGAATTTTGACGTTTGTCAATTCTGGCAGTCATGTCAGTGAACGTGTTCGTGTTGTTTTGCGAAAATGTACCCAAAAACTAACGGTCGTAGAAGAAGTATAGTATGCAACACGTTCAGTAAACTTTTTAACTCACTCGTTTATTAAAAACTCGCTGCGATGCGCTCCGCTCGTGTCAAATAAACTCGTGAGTCAAATGCCGTTTACCGCACTTGTTGCATAATATACTATTTCGTGATCAGTCGTTTTTGATATTTTGGTGACAGGCAGTTTTTCTGTGTCACTTGTATATTTTCTTTTCTCAAGGAAAATTTACTAACCCAAATCGCCAATTTCTATTTTGTTAAACCTAAGTTCGTCAGCAATTTCGTATTTATCTTTCTCGTCACTTGTACCTAGATCGTCAAATTCAGCAATTCTTTCTTCACTTGAATGTCAAGAATTACTGTAATCGTTCGGACTGCTTTCAAATATCGTTTGCTTACAAACTTTTCTATTCTGTTGAGTTTTATTTTTTGGTTGCCTTTTTTTGTTTTATTCTTACCTCAAATTTTGTCAATGTCGGCTCTGCTAGTTAGCAAGTCTTCGAAACGGGTTTATCTTCACGTTTCGTTGACTTCAACAAGAACTCATCAAATGACAATCGAAATATTTACATGTGCTTGGGATGTTATGAAAATATTTCTTATGGGCTTGAACTTGGCCCTGCCTCGATGGAGATTGGTACCTTGCGTGTGTGTGTACCTTGGCTGGTTTATTTCAGAATCAGGTCTATGAACTTTAACATTATGATTTTTTGCCAAAGTTGAGAAAGTTATGGATCAAATGAATCTTGTTGAACAACATTCGTATTTAACAGAACTATCTTCGCTTTAGTAAAACCGCTTATTGATATTTCGGGTCTGGTTTCTGTCTAACGAGAAGATATATCGCCTCTATCATATTTGATCTTAAAGACGCACAAATCTATAGTTTGGAATATGTGGCTAGTGTGAGGTGGAAGTTGAAGTATCCTAATAAGGTTTTTAAAGGCGGTGTTTGTAACATCTGCTGCAAGATGTCGAGCGTTTCCCTTCAACATGACTAACACAGGTCGTTCTGGGCACATACTTTTTATAAAATTGCTTTTTAAATGGTTTTTAAATACAGGTGAATAGTTAGTATTTGGAAACTGTGCTTGGTGGAGCAGTCCACTGTTCCGAAACCTTTAAAGATAATGAGCGGTGGAGCTTCTTCACCATATGCGCTGCAGTTCATTTAAAAAGTTGTTTTCCATTTGTCAGGTCCCCTAATGGTTGATGAGTTACATAGTTTTCTTTGACATAGTCAGCTACAGTTTGTATTACTTCTGTCCAGGATAGGCCAAAACCCCATATATCCATAATGGTATGGACCATTTGTTAGCTTTTATTCTTCATGTAGAGGAATATCTTGAGTTTTTCCATAGCTAGAACTCTTTTGTTGTCTTCTGCCAAGTTTGAATTATTTACAATCTTCTAGACTTGTCCAGCGTCGCTTTTCCTCTGATTAGTTTAGTCTGTAAACGAGAGAGTTGATCGAGTATCGGTCTGTGTGCGTAGGAATGAATGACCAAATATCTAAAAATGGGTTGTATGGTAAAACGTATGTTAGGGTGTATAGAGTTCAAATGTTCAAGAAAATCTAGCAGAACATACTTCCAAGATTTTCTTTATAATATCTTTTTCACTCACGTCAAATACCGATGCGTTAAACTAAATAAATACACTTATGCATTCGCTGCTGTAAGTACGTTTAAATGACTATTTCTTAATTCCATACACTCTGTCATAAAAGAAAATTGAGGGGTAATATATGAATGTTTCTATTTCATTATTCTACAGTTTTCAAAAATTGGCTATAGCAAAAATCGGCATGATTATGTATTTTACGTTTTCTATGATAAATTAAGTTTTTTCAGTATTCCATTTTTAACCCGGTATAGTTATCGTTATGAAGTTACGCTTCCATTTTAATGAAAATAGGCTCTTATTATGCCAAAAACGAGCATTTTGATAAAACGAGAAAATGTATTATGATCGGCGCGACATTCACAAACACAAACACAAGCGTCATAATTTATTAAAATCCGGCCGCAGATGAAAAATAATATATTTAAATCCTCATCCCATCAGCAGGCGCACCGCACGCCCCTCATGAACGTACAGATTTTTCATCAAAATGTAGGTACATTTTATAATCGATATTTAAATAAAACTTGGTTTATATATAAAGGGGTGGAAATGGTGGTGGAAAAGCAGTGGCGGACGTAATTATTTCGAAAAGGTTCCATTTTGCTGGTAACATACAAGCCGAGTTGCCTTTCTCAAAATGCTCTTTTATTATAATATCAATATTGTTCTGTGTGTTGTTTTAATTTTAGATTAGATGATGATTGAATTTTAATTTGGATTATTCAATTGCATTCAATTTTACTCTGAGATACGTAAATAAAAATTTCCGAATGAAACACACGGACTCTCAGCCACTGCTCGCGTGGCAAGCAAAGCGGAGATACACGAAAAAGGGTTACTCCCACCATTTGGGTAAGGAATTTTTGAGGTTACAAAACGAGGCCATGTGATGTAATGATAATTTTCGCGAAGCGAACTTTCCAACTACGTGACTGAGTTATTAGTTTTGATGAACATATACTTGTGTGTATAGAAATCGGTCCACTATAAACTTTCAATTTTAACTAAAATTTTTTTAGAAACTATTCCACAGATCAAGAAAAGAACCATGACGTCTAAAAGACAGTTTAATAGGCTTTAATGTGGGCTTAAATTTGTCAAAAGTGCTGATCTATTGTAGGCGTAACAACGGGTAAACAATTGAAATGTGCTTTTGTGGTAGTTACCAGAGCAACAAACTTATCACTTATCAAACTTTTTTCGTTTTTAATAATTTGGTTAGTGTTTAAGTGTATTAGCTTGATCGTTATGAGGAGATTGGATCCTTTTATAAGCGACCTAGAACTGGCAAAGGACGATTTACAATGGCGCGTAATGACCGTTTTATTGTGTCAATAATACTAAGAAATCGTTACCTTAATGCGGCTTCGTGAAGTATGTGGCTATTAGTCAGTTAGTCAGTGGACAGTGACTAGAAGACTGGATAAAAATAACCTAAGCTCAAAAACATTTGCAATTAGTCGAGAACTTACTTTCTGCATGATATGGGGTACAATTTCTCTGGACCCACCAACCCAACCAGTTTTCATCCTTAAGGGCAGCCACGGTCAAGGCAGAGGAGGTTTAAGGGATACTAGGTACATCAAGGAGATTTTAGCAGCTCATGTGGTTCCTTATGTCGACTACATTGGAGGAAAAATTCAAAAATTCGTTTTTATGCATAACAATGCTAGGCCGCACACCACAAGAATCGTGTAGCATTACATTACAGAAATCAGTTTTCGAGTTATGGAGTAGCCAGCATGTAGTCCCTACCTCAATCCGATCGAACCTTTATGGGATGAGCAAAGTGCAGGAAGAGTGGTTTAAGATTCCACAATAAACAAGAGCGACCTTGATTAGATCTATATCTATTAAAAAAAGGTGTTAGGTTGTTTATTTTCGATATGCCTATTTCTTTTAGTAATTAAAAATATTAATTTGCCTGATGCAGTTAGTATTTCACGTCGAGAAACCTAAGAAGCCGAAATAAATTTAATCAATTTCAACTAGTATTAAAGCATATTAAATTGCCTTTCAAACTGCAGACATATTTCTTTTTTTGATCTGAGGGCAAGATCGAAGGTAGAAGAGGACTAGGACGAAAGAAGGCAGTAGACTACGTGACATTGATCCACACGACCAGAGATAAAGAAGCTATGGAAAATGTGGTCGCAAACATTACAGAAGAGCAGAAAAAAATGTTTTTAAAGTCAAAAGGTTACAATGAACCGATTTCTATGCACACAAGGGTAGTATATCATTAAATACCAAAATCTAACAGCATCAAGAACTACTAAGCTATTATAAAAATAACAAATTTTGTGAATTTCAATTCAACTTCACCATAACTATACAAGAAGTTACTGACATAATCAAATGACTTAAGACTAATGCAGCAGGTTTGGAAAACATTTGGTCGACAATGTTTAGGTACTGTAGTCACCACATTGACACTTGTATAATGTATATTATCAACTACTACATTATGCGACAATTTTTTCCTGATGCATGGACACAAACCCTTATAATTCCCCCTCCCAAAAAGTTGAACGTTGATAGCCAGTCGGATCTGAAATCTGTACCAATATATCCTGGGTAACGTTATGCTATGACCATAGGCCGCAAAGGCCATGGCACCGCAACAGCACTTCCTGCGACAACTCAAAATTGACAGCGCTAGTGCTTTTAAATTACTCAAAATCATTTGACACTATATCTCAAGGACTTATGAGTGCCCTGTTGGTTGATTACGGATTTGCAATTGACACTTTTAATCTGACCAACTCATACTTCAGCAGACGATTGCAAAAGCTTTAATAACTAGTTCTCAGAATTCTGTACGGTGTTTAATAAGCACGTCACCCAAAAAGTGTAGCAAAGGTGTTACATACTGTACTCTTTCTACGACTGTTAATTTTTGTGCACATTTTTGCAGAACAACAAGAATACATTTACTGACATGACCGTCGGAATTGATGAACTTGCGGTAAAATTTCCGAAAATATCCGATTGCTCCCAAACGGGTGCGGAAATATCCCGCATATATCCGAATTGACTCGGAGCCGTGAGAAATGAAACTGAGCCTGTAAAATGTCACTTTACGCACGCAATATCGGTGTATAATTAGTTATTTTACATTCTACAACTTTAAATTGACTTCAACCCTCTCAGAGAATAACTGCAGCAATCCGTCTAAATGCTCACTTATCATTTTTGGTACGCAAAAAAACCTAATCAAAATAAATAACTTTGATAGAAAAATTAATAGTATACCAATGATCAACATGTGCTAAAATCGTCGGAGTACACTTGGACCCTTACTTACAGCTTCATAAACAATTTAACAGCTTATTATCCACAGCCTTTTAGAAGCTAGCTTTATGCAAGTCGACTTTTCTTTAAAAAATATATATTTATCCAACCAAAAATATTTATTGAACAAACTAATTAGGATTTCCATTGTTTACTGTATTAATACTCGTTTGGAGACGCCGACAATTTCAAATTCCTAAACATAAATTCGCTCTATTTCCAACATGCTGTTCCTACTCTGCTGTTAAAGCTTAGTTTACTGCCTCCTTAACATTTATATAAATACTTTTTTCTACTTCCTTCTGTTATATACCGATCTAGCGTGCGGGAAACGTCACTTTACCAAGTGGGTTTTTTGTCCCACAGATCCGAGCCACTTTGGATATTTCCAGGATATTACCGCAAGGGTCTGGGAGCGGAGCGGATGTTTTCGGACATTTTACGCACGGCTTAAATTTTGACGTTTGTCAGTTCTGACGATTATATCACTGAATGTATCCGTAATGTACCCAAAAACCAACGATCGTAAAAGAAGTATAGTATGCAACACGTTTGGTAAACTTTTCAAGCCAGTCGTGTATTAAATACTCGCTCCGCTTATTGCATTATATACTAATAAAGTATACGCCAGGAATCTTTCGCACTCATTTCGCCTAATAAATTATCAATTTTCCGACGTTTTCTTTTGCTCAATAGAAATTTCATTTTTTGTTTGCACCTTGAAATAATTTTATCTCCAAAATAGCCCAAGAGGGCTACAATAAGTGTTACATAGAAAGTTTCAGGATTTTTCATAGAATATATAATTGTATAACATACAGAGCATTCCACTTAAAAAAATTAAGTTGTTGGATTGGTGGATATTTATATAATGAGTAATAACAGTAATTACCAGCAATTAATTTACGTGATTCAACCATTGACATGACATGTACCATATATTTCTCTTATTAATAAACCCAGCGTGAATGAAAGAAACAAAAATGTCACACCTGTTTTGAAATTTTAGATACAAAAAATGTTGCAATGTTGTTATCGAAAAGGTGAAAACTGAATAGCAAAAGTTGAAAGTTTCCGAAGAAAAATAATTAGGAAAAAAGGCGATATTATCATAGTAATAGTAGTATCTGATACAATAATCAGTAAAAGACTTGAAATATACTTAGGCATACCACAGACATTAACCCCTCCCTCTCATAAAACATTACTATTTATGAGATCGTTCTGGTACCAGTTTTATTCAAGTTATCCTCTTGGTCTTAAAATTTGACGTTTTATATTATTGAAAAGTGCTGCTCGTAAATGACTGGGTAGTTGATTAATTGCGATGACTGTATCAGCAGCATCTTATTTTGTTATATATGAGTACCAGAAAATCTGAACGATCTAGACAACTATCAAACAATTAGTCTTTTATGCATTTGAGATTTGAGCTATTTAAAATGGTGATATATACTAGACTAATTGAATTAATGAACCAATTCTCTAAACAATCTGAGAAAAACAAAACTTTGCCATTAGTTAATTTTTATATTTGAGTGAGGCTTTTGATGGACTATTAGAAATAAAGCACTCATTTGGATAAAATTGTACCCTCTTAAAAGAAAGCGAAGCTATGAAATTGGAAATTTAAAAAAAAATGGCAGGGATTGGGCCAATTTATTCATTATAATTATTATTATAAATACGTTCTTGGTTGCAACCTTTGCAGTCCACGCAAACGTCGTAGTACTTGGAAAAAATATATCAAAAATACATTTGCAAACTAATAGTAAATCTGAACTTTTAATTCTTATTTATTTTGATAAACAGATTTTCATCAAGTAAAAGCCACATCAGTTCAATTTTTGACAGAAGCTGAAATTGGTTTCTTGGCTATTTGGTATTTTAAATTACTTCTACGTTGCCGCATATGTTCCCAAAACATTTGGGTTTTTAACAAATGTCTGCAAAATAAGGTTTTTCCCAAATTCATAAAATTAAAAACCAAAAACAGAAGTCCCGCTGCAAAGAAAATGATTTTATTTCGATCAAAACAAAAGTCAACTCACCCTCATTCCTGATTATATAGAGTTCAATAACATAAATACTGAGTTAATAGAAAATGTAATTTTAATAGGAATTCTCACGAATTGTATGTAGGGTGGGCCGTTTATTTTTGGACACTACCTTATCTCGGAAACTATAGGGGATGTAGCCAAAAGTTAATTGGTGTATTATAAACCTTTAATTTATTTTATTTTTTTATATACAGGGTGTTTCATTTTTCGTGGGCGACTCCCAACTTTATTATTTTAAATGGAACTCCTGCCATACTACTTCATTTTTGAATTCTACAAAAAAAAATTATACATGTTTTGTGTATAATGACCTATACGTAAGTCTAACCGTTTTTGGGCATTTTTAATTTTTTATGCGAAAAATTACATTTGCAAGGCTTAAAATATCTGCAAATTTCTTTCGAAAGCATTTATTGTTTCACTTGAGTAAGTTTTGTTGTCGACGAAGGACTTACTACTACATATTAATACAGGGTACACGGAAAATAAGAAAACTACACTAGCATTAAAAATTAAGGCAATTTTATATAAGGTTGTATATGCCCATTGTTTTTAATTTGGAAATATTTCCTTTTAAACATTGGTCTATCACAAACAATATGCTGTTGTCATTTAAGTTTAGTTAGTGTAAGATGGCTATGACGGCGTTTGAACAAAACAAGTGCTAAAGTGCGGCCACTGTGATTTACTATTTCATAGTTGATCATAATCTTGCCGATGCGCTTATGAAGATCCAAAGATTATGTATGCATTATTTATACAGAATAAGACAAAGGATAAGCGATAACGTTGGTGATTTAAAAATAATTATTATAACAGTTGTTCAACATGCCCCTTTGAGCAATAGAAGCAGTATAAAGGGTTTTTAAATACATAACGGCATTTCTAACAGTTGCAGTGCCATTTAAATATCCGATACCTTCTCTTATCCGACGTTTAAGTTCCTCGGCAGTTGACGGATTGTGTTTATCTACTAAATCTTTAAGTGTTCCCAATAGGAAAAAATCTAGGTTAGTTAAGTCGTTACTCCTTGGAGGCCAGGCGTAACTACCATTCTCCCCAATCCATTCTCTATAGTGTGCTAATTTCTTGACTTCTGTGATAAGGAGCGCCATCCTGCCAGCCAAATTAAATTTCGTCGTCCCCTTTCAGGCACTTCATTTTCAACAAGATAATATTTAAAAGCTCTCAGTAGCGGTGGCAATTTACATTCTGATCAAAAAATACTGAACCTATTATTCTGAACCTCCAAATGGCGCACCATACTTTGAGAGTTCCACCTGAACTTGTAACTTTCATATGTTTTTTATTATTTTTTTAGTTTTTTTCCGATTAAAAATTTTAGTTGAGGTTGTAAGTGTGGACCCATCTGTCCAAATAATATTAGCAATTATATTTTCTGAAGAGTATCTCTCCATAAGATTGTTGCAAAAATCTGACCTGGTGTTGTAATCCCGTTGCACTAATTTCTGCACTGGACAGAATTTATAGGGCTTCCAGTTGTTGATTTAAAGGCACGTTCAAAGCGTTGTTCTTTTGACATCTAGATTTAAAGACGCATTTTTGGGTTAAATGTTCAGGGGTCTCTGCAAAATGCAATAAAATATTAATTTGCTCGGCATTATTCAAAATATGAAGACGTCTATTCTTTTTCTTTAAAGTGTTGGTAAATCCTGTTGACGATCTTTTTTCTGGGAGGCTAAATAATGGAAATTGTTTAATATAATCTCTAAGAGCCAGGGTCCGGTTTTTATTGTTCAATATGTAATTTTCTAACATGTATATATTTTCCTCTGTGGTAAACATAATACGCAAGCAGTCTTCTAGAACTTGTTTTGTTTAAACTCCACCTTACAGTAACTCAACTTATATGTGATAGACAAGTGTTTAAAAGGAAATATTTCAAAAAGTAAAAATATTAGGCATATACATAAAAAAAAAGTTTTTTGGCAATTCTTTAAATTTCATTTTTAATCTTATTTTTCGTGTACCCTGTATTAATATGTGTCGAAGTTTCTTGTGAAATCCATTACTCCTTCGTCGACAACAAAACTTACTCAAGTGGAACAATAAATGCTTCCACATGAAGAAATTTCCATGTATTTTATGTCTTGCGAAGGTCATTTTCCACATAAAAAATAAAAAATGTTAAAAACGGTTAGACTTAGGTATTTGACATTATACACAAAATATGTGTAGCATTTTGTAAAAAAATTCTTAAATGAAGTAATATACCAGGCGTTCCATTTAAAATAAGAAAGTTGCCCACGAAGAATGAAACACCCTATAAATACAATATTACAATAAATTGGCAGTTTGTAATACCCTCATTAACTTTTGTATTTAACTTTTGGGTCTATTCCATATAGTTTGAGATAAGGTAGTGTCCCAAGATGAACGGCCCACCACACCACAAGGTCAAACAGAGCATTTCATGTTATCAGATCAATCGGTAGGTATATAGGAAGAGACGTAAGGATCGTCCGTCTATTGTGCTAATTTTGGATCTGCTGACCGATAGGGCCTAATATTTTGGTGCAGTGTAAGATCAATAAAAAAATGAAGAATAGGGACTCCTGTAGAGGAAGCTATAACCAGTTGCAAATAATGACTGTTAATGCAATCTATATTTACGAATATCTAATATGTATTTTTGAGAATAAAAATGGGTAAAATCCTCAAAAATGGGACGCTCTGTCCATTTTTAGATGTTGTTATATGGTATCTCGCTTATTAGTAAAGATAGAGGGATGCGGTTTTCACGTCACTATGCTACATTTTCGAGAAATGAAAGATGCCGCAAACAGAATTTTCATAGATCTTTTGATTTTTCAGATGCGGGATGCTTTTGGAAGCTTTGCCTTTTGGGACTCCCCTCGTTACTATAAAACTCACGAGAAACGTTAAAAGTCTTCAATTACTTTCGAGAAATTAACTAAATATATAGTTTTGAATGGGTCATACTCTATAGTTTTGAATAATGCAAAGGAGTTTGTCAAGTTCATCTCAAAAAGTATATAAAACTCTATGGTTGTTTTAATATTAAGCCCAACATTTAAGTTTTGAAAAAAAATCGATTTCGCAATTGTCTGTGTCAGGTAATAAAAAAACCTTTATTTAATTTAAAAAGGACAATTTTGGCAATTCTCCTTTAAGCTAAAAGAAATGCACATTTTTAGACACTTAAGAGTGCAATAAATAAAATTAATGATTGCTGCTTATTCGTTTTAATTATGCAAAACAAAAAACTAATGGAACTGAATCACAAGTATAGCTCAAATTGTTTTCCATTTTATCTTCAACAAGTTTCACGCGTGGTTCTTATGATTGCGTTTAAAATAATAAATGGCAATGCTTGTAGCTCTCGAAAGGCTATTTTAGTGGTATTTTTCAAATCTGCCATTGTTTGGTTAGTTTGTTAGTGAATGTATTTTTTTTTATTTTGTATGTATCCCCACTAAAATTAACCTTATGTTAATACCAATTACAACACTCGAATTGTGTTCCGACGGAATCTTTTTGTTGTAAATATTGGGCCTGGGTGTACGAAATGAGTCCATATCGAATTAAATTTGATCTTAATCTTAAAAATATGCTTTTATCCGACTGTCTTCTTGTTGCATGTCAATCTGTAATAAATGACTATTGATATTGGTATTGGTATTAAAGGGGGGCATACTCGCGGGCGTCCAAGCACTTAGGCCACCAGATGGGCCCGTTGTGCCCCCAGTCGCTCTAGATGGCGTCCAGAATGCCGCCCCTCCTATAGAAGGTCAGCAACTCCTTTACCCCAATACCGTGCACTGAGTCCGGATCGATCAGCGCCGTCCCGAAGACTCCCATCTTGCCCATGTCAAAGCAGGGCACTCGGTGAGCATGCACCACCTGCACTCCGGGTCGTCTCCAATGCCAGATGCCTCCTAAGCCTGCAATGTCCTGTGTAGGCCCATGCTCTACACTCCCTTCTTGTCAGTCTAAGCAGCTCTCTGGTCCGAGAGAGGGCGGGCCCATCCATCATAAGCCTCGTCTGCCTCCTCTCCAGCCCATCGCGGCCCGATCCCTCGCCCAGGCTTCGAGAGCTCCCTGTCTCACACACGGGGCGATTCCCAAGCGTACGCTGCCTCATTGCCCCGGATACCGGTGTGACCCGGGACCCAGGCTAGCGTGACCTTCCTCTCCTCAGCCACTCTCCTCAGTACCCCTTTGCACTCCTTTATCAACAAGGAGCGCGTACGCACTGACTTCAGCGCCAATAAATGACTATAAAACGCAAAAAATAACTTCTAAAGTTCCATCCTCGTTTTCGTTGCACTGAATATAAAAAACCAGCATGTCGTATTTTTCATACTTCATAGTTGGTTAGTATATAAAATGGGCAACACAAATTACCAAAAAATGCAACGACTTCTGACGGAAATTTGAAAATTTCTGACTATGATAGGATTGTGCTAATTTTCACATAACATCTCATTGCTAAATAAAAAAAATCAAAACTGAATTATTGCTTCTGACGAACTTAATCCTATCCTAAGAGTTGATACATAAGGAGAGTTCCGCTTCACATAACCTCAAAAACATACAATCGCCTCTCACGCCACCGCAGGGCGCCGGTGCTTGTGGGGGTTGCTCCATCCCATCAGGAGCACATGTCAGGCGCTCAGAACATTAACTCAAAAATCCGCATCGACTCACCCAATAAAAAATACATGGTTGCTTTATTTCTAGAAAATAATTGAAAAATAGAAAAAGTCAACGTATGTCAGTGAAGTCTACGTAAGAACTGCACTATTTAGTTTTCTGGTAAACTTTAGAATTACCGAGATCCGAGGGGTGCCCAAAATTCGGAGCTTCCAAAAACAGTTTGTACTTCAAAAATCAAAATGTCTATAAAAATTCCGTTTTGTTTCTTGAAACCGTAGCAGATTTTCTAATAAGCGAGAAAACCCCTAAGAGCATCGAAAAATGGATACCCAGTACATGGACAGTTACCGTTAGATACGCAACGCGCCAAAATTATTCCAGAACATCCCATCCCAACGAATTAATAAAATTTTACATTCCCCCAAAACTTGCGCCGCCTCCCCGCCCAGCGTTCTAGTCATTTCCCTTTTTCTCCGACAAATACAATATTTATTTCCCCACATCGAGCCCCGACGCTCCCCGCATCCTCCCGCGTCCATATAAACCTCCCCTCCGCGTGGCCGTTTCTCGGTTCCAATATTATAAACACATAAATTTTAAAAGTAACGCATATACATCAGCCTGCGTAGCTTAACCCGCCGCGCGCACTACCCCTCCGCGAAAATGTACACTACGCCGCCGCCGCCACCACCACCTACCTACCCCCATTTCGCCCCATCAGCTAAATACCAGTCCGGGAAATGATGCGTTGTTGTCACATTCACGAAAATGGAATAGAAATAGAAGAAAAAGGATACATAGTAATAGTAATTCTCTATTAGCTATTCAGAGAACAATCGATGTAAAGCAGTTATTGCCATACCTTTGCCTAGAGTGGTCGATGTTGGTGGTGTTCCTGATCTAACAATAATCAGTTTGTTGTCAGTTGTTTCCAAGTTATAAAAAATATTATATTGTCAAATCATTTATTATTTAGTACATAACGTTTTTTTTTTTCAGAGAAATTTCTGCCAACCACTGTAATTCTATTTTTCTACTTCCGTCTGTAAAATACCTAATTACACACCTATCTAGCGTGCGGGAAGGGACACTTTGCCACGTCAGTTGCCAGTAGTTGATATTTTTCGTGTTTTCCTTGCAATGTATTCTTTGCCTTATATGCATGGAAACGGAATTTTGTCTTTTATGTGCGTGGTAAATCTGGTTTAACATTATATTTCTTAAAAACATTTGATATGAAACTATGCACTACGCCGTAATAGTCAATGACGTCAGCGCATTTAGACTGAGTGCGAGAATAGTAACTTTCAGATTAATTTTTCTAAATATCTCGAGCAGAAAACCGTTAATACAAGAATTGTAGTTCTTGATGCGGCCTACAATACTTTTTGAATCAATTTTCCAATTTTTATACAAATTTTGATTTACGGCAAATATTTTGCTCTGGAAATAATAATTTTCAGGTTTTTTTTACATTTGTGTCTATGATTGAAAAACCCTGTATATAATGGAATAAATCCTTGCAATCAAAGTTACAATACCAGATATTTTGCGTTTCCTGGTTAAAGAATTTTGTAGATCCGGTAGACAGTTTTCGAGAAAATATTTTTTTTCTGGGAGTCAAAATAACCCAAAAAATAAATTCAACAATTTTTAAAAAATACTTCTACTTCCCTGCCAAATCTGAAATCGATAGTTGTTAAGTTAAGACCGCTATTATACTTTTCTGTACAATATGTGAAAACGACAACAAAAATTCTAGTTATATCCAATTTTCTGTAAAGGAAGAACCCATTTTAAAAATTTTTGCAAATACTAACGCACCGTGCACATTTTTAGATTCCGCAACCGTTTTTGAAAAAAAAAAACTTTGCGCCGTCGCAATGGTGGTTTTTATTTTTTTTTAAATAGTTACCTATTCCGCAGCCCCAGTTTCAATAGGTTCCGTTACAGAAATAGTTCTATACGTATACCAAATTTGAAGCGGATACCTTTAAATTTCGGACACTAATCGTGTTTCATAGTTATATACGAAAAACAGACGTAAATCACAAAATAACATGGACTTATGACAAGGCTTATGCAATTCGCGGGCTATTGAAAAGGAGCAAAGTTTCAGCGCCCTGACTGAAACTGTTTCTAACTGATGCCCATATATATGGAGAGTCAGTAGAGACCAGATCAGAGAACAGAGAACGGACAGACAAAAATTAAAAACATTTTGAAACGCTGATGATTTCTGTACCGTTGCCGAGATATGTTTCGTTTCCAAGCGCGTACAACAAGATATGAAATCACACAATCAATTAGATCTTCAGAACTTGAAATTTTGTCAACGTTGTTTTTAGTTTTTTTTATTTTTTGTCCTACAAAATTCTGCAGAATGTCCTATTAAATTAAATTTATGCAGGATTTATGTCTTAATTTTTGACCAATGCGATCAACTATACTAGATGTGGGATTCTTAGGTACACGTTGTTAATTTTTTCATTACTTTCGGATTTATAGTCTCGACGGCTCTTGGTTCATTAATTATATCTTACAGAGTGATCAAATATTTAGCTGCCAATTTTTTTCCTTGGTTTTATGGAGTTTCATTTTCACCAATTTGATCTATTAGGTTTCCTCTGCGTTAGTGGACTTGTGCTTCATACTTAGGTTCGTCATCTGAGTACGAATTTTCCAAATGGTTCATTGTCCTCTTAGTCGCCACATAGGAGAGAATTATATATTGGTGCAGTGTGAAAACGGCAGCTTCGTAAAGAGCAACCTAATCTGTAGTACCAGAAATATTTCGACAGAAAATATTACCATCAAATCGTTGGAATTGTATATTTAATTTCTCCTGTTGTGGATAAGTATAATACGCTAACGAATTAGTTTATTAATATTTTTTATACATAGGTCAGTGACCATTTGTAACACTCAAACATTTGTCTGATTGCGTCTTTTCTCATATCTCTAAATTCACCGAAACCAAATAATATCGCCATTAACATTACTGGCTGTGTGTTAATATTCCAGCAAATGATTTCATTTTCCTTATGAGCGTCTATTTTTAATAATAAACAGTTTCCAAAGTTTAAACATAATGTGATGTAATTTCGATGGTGTTTTCCAGCGCTTGATTCACACTAAAAACAGCGGTATTTTATGAGAAAACCCGAAACCGAATAATAAGTGTTACACGATTTTGAAAAATATTTAACCCCAACGAAATATAATACAGCTATTGTACAACTAGTTTTGTGTTTTGCCTTAAAATAGAAAATAACTAATAATGCTAGTATTAGTTTTAGAATTTTCATATTCCTTGTAGGACACTTAGAATCCCAATATTTGGAAATAAATATATTTTATCCCTGTCGCCATTGTAATAATCTGATATCTACTGCATATTTTGAATAAATGTGTCACTGAAGCTCATTCCCAAAAGTCCTAAAACGTTCTATAACAACGCCTGTTAAAAAGTGTTACATGAAAACTACCGACAAGCAGTATAATTGCAAGCAAAAAGCAATATATATCGCAAAAGTTCTTTGACGCTGAAAAAGTAATAACTAAACAGCGGCATGCTTTTCAAAAAAATCTTTGTACTGAAACAGTAACAACAGCACTTCATGATAAAATTTCTAAAAAACTAGACACTCTTGGAGTTATGGGAACAATAACCCAATGCATAGAGTCGTAGGCAACATAGTAAACAGTAAAGTAAAGTAAAAGTTGATAATTTTTATTCTGATCTTATTAGTGTTGAGCACGAAACTTCACGAGTATTGGGGCTATATTATTATAATATGGTGACGATACGACCACCGTAATCCTAAGGAAAACTTGTGACGAAATCAATTGAAAAATTGAAACAGTTATACAAAAAATTCAGACCTACTGTATAAAAACTACCTTATATTAAACCCTGAAAAAACAGTAGTACTTCAATTCACAAGTCAATACGTAAGTCCCTTAGAGGTCCTGCCCAAATAGACCAAAATGGAATAACTATAAATTCGCATGCAAATTTTTTAGCTACCTTAATTGACAGTCAAGTTAAGTTCTGAAAACCTTAACAGCTCTTATTTATCTATCTCAACATAAAATCTTACTTAAATAACTCTTCAGTTTTCTTTTACAATATCATATGTTGGACCGAATCTTTGTCAAAAAAAAACAATTTGACTTATGTACAATTTAATGCCAGTAGAGTGGTGCAAAAAATTTTTTGCTCTGATGGGTATTTATTTACTTAAACTATTAAAAAAATGAAGATAACTTTCAAACAAGATATGATATTCATTCTTACTCGACAAGAAGTAAAAACAACTTCAAGTTAATTTTTTTTAGAAACTGTTGCTATAAAAAATGGCCTTTTTATTCCTAGCAAGATCTGCTTCCTGCTGAAACTAGACACGTAGAACAAAAGAAATTCGAAAAATATTTAATATCTTTACTGACAACAAATGTTTTTTATAATCTGAATGCGAAAATGATATGAATAGATGACAAAATTTGTTTGTTGGTCTCCTTCACGTTAAATTTTGTATTTTTTCTGTATAACACTTTTTATAGTTTAAAATTTTAAAAGTATTTAGACATATTGTGATTTTTTCCTGACGAAATTTTTGTTTGCTATATACATTCAATTTAAAATTCCAAAGTTGATATCGATATCGAAGAATTGGGACAGCCTGTATAATCTAAAAGTGTATAATTTAAAAGGCCCCTTAAATACAAAGAAATTTTGTATTTAAAATTTCTTGATAGAAACTACACTTTGTCAGAAAAGTAAAAATGAGTCACCGTATGTGTACTGTCACCTTCGTTAATGCCGTAACCGGCGCTACTCATCCCCGATAAAACGGAAGATCCGGCAACTGCGCGGCCGAAATAAAATCGAGAGAGAGCGCTAAAAACGCAAAATAGAGACGCGAAAATATGTACAATGAGTAGAGTCCCTAGCAAAAATTTTCCACGCGCTTGCCGGGGCGAGGGGAAACGGGTCATGGGCGCGCGTTGAGGGAGGCGGCGGGAGGGGGCAAATGTAAACTGCGGGAAGTCCCGGGGCGGAAGTGTACTTCGCTAGTGTATTGGGACGAGGAGGGGAAAGCTCTCATCCAGCATCCACGGACGTGTCGGTTGGACCAGGAGCGTTCGCTAATTAAGCATGAGGACCGTTTTCAACGTAACTGCGAAACGATGTGTATATTCGCATCCTGGAAGTTCAGTCATTTCTCAAATTTTAGTAACCTTTCTTAAGCAATTAATAAGTATTTAAACAACAGTGAAACAAAACCTCGAGAACTACAGACCGAAGGGGCATGAAACAAAAAGTCTAACCTGACAAGCATATGAATCCTGATATCGATATATTAGTCACATTGAAAACGATATACATGGTAGAGAAACATTTATATATGAATGTAGTGAAAAAAATACATAATCAGGAAAAAAATCAAAATCCAATAGAAAAGGATGACTCAAACGAAATTCCCACGAAAACGGAATTCCACGAAAACGGGATGAAAAATATACTAACTATGCTGTGTTTTTTAATGCAAGAGAGTTATTATCCTTCTTGAACTGCAAAACTGTTGTCTTGTAAAAACTTGTATAAAACTGTCTCCTATCATGAGTGTCGTGGGTCCCGAGAGTGGAAAGTACCTTAGGGCTTAAACTTAGACTTATAATTGCTTTCGGTCAGTTATTAGCAAAATTCTAGTATTTCTGAGTTTTTTGGTAGGAAACGTATTAGTGAAAGTGCGCTTTCTAAAAATTAGAAAATTGTTATTTTTAATGTGTTCAAAGATCTTCGCCACAAAAAAAAAACTCAAAATTCTGATTTGCAAAAATAGTTGCTTGCGCACAAGGATAAATGCGGCCACATCAGGTGACGAAGGACATGTTCACGAAGAAACGAAAATGTTCGAATGTGACAATGAAAAGACTGCCGTCAGAAGAACAACTTTCAGAAGAACAACTTAAAAAAAGGAAGGTCTACCTTGGACAAAATATTGTCTTAAATGACAAAAGATGATTTCATTCCATCAAGATAATGAAACAACGGTACAAAAAATCTCAAACAGCATATCACTTTTAATATAGAAAGGCGAAATTATCTGGAATCATAATACAATTTTTAAGGGAAAACAGGAATATCTGGACGAAATTCGGGTAAATGAAAGAGTGTCATCGGTAGACCATGATTTTATGGAAGAATGGAATAAAAGCACCATCGGGAAAAAGTAAAAATAGATTTGTCGGTGGTATCTTAATAGCATTTCAATCAAAACGGACTGGAGACTATTATAAAGAAACTGCTGCTGCTTTTGAAGACTACTTCCAGAAAATACCCGATCTTATTCCTCCTGGGTCTGTTATAGTTATCGATAATATCCCTTAAGTAAATCTGAAAAAGACCCACGTCTTCATGGAAAAAATGATGGACTTACTTTAAATGAGGAGTTTCAGAAAGATATGCTGAAACATGTCATGTCAGTTTCTAGGTATAATTTTTTGAAGTTTTCTCTGGAACGTAGCTAGCTAATTAATTCATAATTGAATCAGTGGGTGGTGCAGATAAAGTTAAATTTGTGTTTTATGATATTGATATTGCGAAAAGTGCTTGGAGATTTTGTGTACTTCAGCACTTGTTATTCCGACAACATGAAATAAATTAAGAGACAGGCCTCTTTACTAATCCCCAAACTTTTATTAAGCCTTTAGTGAAGATGAAGTGCGGCAGATAGATGGTCAGGAGCACTCGATAAAAAAGAACAATGAATTCAATGCCAATCAATGAAAGTAGTGGGTATTATTTGGCATCTTTAGTACTTTTGTATATATGAGGTTTTATTGCTTGTATTTACGTTTACTTTGTGAAATAGTCCATAAATGTTATAAATCTAAAACAGATTGTCAAAATTCGAAAAACAAATTTTTAGCAAATTTTCATAGAATTCAGAACTATTTTATTGTTATTATTATTGTGTCTTTACTATCGAAAAAGCAATTAATTTAAAAACTTAATAATGGAAAATTAAAAAAAAACAAAATAGCATAATATGAGAAGCATTACCCAAAGGGGAGTCTTAACCTTTTCTAGACAAGGAAAAGAAAAACCATACACTCATGGACATCAATCTATTATATTATTATACTATTATAATAACAAATCGTTGTCATTATCAATAATAAATGTTTTGAATCTCTTTTTGTAATTATGTAAGGATAAGTCGTTTAGAACTGTATAGTGTATAGTGAAAAGGTCATTGAAATAATGCCTTATAATATCAAGAGATAGTGTTAGTGTTAGTGTTTTCTGAGTAGGAATGAGGAGGTATCTTGACAACATTGCTGTCCGTCCCGTTACCGCGAATTAGTAAAAATACTGTAAAAATACACAACCTAAAATCCATCTGAGTTTACAAGTATATAGTAGTGGTGCTAATGGTCTTCGGAAAATGAAGGTAGGTACTAATTAGCAATATTACTGCAGATATTAGATTAGTTTACTAGTAAAAGGGTGCCAAACCATGATTCATAAGGTCGCATATCGCTCAGCAAGTTTTTTACATTAATAAATTGTTATCAGGGAGCGGCCAAACTACATTGCTTAGAATATATTTGGCTCATCTACAATAAGTAAAGTACAGAGACTGAATTTAACGACTGGTCAGCTGTATAAACTTCTGGAAGAAGCTAACGATTTACAATTAAAGGAAATTAAAAAGCAAATTACAGCGAGCGTAGATATAGTTTCCAAAAACATTGGTAAAGTAAAGGAAGAGATTAATTTATTGAAACAAAAATGCCAAATTCTTGAAAGGAAAGTTAGGAATGATTATATAATAGTATTTGGCCTTGATGTCAGTAAAGAGAATATTTTAACTGAAACACTATACAAATTAAACACAAATTTAAAAATAAATATTACCAACGATGTAACTAATAATATTTACACTGTCAGTACACAAGCTAGACCCACCTATTGTTATAGAAATTATCTCCTATCATTGAAAGATTGACATCTTTAAGGTTGCAAAGAACTTGAAAGGAACAGGGATTGTTATTTATAACGACCTCTCCAGAGAACACAAAGAAAAACAAAAAATTTTAAGAAAATATTTGAAAATTTACAATACAAAATTTTGATGCTAAAATACAAGGCAATCTCTTAATTATTAACGGACAGACTTACACAGCTTCTGATCTAGAAAAACTAGAAATCACTGCCGAAAGTGACGGTGATGAAAACATTGATGGTACAAAAGAAAATGTAGAAGAAACTGAAAAATACGCAACATATATAGACAAAAATTGGAAGGATAGAACAATCGCAGAATAGTAAGAATCAGGGAAGGGAAAGTGGCAGGCATCGCCGAGCAAGATAATTACCAGAAAAGGAAAATTAATCAAATACAGCCTCAAGTTACAGGTTGACCAAATAACTAGGAAGAAAAATGTAAACAAAAAATTATATTATTATCTGGGTATTAATTTGTATTCAACTGTTCACATTCACTAATTTGTTTTATTTTGACAAAATTTATTTGTTTCTTTTCTTTTTTTTTTTGTAATAAAACAAGGGATTCAATAAATAAAACCAGGATACGTTAGATATTTCAGATTGACCGAAGTTCGTATCATTATAGCAGATTATATAGACTAAGCAAACTCATTTTTTGTTAGCGACTCGGCCAAACAGCATTTTAGAGCTTTTGGTAGTAATATTCGAAATATTGGCAAGAACTTTCCCCAGCGTGAAGTTATGATGGAACAATTTAAAAACCCATTTGATATAGTTTTAATTGAAACATGGAAAGTCCCAAATAGCGATATTTCTGCTTAGATGGGTACAGAAAAATATATAATGATGACGTATTAGTTTATATGCGGCAAAAACATAATTTTGAATTTTCTTTTCTTGTAATTTGCGGTGACTAAACAGACTTCAACTTATAATATTTTGTAAATTAAATACACTCCCGCATTACTGATCATTTTCCAACACTACCAATGTTACCATTAAACAAAAATAACATAAATAGTAACAATAATGAAGAAGATATTACATTCAAAAAAGTAGATATGATATGCTTAAATTAAAAACTCTATCAAAAAATGATCAGGCTATAAATTAATTCATTCAAGTCGTTCTAATGATATTAAATCAAGCAACTAAAATAATTAGATATAAAACGTAAAAGAAAAAAAAGAATGGAGAACCGCGGGACTGTTGTAAACAATTAAAATAAGAGATAATTTTATAAAGAACTATCGGACCTGGTAATATAGAGAAATTTAGCAAATTTAAAGAATACAGATATAAAACTGTAAATCTTACGAGGAAACCAAAATATAACTTTTACAAAAGCACAATACACTAAATCAAACATAACCCCAAAAAGATCAATATTTCTATCATACAAGTAAAAAGAAACTCCTATGACATTAATAAGATTCAAGACTTAGAAAGAATATTATCTGATCCATAGGACATTGCATTTTTTAATGCTTATTTCTCTATTATAGCGTGTCAAATGTATTGGCATACTATTGGACGGGCACCTATTCCAACACATATTCCAACATTAGTTTAAAAAATCAGATCCCTAGTATATATTTTTAAGAAAACGAGAAAAAATATTTTTATAAAAGAAAATCTTTCCTTATATTTTACGTTGGTACATTCACTTTTACTATAAGTGATTATCGTTTGCGGCAGTGTGTATAAAAGTAATCTCAAACTATTAGAGGTTATTCAAAAAAGAGTCCTGAAAGTTATATTGCAACTTGACCGAATCCCTCAGGTCAGCTTTTTAAGTATTGCAGGGTATTAACTATTCGACAGTTATACTATAAAGTAACTATGATTCATATACGGAAAAACTCGTTATTCAACAACCACATATCTCATGATCACTTTGCTAGAGAAAAAAACGATTGAAAACTTAACACAACCATTTACAAAGAAAAGGATAGAGCAGCGAATATTTCTATTTGTAGGAAATAAATGATATAACATAATTCGTGCTGAAATGAAAAATATTATGACATCTAAAGGGTTTCGGCCATAAATTGTCTAATTGTTTACTGGAAAATTGTTCTACCCTCATTGACTGTGTTTAATGCTATGGCTAAAAGCAAATTCAATTAATGCAATCCATTATTTTGCTTCCTATTCCCTTCTTTTGGTCAGTTCAGTTTTGTAGGCTAGGATTATATATTTTATTTTGTCTATTTCTTTTTTTCTAAAATAAATTTAACATTTAAGATAGCAGACGAGTTCCGCAACTCAAGCTTAATTAACGGTTATTATGATGTCTTATTTTTATGTATAACCCAAATTCAAATTTAAATTTAATAGCGTCCTGTGTTATTATTATTGTTAATATCTCAAAGATTTAAACTTCAGACCTGTTTCTTTGAGTACATTTTCTAATATTGTAAGAAAATCTCAAACAAGCATTGAGGGAATGGAATCTGTTCATAGCCATATTCGTTAAAGCCGGGCCATAAACTGAATCAGCATATGGTAACCTGAATATAATTAATGACTAACACATTTATTTATAGATTTGGATAAAGATAGAGCCCCAGATTTTTTTGCTCTAATTTCAAACTCTATATCAACCTGATGCTTACTTAATTATTACTAATAATTACTTAACTTGTTTTGTGGTCCAATTAACATAGCCTCTGACTTATTGGCACTAAGAGTTAGGGAATGAGGGGAAGATGCTGCGATATTCTGGTGAAGTAAGAGGTGATTAATTTGAAAATATTAAAAAAGAAATTTTTCACAGGACTTACACTGTCAATATTATCAAAAGCTCTGCTAGAGTCTAGCAGAATGAGATCAGATACTTTATTTCGATCAGTCTGATAGAGCAAGCTATCAGTTATTTTAGTGACATTTCTAAACGAAAACCAGACTGAGTATCTTCATTGTGACAGGTTAATGGGGTTCAAAATTTTTAGAAGTGGAATGCTTTTGACGTTTACCACACTTGTTGCATAATATGAAAGTTTCGTAGCTTTTTCTCCACTTTTCGAAACAAAAAAATAATAATAAAAAAAATATTTTTTCGCATCAAGTATTTTTGAAAGGCACATTCTGCACATTATTCTACAAAAAGAAAGATATTTTTGAAACTAGACTGTCGGACTTTTCTCGAGTTAATATTTTGTGCGGAGGTGACTTGAATATTAATTTAATGGTCGCTACTTCTTCTTCTTCTTCTTTGCTTTTCCTTAACGTGGGCACGTCAACCAAGGACATTCGCCCATTACCGACTACCGTCGAGGGTTACTCCTAAAAGTCCATACAAATTTAAATAGCGCAGTTACATTACTCTCCATGCACAATAATATCTATTCTCAAATGTCACTAAGCAGTGTAAAATTTATGCACACCAAGTCTGTTTACAAGCATGCACTAAGAAAGTTGCATATAGCCTAAGCAATGGGTTCCAAATTATTCACAGTAGGAGAGGGAACATGAGAATTAATCAGGTCGTTATAAAGGGATTAAGAGTAGTTCCGATGCATAGGTGGACCGGATAATAGCTGTGGTTACTTCTTAATCTGCACATAGCGGTAATTTCTTTTCTGGTGAGATTTAATCCATGAAATCAGGGTTTAGCCGGAGGATTCTCGTGGAAGCTGGTATAAATCCTACTTTTGTGGGAACCCATTCTTCTCCATCTTAAAGACCAGGAAATCTATACATTATTTTTAACAATTCTTAAAAACTCAGTAAAATGAGGTTTTAATTCCAATAGGACATTCTCTCTATCTTGGTTGGCCACCCTATTCACAATTTTATTATTTGTAATTCCGGAGTGGCTAGGAATCCAACAAAAAGAGATTCAGAAGCCTTTCTAACTAACTTATATAACTAACTAACTAACTAACTAAATTATATATATATGTATCAAATGAAGTGCATGCTTAATTGCCACCATTTCAGCGATACAAATATTAAAATAACGTTTCAACCACCACTCTGATTTAATATTAAGATGGGGGATATAAACTCCTATTCCCACCCTACCACCCCCCCCCCTCCCTTAGAGGCACCGGTAAAAACATATACATAATTTGAGGACCACGTCTGTCCACACATCTCCCAAAATACCTGTTCATTAGGAAAACTTTTAGAAAACCCCGAATCTACAAAGTACACTGGGAGGATCCCGGAATCAATATCAACCTGAAAACAGGTGAAAACATTATCCGAGTCAATGTGACTCAAATAAGATGAAATCAGATCAAATGCCTCAATCAAAGGGGGCACATAGTTATTGCGAAAAAAATTAAAATTTTGTTGCATGTGCACATATAGTTCCTGAACCGCATTGTACAGGGGGTTATTATTGACACCAGTTTAGATGCCATATATGATCTTCTATCATCCAAGCTAGTTTCACACGATTCGGCTAGAATTACATTAATAGGAGTCAATTTCATAAACCCAAGGGCAATTCTAAGTCCTTGATATTGAACTCTATCTAATTTAGTAATAACCGAATGTAAACAGTTGCTCATAATGATAGACCCGTAATCTAGGTAAGATCTTACTAAGGCTTTATAGAAAGTAAGAAGAGTAGGAGGATGCGCCCTCCACCAAGTGCTTGCTAAATACCTCATAATATTCATCCCAGCTGAAGCTCTAGATATCATCCTCTCTGTCTGCGGAGCCCAGGATAGTTTAGAATCGAATACTACCCCTAAATAGGTGGTAAAGTTTTTTCATGGGATATTTTCCGCATTAACAGATATAAATGGAGGGGTAACCCTAACTTTTCCTTAAGAAATAATTACCGCTGTCGACTTAGAAGGGCTAATAGATAAATCCAGGCCGCGCAGGAAGTTAGCCACATTTTCTAATGCTTGCTTAAGAACTAACCTCAAACGAGACAAGTCTCGATCTGCCCTAACAAGGGCAATATCATCGGCATACTGAAGTAAAGTTTCTTCGGCAGGAATACACTCAGAGATACGGTTGACATAAATATTAAAGAGAAAGGGTGCCAGAGGCGATCCTTGTGGGACTCCCTTAGATGTAGATTGGGGACCAATTAACGAGGAAGTGGAAGCATAACTAACCACGAGCTTCCTCTCCGATAGGAACATTTTTATTGTATCCGCGACATCTTGTGGAATTCCCATACTATTCATGGCCACATAAGGATAGTCAATATTGACATTGGCATAAGAAGAAGCTATATCTAGAGTAACCAGAATACAAGGAATATTACTACTAAGATTGCTCAGAATTTTACTGCCCAAGATGGCAAGATTATCATTAGTTCCTTTACCCCGGCGAGATCCGCTTTGAAAATTGGAAAGTAGCATACAGTGTTCTAGCTCCCACTCCATTCTCCTCTTTAACATGATTACCAGAATTTTACAAATACAGGAGGTTAGTCGGGCTATAGGAAGATAACATCTCAGGATCTCTACCTGGTTTAATGATAGGAACCACTACTCCTAAAACTCTCTGGGATAGATCTAGTATTCTTAAGAACCGAATTAAAAAGGTTAACAAGATAAACGACAGCTGCGATAGGTAGATGCTTAAATAGCGGAAATGCAATTCCATCCATTCCAGGACAAGTGCTTTTGCGACCCTCAACAGCGGAAACAAACTCGTCCAAGGAGAACCTAGGCGAAGATTTAACCATAAATATGGGGGAAAGGAGAATATTAACTGGTTCAACTGGAGATGTAAGAGAATCAAGTATTATCTGCGCGACAGAGTTCCATTATGCAACCTAACTGATAGATGATAGGAAAGTGATTGCTGAAACCTCTCCCACCCAAAACCTGCAAATCAAAGTTAGGGACAATTTGATAGGAGCAGAACACAATATCTGGAACAGAATGCGTGTGATTTCTGGTAAATTACAAGCCCATTATCTTGAATAAAATCTAGGATGACCTTTCCACTTTCAATTCCCACCCCACTCGCTATTCTTGAACCCCAAGCCAAATTATGAGCATTAAAGTCCCCAATAAACACCACTGGACTTCCATTACTCAACTCCAAAAGTTGATCCAAAAAGTTTCTAATAACACGTAAATCTGGAGGGTTATATACCGCAACTAATGTAAAACTGTTTACCCTAATTCCAATAACTTGGCACCTCTCAAATCTTTGGACCGCCGATACTTCTAATATGTTATACTTAATCCCATATCTGACAAATTCTATAATACCGCCATAGCAGTCTTTGCCATCCTTCCTAACAAAGGAGAATCCCGCAAGACCAATTTAATATGAGGGAGAAGAAAAGATTCATTAATTATATGGGGAGGAATATCCCTATAAGCCAAATTAAACTATCTTTATTACGCCTAAAACCACATATATTCCAATGAAGTATTTTCGTGAAAGTAATAAATTAACTAGTTAAAAGAGAGAAATTTAACCTTAGAGATCAGAGTTTATAGAAGGGAACTCCTGTCTCTCGCTGAAATCACATATAGCAGCTTTTCTATTTTATTAAAAGATACATAACTTGAATATCCAGAAATAACATTTTTTTTTAATCTTTAAACTGAGATCAAAAATCTTCCCAAGAGAATGATCGGGAAGTATCCATTTCCGAATCAGAGGAAGACTCCCGAAGAGGGGGAGCGCTTACCTGATTCGGCGACAGAGGGCTGACTCTTTGTCGAGCCGAAGAAGGAAAAAGAGAGTTCCTATGGCTGGTTTTATCGTAACCAAGGACCGGGGAGGATGGAGCTTTTCGCTTTTTGGTTATAGTCGCGAAGCTACTTCTACTCTGATATACCCTGCGGCAACATTGCTTGTCCTATAGTTTTGGGGAAGTTTTCGGAGATTCTGTTAAATTATACCAGGCCATTGCTTCGTTGATCTTATGCTGTCTTTCCATTTCTGGACAATACTTATTAGTTGCTTGATGGTAACCACTAAAATGGATACAGATCGGTTTAGGAGATACTTCACAATACAATCTAACACAAATACAATCAGGATTGAGGTGGTCATCAGGGCATTTTTTTCTTTTAAGAAATTGACTCTTTTTCTCACACATAAATACAAGGTGAACTTGCGCGCAAAAATTACATCGTCCCTTACCCTTACATTAGTTTTTCCACTGCCCGAAACGGCAGCAATTCATACCATATCATTACAGACCTAACATCTTTATCAACAACCCGTTCATTTTTAAAAATTATGATCGATTCAGGCAAAGTCTTACCTTCAAAAGGCACTATATGATCCTTGGCTGGAACAGATTTGAAAACAACTGACCCATCCAAAGCCTGTATTCTAATCCTTTTAGTCATTCTTCTCACGTTAATAATTTTTATTTTTTTCAAGGTTTCTTCTTTCTTTACCCTAGCCGCCCAATATCCCGGATAAGGCCCCTGCACGTAACCAGCCTTTGAGCCTTGAGTGTTTCTTATAGCCATGGTCTGTTGAATAGATAGGATTATTTAGGAATTTGTTTGCACAATCAGCATTATTAAATTCGATACCGATCTTGTTGATACAATTTTTTGTAATTCTTACTATACCATGCACTTTATTTTGACGGCAATGCTTTCCCATATTCATGGGATGAATATTCCCCACTTTATCCTCCATTCCTTCCACCACCACCATGAATAGTCCGTTAACACGTAGGAAACTTTTGTAATAACTGTGCTTCGTACATTAGCCATTAGTTTCGCCACTTCGACCGTCATCTCTGGGTCATCCAAAAATTGATTTTTAATCATTTGGATCACTTCTGATAGCGTCTTCAGTTCTTCCGGTATTAGAACATCAAAGTACTGTACTCGAGAAATATACTCTGCTACTTTCATAGAGGATGGAGATAGGAGAGGAGACAAGCACTTGGAAGCTGAACAAGCAGGCGACACATCGATACTAATTCGAATAGACGAGCTAGGGGACTCCGAACCCCCTGTGCAGTCGCCTATGGCTGGCGAGGCCACTTACAGCAAGCAAATCTCTCTATCCACCTTACGTATGCAATATCTAAATTAAAATTAGATGGTCAAACCGATGGATGAAGATAGATTTTCAAATAAAGAATTCACTGATAACCTCTCTCAACCTTCCTCTTCAAGTTCACCAGAGAAACTCGTAGAACTTAAAACAAGTAATTTCTACGGCCAACCATATTAATGACAAAACAATAATAATTTTGTGTTCGATACGGATCAAGCTTTGGTATATTTCATTTTTAATAAACCTGTCTCTGAGCGAAAACAAAAAGTTACAGTATGCAATCTGAAAAATACAGAAAGGGAGTTATTACATCAGTTTCTGGTTGAAACCACATTTGAGCATACTCTCTGTATATTTGAAAAATATTGATAAAACAAAATATTTTTTGGATACAATTCTATTAAATATTTTATATATATTAGCACCAGAAAGTCACATTTGGAAACGAAAAACAACCGTGGTTGACAGATACCATAAAGTTGAAGATTAAATTATTATTATTATGATGAAATTAAAAAACAAAACTTATAAAAGAAAAGAAATCAAACTAATATAGCTATGCGTAATGATAAAAAAAGATACCTTGAACACTTCATTAATGCAAATAAATCGGAGTCGAAACAATTATCTGATTAATCTGAGAGACTTAAACATTGTAAACAAAATTCATAAAATTAATAAAAATTTTATTAAGGACTGCAGTACTGGGTATCCACCTAATAAGAATTTACTAATTTTTTTCAATCAAAATACGAAAAAAGAGTTCAATAGATTGCTTGGTTTTTCCACAGTAACTGGAAACGACGTTAATTAAAGAAATTAAAACTCTTGCGATGGGTGCGGACAAATTGAAGTTGGAAATGATACTTCTGTGCCTTAATGTGCCTTAATGAATATAATCACTAACTAATCACTAATAACTAACCAAAACTAATGTAAGGGTAAGGGTAGATGTAATTTTTGCGCGCAAGTTCACCTTGTATTTATGTGTGAGAAAAAGAGTCAATTTCTTAAAAGAAAAAAATGCTCTGATGACCACCTCAATCTTGATTGTATTTGTGTTAGATTGTATTGTGAAGTATCTCCTAAACCGATCTGTATCCATTTTAGTGGTTACCATCAAGCAACTAATAAGTATTGTCCAGAAATGGAAAGACAGCATAAGATCAACGAAGCAATGGCCTGGTATAATTTAACAGAATCTCCGAAAACTGCAAGAATGCAAAAGTCGTGTTTATATCGTATAAATTCCGTGAGGCAAATTGGCTATCAATGGACAGTATATGCAGTCGTTTATATATATATATATATATATATATATATATATATATATATATATATATATATATATATATATATATATATATATATATATATACATATATATATATATATATATATATATATATATATATATATATATATATATATATATATATATATATATATATTCACGTATTGATTCACGGATGGAAAAATGTGATGACACTATATTCCGGGATATTATCCATTCGCTTGTTGGGTGTTCGAAGTGTTTTCGGAGCGCCAGCATTGAAGATGCCAAGTGAGATTTTATATATATATATAAATATATATATATATATATATATATATATATATATATATATATATATATATATATATATATATATATATATATATATATATATATATATATATATATATTCTCACGTATTGATTCACGGATGGAAAAATGTGATGACACTATATTCCGGGATATCATCCGTTCGCTCGTTGAACTCCGACTGGAATCCTGCAGACGTTTCGCCAAAATCTCACTTGGCATCTTCAATGCTCGCGCTCCGAAAACACTTCGAAGTGTATATATATATATATATATATATATATATATATATATATATATATATATATATATACATATATATATATATATATATATATATATATATATATATATATATATATATATATATATATATATATATATATATATATATACGTATACGGACGCAGAATGGTTTCCCTGCCTTAAACACATGACCACAATTTTTGCTGACATCTATATTCCAATAGCTAAAGGTATGTAATAAGCTTTAGAACACATCATAAGTAGGAACCATCTCACTTAACCCAGTTAGTAGTAATATATTTTTTCTGGGATGCCGAAAAGTTGGTAAGATGTATAGACATATACATCCATAGTTCAAGGTTTTTGCCACCGTGGCGCGATCGTCGGGCTGACGTATATCTGACTTGTATATTTCAAATTTTTTTTACCGATGTTTAGGCGTCCTGAGAATTGACAACAGTGCTTTTATGTGAACACGTTGCTTGTATTTCGCTTATTTCGCATCGAGACTAATTTTACAAAATATTATGAATACGAGAACGCAAAAATTGGTGTTAATGGCACTCGAACGGCCAAATATCGAGACACTATCTTTTTCCTCTGAAAGTAGCTTTGATATCTCGGAAAAGATCCCAGAAGAGTTTCGTAAGGAAGTAAGAGAAATTAAAGTGGACTCCTCTTCAGGTATGAATGGTATGCCTTAAAATTAAGTTGTTTATTTTTTACTATTATTTAGTTTTGTTTTGTTTTTTTTTTTGTTCTCAAACTAATCTCCTACTATAAAGTAAATTTTAGTGGGCTGTGGAGTAGGATACAAAATTCTAAGCTATATTATTAGGAAACTGTAATTCTATTGCATTTAAGCGGCAGCAGGCGGCTCTAGCCTGCTGAGATTTGTTGGACAAGGATATTATTAAAATTCAATACTTTTTTAATTTTTCAAAGAAACTTCCACGGGCTACTGTAATACTTTTTATTAAACTTCTGGATTCCTCCTGCGTCGGTTTTTGTTGAGTTGAACTAGCTAAGTTGTTTCAGTTAAGCTCTGAAGAAGTCAACAAGATGATTGGCCAAACGTTAGCTAGTTCGACTCAACAAAAACCGACGCAAGAGGAATCCAGAAGTTTAATAAAATGTAAAATTCAATACTTTTTGTCAGTCAGTACAAAATTTAGTCTATTAAATACAACTATCGTTAAAAGTAATAACTAAATAATATCCAGTTTTTTTAAAAATAAACAGGGTATTTATTTCATGACTAAACGTTCCTAAATGTGTATCCGGAAATAACTACTTTAAGAAATGATTCTACATGAATAAATAAAAAAAATTCACATGAACATATTCCGAAAATGAATTTTCAAGACACAGGATGGCAAACTTAGAAAAAAGGATGTTTAATAAATATCTTGTGTTAAAATTTGGGAGCGTTGTTTGTTGTCACAAGAGTCTTAGTTGAAATTAATGAAACTTCGTGTTCGTTTTTATTGCATGTCCCTAATTGGAACAAATCTAATCACAGCACAGGAGCATATGGTGTTTACAAAGTAACCAAAAGTTGTGTTAAATAATATTTATTAAAAACGGAAAAAAAAATGACACCTTGTATCTCGAAAACTATATATACCCATGTTCATATTAAAAAGAAATCTTATTTTTTAATGCAGAATAACCATTTAAACTATTCGAAAGTTATTTGAATTAATTTTATTTTCTTTTTGAAATAAATGGGACATTAAAACTAATAACTTCACTTTAATTAGCTAGTTTAGCATTGATTAGACTGAAACCCACTAAGCAATATATAAATCGCATTTTGTTGAAAATCGTTAAGTGAATATTTAATTAATTTTCACAGAGACTTCCACAGGCTACTGTAATGCTTTTTACAAAACTTCTGGATTCCTCCTGCGTCGGTTTTTGCTTAGTCAAAATTGCTGACGTGTCGCCAACCATCCTGTTGGCTTCTTCAGTTTCAGTCAAGCTCTGAAGAAGCCAACAGGATGGTTGGCGAAACGTCAGCAATTTCGACTAAGCAAAAACTGACGCAGGAGGAATCCATTAGTTTTCTAAAAATGCATATTCAATTTTAAGAATTTAGAGATTTTATGGAGAAAGGACATGTTTATAGATATGATTGTATTGAAATTATATTATCATTTTAGATAATTTCGAATTGTCATCGAACTCAGATGAAGACCCCACATATTATCCGTCGGACTCAAATTCCGAAGACGAACTTGTAAGATTGTCATTTCATTTTTGTCAACTTTTAAAAATTTTGAAAATGTTATCCTTTACGCCTTAACACTTAACATTTATTATCTATTTCCAGGAACCAAGATCCAAATATATCGACTCATTAGATAAAGTTACTGATTTGCAATATTCTTTAGTTTCGGTAATCTATGGTTTACAATTTAAATTACAATTCAAAAATTGAATTATTTATTCTAGACATCTCCCGATGCTAAACAGTCCTGTTCAAGTAACTTATTGTTAACATCACCTAAGGTAAATATAAACCGAATGATTAGTTTTGAAAGACAGTCGCAACAATATCAACATTAAATGCCATTTCATTTCAACGTTTTAAAATTAAATAAATAAAAATAATAAATATAAATAAAAGATTAAGCATTTTGCTGTGTAGCAAAAACGTTGAACTTCTAATACTTATTTTTCTTTGCATAACTTCTGGTTCTAAATAAATGATATTTTGTCATCAATTGTTGATTAAAATAGTTTATTATTATAGTTATTTATTGAAATATTAAGTTTAGAGCGAGGTTTGAGCTCCCATAGTCTAAAAATTTTAAATGAAACAATCAAAAAACAAATAAAAATAGTGTAAATGCTTATATTTTATCGCGAAAAGCAAAATTATTCCAAATTTCGACTACGACATGAACTAAAAACAATGAATAGTAAATTAAAAGCAAAATAATTTAGAGAATGAATAATTGTTGTATTGTTAAATATTTATAACATGTTTTGTTCATTTCATTTCTACTTTTTAGGATAAGAAAGAAGTGAACTCAGTAATTTCCAGTCCTGCAACTGAAAACGTTTTCCATTCTGCAAACAAAACTATAAGAAAAAATAAAATAACTCGATTTCCAGATTTCTGCTTTTATTGTGAAACTGATGTGTTGAATTTTGCTCGACATATTTTCCAAAATCATTTGCAGGAAATTGAAGTGCAAAAAATACTTACGTTGAAGCCAAAAACTATCGAAAGGAAAAGACTTATTGCGTCTTTAAGAAAAAGAGGAAATCACATTAAAAACTGTCATTCTATGGTTAAGCCTGTTCACAGAACTTATGTTGACACGTCTGAAGAAAGCTACGCTGCATGTAAATATTGCTATGGCCATTATTCACGTAAATTGCTTTGGAGACATATAAAAAGTTGTCCAGAGAAAAAAGAATCATCTAGTAATGAACACAATTTCCTTCTTTCTAAGAGAATTATTAATTCTGATTTAATAGCAAAAGTATTTCCACGCATGAGATGTGACAAAATATCTTTTATTGCAAAAAAAGATTGTCTTATTTGCGCCTTTAGAGAAAGATATTTAAATACTCATAGAGAACAACATCATGTCAATATTTGCTCACGGAAAACGAGGGAATTGTCAAAGGTCATAATAGAGTCAAAAAAAATCAATCCAAAAATTAATAATTTGTATGATTTGTTGCATCCTCAGAATTATGATGTTGTTGTTCAAAGTGTCAAAATTATTGCGAAATATGATGCACACAATGATATTTACATATCTCCCACTTTCGCTATGAATATCTCTACAAGTTTAAAAGATTGTTGTGATATCGCAATATTAAATTGTATAAAGCGAAAATATTGCTACCCGAAGTGCTGCAGAGGCTGAAGCAAATGTTAGTATGTTCAAGAGATTATTGGAAGGCACTTGGAAACATGAAATATCTATCCAAGCTGCTAGAGACTTGAATACTAAAACTTGGAATAAGACAACAATAATACCTTTAGCGTCTGATATAAAATTACTTAAAACATATCTCATTGAAAAGGGCAACGAAGCTGAAAAAAAATTGAAAGAGGGTTCCAATAGTCTAAAAAATTACACCGTTTTGATGGAAACAGTGTTTTGCCGGTTATTGCTTCTTAATAGAAAAAGGGTAGGTGAATTGCAGAGAATGAAGCTGACGTCTTATACATTATCTGATGAAAAAATAACCACAGTTACGAAGAATTTTCGGACGCCATTACAACTTCCGAAAAAATTCTTTTGAAAAGTTTTAAACGGATTGTGATAAGAGGGAAAAGGGGAAGAGGGGTTCCCGTTCTATTTAGCAGAGATATTCAAAGCCATATGGATTTTCTGATTGAAAAACGACAACAATTTCAAAAAAAAAAAAAAAAAATTTGTTTGCGCAGACTCATTCAGACCAGCCTATAGTAGGGTATAAGGTACTACAAACACACGCAAGAATATGTGGAGCAAGAGGCCCACGAGCTTTAACTTCTACGAAATTAAGGAAACATTTGGCCACATTATCACAGGTCTTTAATATGTCACAAAACGAAATTGAACAGTTAGCAACGTTTATGGGCCACACTTTAAATGTACATAGTCAAAATTATAGACTTCCAGATGACATTTTTCAAACTGCAAAAATTGCGAAACTGTTACTTCTCTTGGAAGATGGCCAAGCGGGAAAGTACAAAGGAAAGACATTGGAAGAAATTAACTTAAATTTAGAAGAAGAATTAAACCCAGAAAACGTATACGAAACTGACCAACAGTTTGCAATCGAAGATGAAATTGATGAGCATCCCACTCTTGCAGACAAAAATGAGACATTAAATCAAACAAACAAAAAAAAGGAACTTGCACATTCCAAAAAAGATAGCGTGACAATAAAAAACGAGAACTGATTCCATGGACAGCGGAACAAAAAAAAGTTGTAAAAGATTTTTTTAAAAACCACATACAAACAAACAAACCACCAAAGAAAGCGGAATGTGAGATGTTAATAAGCAGTCATTCAGATTTATTGCAAAATAAATCCTGGTTAAAAATTAAGGTGTTTGTCCAAAATATATATACAAAAAAAATGGAAAACGTTATTTAGGTATCAAAATCATCAATCGATAAAATTGAAGATATGTGGCACTAATGACCTTCAACTTCAATTTTTTCTTTAAATTTTGTATTTTCAGTTTTTATTACAGTTTTGGATATTGCCAAAATAGACATATCCTAATCTGTTTTTCTTTTTACCATACATGTGTGTCAACATTTTTTTGAATTTTTGTATATATTATTATTATTATGATAATAAAGTTTGTCTTAGTTTTAATAAATTATTTTTTATGAAGCTATTATAATATCAGAACCTATTAAACTAACTAAAAAATGGATGAAACAAATTATCTGCGTTAAATAATTGAAGTTCTATTATACTGAATCTATTACTTTAATTATGAATTCAATGTTACCGCAGTACTCATGTTTACTTATGCGCGCTTGGAATCCTATAACTGACATCCAGATAATCTAAACACTGGAAATTCACTGGACTTGCCAAGGTCATAACGCTCAATTATCTATTACATGTGATACATAATTTAAGAGACTCAATTAGATAATAGCAAAAATAAAAAAGTTGATTCGCCACATTAAACCTATAAGCCCCTTGAACTCTACCTACTACCCATGTATTATTTGCATTTTCTTAGAAAATTCGAACTAAATACCCAAGTACAAACGAGTTCATTAAAATACCGAAAGAGAGGCAGTTCCATGTGTATATCTCTGATAATTAGGAATACCTAAATTCGGTACGAGTTATGTTGCTATTTACTGTATATTGAGGACGTCGAAAGAAATGAAATGACCCAGAATAGTAGTGCAATGTAAAATTTAAAATTTTGAAGCAACCAAACTGAATATTTTGATATACTCTGGACTTTTGAGATCAGAAAGATCCACTGCTCATATGCATAGCGTGATTTACTGATATACTTTGCTGGACGCCGAATAGCAGCAGAATTGAAAGACGCAGAAAAGATAGCAGGATGTATATATATATATATATATATATATATATATATATATATATATATATATATATATATATATATATATATATATATATATATATATATATATATATATATATATATATATATATATATATATATATATATATATATATATATATATATATATATATACATATAATCGTAGGTTATGGAGAAGAAAAGTGGAGATTAGAGCAAAGTTGGACAACTTTGGAAGAGACAAGCGACAATAGGGGCATTGCCACTGAAGAGAATATAGACCCATTCGCTAGGCGAAGCTCGTTAAGTAGAACTCCCCCATGGAGTAGAACAAAGTCGCTCCCAGACTTCATGAGCACAGACTCTCTCAATGAAGAAGCATTACAGTCCGGACCTGAACAACCAAATAAGTGGAAGCGCATAGAACAGACCACACAAAAGCCTAAGACTTTGGACAAAACTGCATTCGATGGCAGAGATGCTATTGAAAATGTATACAAACAGATCAAGGCGCTAGATAAAGTAATCAGAGAATCGTACAACCCAAAGAAGGAGGTCAGAGATGCAGTGTATAAGCTTGCGTATCATGCTGAACAGCTCCGCTCAAAAAATTTCCAGGAATGGTTGTCTACCTCTGGAAACGGGAGCATCGAAGAGAAACTGAAGGAGGCAAGAGAAGGGAATAACCAGCTCCATGAAAAAGTTAGAAAGATGCAAGAAGACAGAAAACAAGAAAGTATGGAGGTACCAGGTCAGTGCGAAGCATGAAGAGAAGTTCAGAGGAAAGCTGAAAGAAGGAGAATGCTCCGAAAGGATGAGACCTATGAGGTCTTCCAGAATATATGGGAGGCACCAGCAGACCGCGAGTTGGTCTTGCCCTGCTACAAAGACATGGTAGGAGCGAACGGTCCAGTCAAGGATGCGATAAATTACTATGGGGGTATAGAATGGCTCAGAAAGCAGGGAAAAAATGCGGGTGAAGTCGCATCTATGAGGCATACCTTGGAGTATCCCGATGAGAAAGGCAACTTTACAAGCATAAAAAGGGCCATACTTAATCCTATAATAAGGAACAAAGACCAGAACGAAAATTTAGATAGCAACGTGTTTCTCTCCCTCAAAACAATTAAAACGACAGCTTTAAGTAGAGGTAAAACTAAATTAGCAATTCCCTCATTGGATGGAGTATTGGGGATTATCTTCAACAAGATGGTAGACTTCCTATTTTCAGACTCAGGTCTTGACGTAGTGGCCTACGAACCCATTGGTAACTGGGCACCAAAGACACAAAAATATGCTCAAACTAAAACAAAAATGAGTAATCGAAACACTCTCGCCGTATCGAGGAAGCCTAAGGACGATGCCTTACTTATAAAGAAGGAAGGCGTTTCCTACGCAGATCTTTTAAGAACGGTTAAACAGGTCATAAACCCCAGAGAAATCGGGGTGGATATTAAGGACGTTCAAAAAACTAGAAACGGTGATCTCATTATAAAGGTTCGAAACGGATCCGACAAGGCCGAGACGCTAAAAAACGAAATAAAGGGAAAATTACCAGATATCACCGCCTCAACTCTCACATCAAGGAAGGTGCTTCATATTAGGGGTATGGACGAACTCACAACAGTGGAGGAGATAAGGGAGGCTATATCGAAGTCAGTACTACTAGTCAGAGCAAACTGGAGATAAGAGCCCTTACCTCACTTACAGAAACAAACAAAATGTAAATATTGTTACTAGCGAAGCAGAGGCAGACAGACTATTAGAGATAAAATCATTGAGGATTGGCTGGGTGCACTGCAGCATTGTTGAACGACAGAGGGAGGAAAAATGTTTTAGATGCTGGGAGCATGGCCATACAAAGAGGGGCTGCCCTGGACCTGATGGGGAACAACTCTGCATGGCGCCCTTCTGCCTTCGATGCAAGCAGCAAGGGCATCAAACTGGCAGTCGAGCTTGTACAGAGACGAAGAGAGACCAACAGATGCCAAATAAATGAGCATAATGAAAATACTACAAATAAACACAAATAGAAGCCTAGGAGCACATGACATGGCTATTACAACAGCCAAAGAGGAGAAAGCCGGTATATTGTTAATTAGTGAACCTAACAAGAACGCCATAAAAGGACGGAAAGACTGGATCCACAATGAGCATATGGATAGAGCAATCAAAATAATGGACTCAGATGTAACAGTTAAACAGCAAGGACACGGCTATGGATTTTCCTATCTGCTAACGGAAGGCTACACAATTTATAGTTGCTATGCGTCGCCAAATAAGGAATTAAACGACCTCGAGAGAACACTAACTGAGATAGGAGGACTCATCAGAGTTCATCAAAACCCTTGTATCATAGCGGGAGATTTTAACGTAAAATCGCCCCAATGTCGATCACAGATAGGAGAGCAGACCTAATGGGAGAATGGATTGCTGAAAACAACCTAATTTGTCACAGAAAACACTAGGGAACGCCATCCTAGAAGCTAAACGAGTCCGGTGGAGGGACATCTGTGATAACATCAATACGGATCTCTGGGACAAGGGCTATAAAATAGTTATGAAGAGAACCATTGGATATCCTCCAAAATCTAAATTCATAGACTATACCCTAAACAAGGTGATAGATCGCCTCTTCCCAGTGCATGAGGCAGTCAGGTTCAAAATCGACAAACCCACGCAACCGGTGAATTTTAGCGAAGAAGAATTGATCCAGGCAAGTCAGAAATTAAAAAATAACAAGGCACCAGGACCAGGCAGAATCCCAGCAGATATATTTAAATATCTGACTTCCAGAAAGACTAGTTATGTTCTAAAAGTCTATAACCGCCTTGCTTGTATGGGCGGCTTTCCAGAAGAATGGAAGCAAGCCCAGTTAATTTTATTAGATAAAGGAAAAAACTTGCCCAAAGACCCCTCCTCATATCGACCAATCTGCCTAGTAGATGCAGAGCGTAAATTATACGAACATCTAATACTCGCTAGGCTAAAAACAGAATTAGAGCGTACGGGTGGTTTGACGGAAAGGCAATATGGGTTTAGAGAAAAAAGGCCGACAGTGGATGCAGTCATGAAAGTCCTAAAGATCTCAAAACAGGCATGGAACTATTCATCTCAAAATCAAAGAATATGTGCTGTAATTACTCTGGATGTCAGGAACGCATTTAACAGTGCCTCCTGGCAACTAATTCTTGGGAAGCGCGGAGTGGAGAAAGGTTTGTTGATGCTGATCTCTTTGTATGACCGTGGTGTGCTCGTCCACTATGAACGCAAGACCAAACCGGTAAAAATCAGTAGTGGAGTTCCCCAGGGATCGGTTCTTGGACCGCTTCTCTGGAATATCCTGTACGATGACCTACTAAGTATGGACGTGCCCAAAGATGTAACGCTGATTGGATTTGCGGATGACTTGGCAATGGTAGTTATTGACAAGCGGGAAGAGCTCGTCATGGGACAAACAAATATGGGTATGTTGATGGTGTCAAACTGGATGGAGATAAATTCTCTTAGTCTGGCGCCGGAAAAAACTGAGGCTGTGCTACTGACTAAAAAGATAAAACTAAAACCAGTTAGTTTCAACATTCTCAGAATAAACATTGTCCCAAGTCGAGCACTTAAATATCTGGGAGTGTGGTTAGACTGCAAGTTGACTTTCGCTGAGCATGTCAACTCGTCTCATGCCGAACATAGGAGGACCCACAGAATCTAAAAGAAGAGCACTGTCAAGCGTAGTGCAGTGGCAGTTACTCTATGCGTCTCCGATGTGGCACCAGGCTACAAAAAGCAAAAACCTAAATAGAAAACTAAATAAAATACAAAGGCTTGTGTACAATCAGGATAGTCAGCGCGTATAGGACTATTTCTGCCGAAGCGGTGAGAGTGATGGCTGATGTTCCACCCATCGACCTCTAAATCAGAGAGCGGACAAGCATCTACGACGGCTAGGAAAAAGTTCTTGCACGACAAGCTTTGATACTAGCTTGGCAGGAGCGCTGGGGAGCCAGCAGGAATATATAAATAGACCCTATGGCCAAACTGATTACTATCTAACCCAGGCACTTTCGGGACATGGCTGTTTCAACTCCTTCCTTTATAAGAGGAATAGATCGAGTACGGAACTCTGTATGTACTGTGGACAGCTGGATGATGTGGAACACACGTTATTTCTTTGCTCTAAGTGGAATAGCGCACGAGAACGGTACCAGGAAGAGTCAGGTCTCCAATTTACCTGCGAAAATTTTGCAGCAGACCTGATGAGTGGAGAAGTTACCTGGAAGAGATCCTACGTTGTCATTAGGAAAATAATTGCTACCAAGGAACAGGACATAAAGGGGAGAGGCTGACAAAGTTTAAAATTATGCCGGCTGCCACGCTGAAGTAATGCGAAAGCGGTTCCAGCGTCGAGCGGAAAACGGCAAAAAACGGGGGGTTTTTTAGTCGGTAAAAATCCGACACAGCCCACGACCATCTAACACCGGGAGTCTTTTGGAAGATTTTCCCCTCGAAGAATATATATATATATATATATATATATATATATATATATATATATATATATATATATATATATATATATATATATATATATATATATATATATATATATATATCCTGCAGACGTTTCGCCAAAATCTCACTTGGCATCTTCAATGCTCGCGCTCCGAAAACACTTCGAACATATATATTTATTTATTTATTTATTATTACTGTTATTTATCATTTCAATTTTTTGATATTCATTATAATTTAATCTTTTTTGTCTTAATTCATATAAATTTCCAAAACCTAAGAAAAAACTACAAAACTTTTCAAATAAAAAGTTAAGATGGGAAGCGAATTATTGTGAAACACACCTTACATAATAATATTATTATTGATAATATTATTCATCCAGAAAATAAAGAGGGTTAGCTTTACTAATTGCGAACAATATCACGGCAAATAAATGTATAACAATTTGACTAATTTGTTTGTTAACTCTGCCAGTGCAGCACCTAATGAAGCACTGCTATCGTGGATTTTTTTAAAATAGCAATTGACTCGCAAAATATGGGCGTCCATATGCATAATGCATATTAAGATGGCGACTTTTCGGACGACTAATATGCAAACATTAGAGTACATTGTACCCGGCCGAGGCGATAAAAATAAATTTAAAAATAGCAGTCCGCTTAGAGTGCACATAACATATTTTTAAAACGCATTCGGAATTTTAAATATAGTTTGGAAAAACACTTTATTCATAGATAGGCGGGGGGTCGCTTCATATTCGTTTGCTCATTATTCAACGTCCCGAAATCTTAACTCGACGACTTTAATTTTACGCTATATAATTTTAATTGTTGAAAAACATTCGTAGGTACGTTTATGTTCCCGTTTTATGGTGTCGGAAATCTTTGCCGTTAAAGGTGCCGTTACATCCAAATAATATCGAACAATATAATTATTATTTTTATTATTATATTATATTACATTTTTTAAACGATCTAAATTATTTAATAATTCTTAATAAACCTTCTGTTCTACTGTATGCAGTCTTTGGAAAATCAAATAACAAATTTTGATTTATAGTCTCTAAACGCCCATTATCAGATGTGCCCATACCTATATCAGAGTTGAACGCGAGTTCTTGGATCTATTTGCTCTGCGTTATGAAACATTTAAACTACACGTAAGACCGTAAGCAATGAACAATTGTAACTTATTTCTTATGTTGATTTTGCTTGTAAGGAATAATTTGAACTAATCCACTTAATATCTATCTTTTCGTGATATTTTGTGCTTTTCTTTGATCAGACAGCTGCGTCTGTCGATAGGAAAGACTTGTTGATAAATAAATAAATGAAAAAAACACGATATACGCTATTTCTGAAATAAAATTATTTTTGATTCCTCATTCTAAATGTGATAATAAGAAATAATCCTTGATGTCATTTTTAACCATTTACCGGAATTATTGCAAACTTATTCTACTATTTACATTGTTACCAAGACGTAAAGGGAAATGAATGATGTAGGATTACATTGTAAGTTAGAGGAGTCGTAAATGCGACGGTCGTTTTGATATTTTAAAGCTTTTTATGTCAACCTGCTATTGAATATTTAAGGTTAACGAGGTTGGTGCTTGGTGCGGTTGCTATATGAAGAACGAAAAATAATGTTGGATAATTTTAACTGTACTCTAAATAACCAAAGACAATTTCCTTAATATATTATATTCTAGTAAAGACAATAGATTCATAATTCTTAATGTATTAGAAAAAGATAATTAGCAATTTTGAAGACTTAATAATGAAGATAAAGATGGACGAATTTATAATGCCACTTTTAACTGCTTTACCTACTTTTAACAGATTACATTTTTTGTACGCCCGAAATTAGAAAGTTTGTGGTTTTTTTGTTACTTTGCTTTATGTTTTGTTGTTATGGTTGTTTTCATTCATTTCATTATAAAAATTGTTGGCTATTTACCATTTAAATCTGTTTTTTTTTCAAAACAAAAATTCTTTGACAACATAATAATGAAGGCAGGTTCGTAACAAATACATATGCGCAACAGTATCTTTTTAAACATTTACTGCCTTAGGAAAATGTTTAATTGTCAAATTATTAACTTCTCCCCCATCCATGTTTTTCTGTGACATTTTGTGGCACTACCATTATTTTCATATGTTCTTTAGTATTTTGAGATTTATAGCAGGATTTGTACCGTACAAATGTGCATACGGGATTGAATATTTACCATGTAAAACCTTATGTTGTGCCTTAAAGGATATGCATGTAAAAGACTCGTTTTAAATGACGGTCATTTTTAATTTTTAGCTAAACAAATTTTTGCTATGAAGGTAAAACCCTTGATTTTGAATAACAGGGTCTAGTGGTATCTTTGCTAAATTACTTTTAACGAGAAAAGAATAATGGAGAACTTTCGTTAGCACTGGCTGTTATTTAACATGTTTGTATAACTAACGAAATTGTGGATATCATTTGATCAGTAATTCTTTCTAGATAGAATAGAAAGCGTTTAAAATCCAATGATAACGTAATATAGTCACCAGGAAAAAAGGGACCCTGTCCAATACATACAAGACACGGTGTATCAATTGAATAGTCATGGTAATAATTTATAACCATGTATGATCTTTAATTTTATTGTACTATTTAGAGAAACATGTCACAATAGCAACAACAAAGAATTTGTTTTTAGAGCTTTGCAGAGAGTATCGGTCAGCAGCTTTTAAGTTGAAAAAAGAAAATTGCCGAAGATATCTTGTAGATCAAACCGTTTCATTACTTCCAAGAAAATTTTTAAAAAATTACCTGAATGTCAACAGTTTTTCTTGTCAGGTTTTTTTTCATGAACGAAACGTGGATATTTTCCAAAGGGAATGCAAAAAACTCTTGGCAAGATAATTCCATAAAAAGTGTAAGAAAACCACCGGGCTTTCCAGGGGAAGCGATTTACTGTCATCGATGCAGGGAGTGAAGAAGGTTTTGTTGATGGGACCAGTTTGGTGTTGGAGATATTTATTAGGTGGTTAAATGAAAAATTACTTTGCAGCTTGGAAGAGTTATAGTTATTGATGCTTCGTATCACATCAAATTATCATTAAAGGATCCCTGTACAAGTCCTTCTAAAAAAGAGATCAGCGACTTATTGGTTAAAAAAACAGCCAACATTAACAAAACTAGAATTCTTAGATACAGTGAAAAGAAATCGCAAAGAACAGAAATGTGTGTAGTACTTCGTAACAGTGTGATTTCAATGCTATTGCGTTGAAATGATCGCATACTAAACAGTATTATGATAGACAAATCGGAAAAGACGGTCATAGTGATGAAAATGTTTTAGCTATATGGAATGAAACTCTATTACAACTTACATCCGAATTTTGGAAAAACTGCGTGGAACATACCAATAAAATTATTTTAAAATTTTTAATGAAATAGAGATCATAATAATTTCATTCAGAAAGTGAGCTTTGAGTGACAAAGACTCTTATTTAGAACGGGGGGTACCTATTAAGTTAAAGTAATTGATTGTTTATAATAGAAAGTATTTTGAAAACTGTGTCCTGTTATTATTATATAAAATGGGCAAAATTTAACCCATAATATATTTTGCTGTTTATATAATTTATTATTATCATTTATCCACTTATTTGAGACTCTAGTTAAAATATTTTTTTTTTAAATATGAACTGTTTGTTGTTGTGCTTTTTATTTAAATTTCTGATCAAAACTAATCCTAAGATTAGCTAATTATCCAGAAAGATTCTCTCATAATTGCGAATCTGCAACAAATAACTAACAAATCTTAGATAACAATAATAATAAAAGCTGTTCCGCCTAAAAGAAATTTAAATTCATTAAAATATTTTAATGGTCTTTTCAAAAACAGCTGTTTTCACTAGCGTCTTATTTGGATTTTTTTCATTGGAATAAAAGTGATATGTAATAAGATTAAATAAGAATTAAAATTGATTGAATTGAATTGAAATTCATTATCCCCGAAAACCTAGCGATGTCAGTCTCGCAACAGAACACAAGTTTTCCAATTTTGTAAGAAAAAAGTCTAAATGTCAACCCACAAAAAAACCAATGCAGTGTTTGTTACCTGTACCCATCAAAAGTTACGCCCCAATTATTTAAACCCTAATACTTCAAAAAAATCTCTCAACCTCTTTGGGAAATGTTAACAAAAAACCATTTTAGGGCACGTGTTTGAAGAAAACTTATTTTGGACATAGACTATGCTGTTATAGTTTGACCCACTAACTCCCGAAGAGTTTATGTTTTAAAATTTCTCTCAGCCGATAAAATTCATGGAATAGGTATCTTGCTTTTTTGCTAAGCCGTTTTATGTTATCGCACTGTGTCAAGGGTTCAGCAGAATTTTCCAGCTTGATGCGACCAAGTTAGAGCGAAAATTAAATGTAGTGTTTTTTGTGAATGTTACTACGGAGTTTACAAGTACCTAACTAGGATTTGATTTTTACAAAAACCCACACAGAAAAAGACAATTATGTAATAATGTTTCATTTGTTTTGTTTTTAGTGCTACATATTTGAACGCTATACAAGTTACTCTTTTCGAGTTTAATATGCTTTCTTTAAAATTTACAGGAATGATATTCAGCGAGACCGCTCCACAAGTAAAATTCAATACTCATTGATCAAAATTACTGTTATATCAGTCTATAAACCTCCTCTAGGGTATTTTGCTGAAATTTCAAGTATGCTAGAAATGATGCTGTCATTGTTGGATATGGAAAATAAAATAATCTTTTTTGCCGGGGACTTTAATATTGAAATGTTGATTGAAAGCAACAGCGTCTCTTTACCATGTGAGTTTCTTATCTACAGATCCGATATTACCGCACGGTTTTGGAAGCAATCGGATGTGTTCGGATATTTTACCGCATGACTTGAATTTTGACGTTTGTTACTTCTGACGGCCATGTCAGTGAATGTATTCGTGTTGTTTTGCAAAAAAGTACCCAAAACCCAACGGTCGTACAAAAAGGATAGTGTGCAACGCGTTTGGTAAATTTTTTAAGTAAGTCGTTTATTAAATACTCGCTTCGCTAGCGCCAAGAAAACTTGTTACTCAAATGCCGTTTACCGCACTTAATGCATGATATACTATTAATATACACTTGATTACTCTAATCTAAGAACTTTTGAACTTACAAACTCATATTCCATTTCAAAACAATATGAAATGAAATAATCATCATGTCCCTATGACACAAAATTCCAGGTACTATTGTAAAATTATGGATATCAGAAATACCACAAGTTTTGTCCAGCATTAGCACCGCTATTTTTCAACTTACTAAAGTAATTATATTATAGATTTTGAGTAAGGCTTTGGATTGACTAGACTATGAAATTATGTCTCTTAAAATTTAGATATATTGCATTAGAGTTAAATCATTCCATTGGATAAAAGCATACCTTTCCTAAAAAAAGCAGCATATCATTCTCCAACAAGAAAGTAAACCTGTAGAAAACATACATAAAACCAAAAATGCATTTGAGGAAATAAATTTGCGGTTTAAGCAAAACAAACTAATAATAAATAAAAGTTTCTTAGGAAGTCACATAAATGAATATTTAGATTCATATACAAATTGTATGTGCAAAATTAAACAGGCTAGGTTATGTTACCAGAGAAATCGGTAGGTATATGAGAACAGGAAATTAAGAATTGGGGTAGTGTTTTTGACACAAAAAATACCTGCTTAGGTAATTTATATTTGCCAAGGTCCATTGTTTATGTTCAAAACTAAAAATGAGATTTCCGGAAATATATAATTATAAACCTCGAACCTAGAATAACATTCTAGCTAATCATATCGTTTGCACCACTAAGAGAGGACTTTATTATAAGATGTACCAAAAGAAATTAAACATCTACGATATTCTGTGATTATTATTGTTATTATTATTATCATTAATATTATTATATAAAATTTATTGTCATAAAAGGAAAACAAAAAATATATATAATACAAATACAACGTTATAAGGGAAGTCCAATACATCCCACGAAGACAATAAATACTGTTTTCATTCCACAAGACTAACCTCGCAGGTGGAAAATAGACCATACAAACTGAATAGTTCCCAGGATACTATTAGCTAAACTATAAAATATTTGGCCAAATTAAAACTATACCAAATTTGAGAGAACTAAAAAAAAAGAAAAAATACTAGGACTAATACCAACAAACGTCCATAATTATGAATTTTGTCCCTAATACATAAATACAAAAACTAGAAAAGACTCATAAGCAAATATTGATTAAATGGATCCAATTAATAAAGTTGAAATTATTACTTATTCTCCAAATTTATTACAGTATGGATTTCATCTCTAGTTATTTCAGTTTTAATAAATGTTTTTAATTTGATTTTAAACAATGCAAGTGTTCTACTATTAAGCAACCCTACTATTTTTTGGTGCAACTGTAGATAATGTTTAAAATCGATTTGTGTAAAATGTTAATCCCCTCTAGATATTTGATTGTCAACCCACCCCATAGTAAAATTCCGTAATTTAAATCTGACTGAGCGAACGCAGTACATGGTTTTAAGTTGATCTAACTCTAACATTTTGTCAAAAATCTGAAAATTGTTGTAAGTGATCTAAGTTAATTTGTGATATATTTTTTGATATATAATGGTAATTGTTTTACTAGAGCAGCTATAAGGTATAAAAACTGTGTTTGTGAAGTTTATGCCAAGTTCGCTAATGTTAAACCTTTCTATTCTATTCTATAAAATTGCCTTGTATATTGTCTTTTAAATGTTCCCAAGTACCAGCCTACATCATCTGTAACTGCAGTAGCGCTTGCACCATCCATCACCATAACAAGGACATTCCTATAAATAATTAAAAAAGTAGGCCAAGGTCAGTTCCTTGGGCGACTCCCCACGTCAGTTCCAAGGGATCGCTCAGAACACCATTTATTTCCACAGACTGCCTTCTATGACAAATGCAGCTTTTTAGTAATTCTAAATCTGCTCCTGAAAAAACAATGTTTTTAATTTTCAGATCCGCAATGAGTAAGACGTGGTACAAATCTTTTTGTAAGATCAACGAAACTTTTGTCGATCTTGCTGCCACAAACTATATTGTTGTTCTGATCATATATTATTGCATTCGAGATGTAACAATATTTGTTGTTTTAGCATTTTTTCAAAAATCTTAGATAAATTACAAATGAAATTGATTTTTGATTGGCAACTTTTGATTTTTCACCTGTTTTAAACAAGAATTTAAGCAATGGCTATAGCTTTTTTAAATGATTGTGAAGTGACAGGTTCCTTGATATATTCTGAAATTTATTTTAGAATTTCTGATGTGAGATTTAATAATACAATTATAAATTTTAAGGCTGTCAAGAAAATGTTAGTTATACTGGAACCATATTCACCCGCAGAATACTTTGGTTAATTATATGGATTAGAAGTGGCTGTTATTTCATTTGTACTTTTACTTCTGGGATTTGTGTTATATTTGTCTTATTATTATTATTATTATTATTAGTAGTAATTAATATTTCGTCATTTCTAACTAGCTAACAGGCTTCATGTTTTCATTGAATCATTTATCAGTTCACTTCAAAACCAAACTTTTGGTTGATTGATTCATTTTATAATTTTCCGGTCTGGATTTCCATTAGTTCAGTGCCTTCCGTATGTGTCATTAACGTGAACCGTCCAAGAGAGCTTGGAGTTCAGAGTCATCCCCAGATACTTCACTGCCCGAACCGTTTTCGACGTCATCGTGTGTGATTATATTGTATGCTAGAGAGTCGTAAATCCGATTACCGTTTTGATATTTTAAAGCATTTTATATCAACTCGGTACTCAACATTTAAGGTTAACGAACCCAATCACAGAGTTTCGATGACTGAGAACTGAACTTATTATAAGTACAGTAGGATACACAACCATCTACTAAATTCTGTGAAATCAGAGACTTTAAGACAGCTGTTAAGGAAATGTTAGTGACAGTAGAACCATATTCACTTAAAGAATACTTTTGCTACAAAAGAACTCTTGCTTTTTTCTTATTTTCCAGTATGGATTTCCATTCGTTCCATCGTTTAAATTTTGAGCAACCTATAAATTCAATATTGAAAAAATACAGCAGCGAATTACGAAATAACTAATTAAACGGACCATAAGGATGCGGGTTATTTGCAAACATTCCGTTTTCACTTGAATAAACACAGAAAACGTCGGAACGACTGAACACGCAAAACGAGAGAAAAAGAAGCGATACCATAAACAAAAAGTAAAATTTCACCTGAATTTCGGTTACTTTCTCATTATTAACGGTGCCTCAAGGTCGGCATTTGTTATTCAAAACGTTTATGGTTTTCGTCGAGCGAAACGTGAGATAATCGACGTGGTTAAACTCAACGTTTGCCTTGACTACTGACCTATAGGCTATTTCGGAAGGGTTTAGAGTGATAAAACGGAAAATTTCGTCCGATTCCGCTGGAATTCGGGGTGGACCAGAGGCGTCGGAAAATTATTTTTGATCCCTATTGTAAATTCTATACTAATAAATAGATTTTGTTGTCATATTTGTAAATTTCTAACTCTTGCATGATATAATGCGAAACATTATTACTTTACGAGCATACTAACGGAAACATCTTTATAAGTATATATAGTGTCCCGGCATTAGTGAATCAAACTATAACAGCATATTTTATACCCAAAATAAGCCCTAGCTTTCTACATAAGCCTACTTCGAGAAACGCTCCACACGGAGCCCTAATACGAGTGGATACGGAAGTGCTTTTTTGGTAATATTTCCGAAACTGGTTGAGACAAAGTTATAAAATGTTATCATTTTAGTCGCTTTTGCATTTTGGTTTGGAGCGTAACTTTTGAGGAGTACAGGTAACCAAAACTGCAATACCTTTTTGTGGGTCGCCTCTCATACTCTTTGTTATAAAATTAGGATAAGCTATATGCTGTTACGATAAAAAGTTTAATTTCATTGATATCGCTAAGGTATCGAGAAGAATGGACTTTGAAAATACACTATTTAGCAGAGCATTAGCCGATCTTATCGATTAATCAAAAACTAAAAGTATGCCCTGAAACCGGATTGCTAGGTTTGTCACTCGTTAATTTTTATTTGACGGCTCACAAGCAGGCTAACTTTAGGAAAAAAAAACATTAATCAGAAAGTTTATTTCAAAATTCCGTTTTGAATGCTTAACAATGAAAAATCAGTAATTTAATTTAAGTTTCCAAAAATATTTTTATTATTTCGAATACATACTCGCGATCTTATTCTAATATTTTTAGATATACGAAGAATCTCCAAGTAAAATGTGAATTCTAACAACTCTTTTCCATAATTTAGTGGATTTAAAACAGGCTACCGAACTGGTCAATTTACTGGACCACCTCGACCTATCCACTTGTTTGCAACATTTTTATCTAACTAGTTTCTTACACCCTGCCCAAAGTGAGTTGGTGCTCCATTTTCCTGAAAAAACATCTTCACGCGAATACCTTGAACTATGGAAAATTTAGTAAGCAACAGCATAATCTATTTCATCACCATCATCGTTAAGCGCTCGGTGGGACTTGGCTGACTTCACAACTTTTTTCCAATTGGCACGATCTTCCATCAATCCATAGTCAAAAAGGATGTTCTTTTTTTTATTGGGATTTGATCTCGTGGATAATGTCACTATCGTTGTAGAGCTCATGCGTTTCGGCGTTAATTCTTATTTTATACCGGTTGATGTGTGGGTCATAAGGGGATCAAAAGATTTTTCTGAGGATTTTCCTTCGAAACATCTGAGTTTTTCTTCATTTTTTTCTCTGACTATTTGGATCGAATATCAAATTTTGAAGGAGTCACGATATTTGAAAAAATCGTTTTACAGTGTTAAGCTTTTGAAAATAATCCATTCCAATGGGTTCAATCAGATTGTTACTAGTCCAACACGTATAACTGATAGAGTCAAACCCTTATTGACTATATTGTCTCTAATGAAAACAACCTGCCACACAAAGTCCACTTGATATCCAGAAGTTGTCCAGAAATTATGTTATTATGTGATGATGTGTTTAGATCAAAACCAGGATACGGAAAATCACTGCGTCATGGAGTTCGCGAGGTTTGAAAACATTTCTTAAAAAGGATTGTGCGTGGAATGAAAAATGTTGGTGGGGGTGAATCTGGCCTTTCAACAAGAGTCTTCCAAGATGCTTTTGCGGTACTTGGAACAAGAATACTGGACGTTATCAATGCGTTATTTTCTAAAGGGCAGTTTCCAGAGGAATGGAAGTCATTTTTGGTGGTTCCGGTACCTAAGGTTCCAGGTACTAAGCTGCATTCTAATTTTAGACCGATCAACACTGTGCCAGTGTACGAGAAATTATTGAAACTCGTTGCAAAGGAGCAGCTGCAGAGACATTGTGATGAAAATGATTTAATTGTCTCTAGTCAATCGGGATTTCGAACGGGACATTCTTGCGAGACTGCGATGGTTAGTTTCTGTTGTGAATTTGTTGGGGCTGTCGATAACAATTGTTTTGTTTTGGCTGTGTTTTTGGGCTTTAGAAGAACTTTTGAGACTGTCAATAGGGATATTTTAATAGCTAAGTTAGGAAATGAATCTTATTTATCTGCCAGAACACAAAAAGTAAAGTATGAGACATCTGATCTAGCTCAAGTTGTGAAAAGCAGCAAAATTACATTATTTGCCGACGATACTATGATATGCGTCGTTGCTAAGAATATCGAAGAAATGCAGCGAGATATCAATGATGACCTGTATCGAGTGTTGTGTTAGCATTAATGTCATGAAGTCGAAGTTCTGTTTGTATGGCAAAAACATAGATTGAGTGGTTTGGATCTGGAGAGTGTTAATATTAATATAAATGGCGTTCATTTGCAGTATGAGAAACATATTAAATATTTGGGAATTATATTAGATCCACAATTAAATTTTGATGCACATTGTGATTATATAATGAGAAAGTTCTCACAAAAGGTAGATTGCATATCTAGAGCAGACAAAAATTTAACAAGTTATACAAAATTGTCACTTTACAATAGCTTGGCGGCGCCACATCTGCAATATTGTTCAGCTTTATTGTTTAGTATATCTAACTATAGACTAACCGAACCTCAGAAAATACGAAACAGAGCAATGCGCGCAATTTTAAAATATAATAGATATACCTGTGATGACTATGTTAAATGTGTTGCAAATATTAACTGCATAGCAAAAAGTAATGTTTGATGCCTTTATATTTATATTAACATTAGTAATAGTATTAATTACTTTAAGAATGTTCATGACTATAACACTAGAAACCGTACTGATTTCATCCTAGTCAATCGATGTAAAACTACACATATGTTGAATACCATTTTAAATAACGGTTTGTTGGAGTTCAATAGGCTGCCAAAAAATATTAAGGAGTGTGATAATTTAAATGCTTTTAAAAGATTAATTAAAACTTATGTATTGTCTGAAATTTTAATCGGATTTTTGTTTAATAATTGTTTTGTGTACTTTTGTAATTTTATACTTATTTAAATTTTCATATTTTGCTACTGGCTCGTATATTTAAAATGTAAATATGATTGTTTTCTGTTATAGCTTAATGCTAAAAAATACCATTATTTATTTACGTTGGCCATTGTCCACTTTTCGCTTCAATATGTTATTATTGGCCTGATAATTATTTTTATATATTTTAATTTTGGATATCCTTGTGATGCTTTTCGTCTTCATAGAGTTAGAGTTAAAGAGTGCAAATAAAATTCAAAACGATTTGAAAAGTCATTAGGTCTTAAATTCTGTACTTTTAGATAATGGTAAGGATGAAGTTCTTGCCGTTTGGATCATTCTTTATTATTGTTATTGCAATCCGGGGTTCCCGATCTCCATTTTCTGCGTTCATTCCAGTCCCTTTATTCTTAAATGGTGTTTTGATATCGCCCTTTTCCTATGTAATCCCATGTAAAACTTTCTGTTTTCCAGAGATTTACAGTTTAGTATCTTTGTACTTGGCTATACTATGGCGTTCTTGGTTATCTTCTATGATGGTTCTCTGTACATTCATTCATAGATATCCTAGCCAATCTTCTCCGGAAGTCTATTTCAATAGCATGTAGTTTCTTTTCTGTTGTGTTACTGAGTTGCCAGGTTTCACATTTGCACAGAACGACACGCCTAAGATACTTCTACAGGCTAGTGTAATACTATTTGCAACACTTCTTTATTTCTCCTGAGTCAGTTGTTGGTAAATCGAACTTGCCGACGTTTCACCATTCATCCTGTTGGTTTCTTCAGAACCTAACTGAAACTGTAACTTGTAATAGTAAGGTATTATATAACTAGGGTTCTCCGTCTTTACTCATGTTGTACGCCCACAGTATGACGTTCAATGCTCCAATTATTTTTTCCTTTTATCTCTATCCCTATCTATTTACCTAATTTTTTCTACGACCACTACAATCTATCGTCGCCCCCAAGCATGTATATTTTTCGCATGCTTTTATTTTGTTTGTTTGTGCACTGACGGCTAGATGTTTTGTCTTTTTGCCATTTATTGCAGGTGATCCCAATCTTGAGCTCTAACCACCTGGTTATCTGCAAAATATAGTTGATAGAGACTAGTCGCACTATCTTTTTCTATTCTCATGTCCTAGCAGATCCTCCTCAACGCTTCGTTTTGGTTTGTTTTGGTTAGTTGAACAACGTCGTCGATAGAAAGCAACCCTGTCAAAGGGTAAGTGAGAAACTTTCCGAGAACTCTTTGCCTATATTAACTTTTAATGGAACTACCTTCCTTATGGCTTCTATCCTTGTCGCGTCTATGGGCGATTTCATAAGTACTTCCCAGAGTTTGCTTATAGGTACAGATCATATGCTTTAGTTAGATCTACAAGTAAAAGACGTGTGATCCAATATAAATAACTGACAGCGCTAGTTGCCGATATATATCAATAGCTTTGGTTAGTTTTCTTGTGTAAAGGTGATATCCATGACTTCCTTCATTTCACCCTTGTGTGTACTTACTGTTTGATATACTGTTGCAGATCGTGAATGGTATTGGTGACTATTTTTTATGAGTTCCGATTGCTGATGTTGCTTCCATCTATTAAAGGCAGTAAATAGCATGCCTTGGTGGAGGTCAGATTTCAGGTTTTTAAGGTGTGCATTTACTTCGAGCATTTTCTTTTTATATTCTGTTTTTACTGCTTGTTTAAATTTGGCCTGTTCTTCGTTATATTTAATTTTGTCTGCTTGAGCTTTTGTATTTAATCCTTTCTCTTATGCTTTATGTTTAATTAGCTTCCGATCTTCTATACTCCCTTTCCATGTAACGTCATTATTTCTTGTTTTCGATTCTTGACTGCCCGGTACTTCTTCCGATGTTGAAGGAATTGCAACTAGAAAATTTTATTATTAGTGTTCCTCACAATCATAATTTCGCGTAGGCGTTCCTTGCCCCTGAGATATACTAACTAAACCATCCGCATTCATGTATGTTAAAAAATATGGTTGTCGTCGTTGTGGAAACCGACTTCCGCACTTTTGCACAGCGGCACCAGTGTCACTATGACATTAATCATAAATCTGATAATTCACTGTTAGAAAAACGCTCCATATTGTTTGAAACAAGAACACAGCATTTGCGATTGTATAAGAAGAACGTCTAAAAGTCAACTTACAAAAAAGTTGTTGTCTTTGTTACCGACGCCCCTCAAAAGTTACGCCCCTTACAAAATTACAAAAACTAGAGCTTGTTTTTGACGTAGAAGATGCTGTTATAATTTGTTTGTAAAACGTCTTCCCACTTGACGCTTTAAAACAGTTCAACGTTAATCACATTTTAATAATTTATTTTTAATATCTATACGTAACGGTGATAATATTTATGTCGCGTATCCGTTTGTGTTAAACAATTGCGGGCACCGATATGTACAGAAATAGGTGTGTTTGTAATTGTTATTTGATTTGCATAAAATAGACTGCTGCATTTTATAGGGTTATTGTTTGATTTTATTGAACCGCATGTGTACTGTTATCAAAAACCACAAATAAATTTAGGTCTTTGGTCCGAATCTAAAGTACTTCTTTATTTATTTAGAGTGTGTACCCATTATTCACGATGTCATGCTCTGAATCCTATGTAAAGCGTTGTACACTTAGTTTTGACCATATGCCTCAAGGCAAATCGTCCAAATTAATGATTTTTACTTTTTTTCTCCTTTTCCGTAAATTTGTTATATGAATATTAAATAAAAATAAAAAATGAATCACGTAATAAGCCATAAAGCTACACAGGATATATGGATATATGGAGTATACTGTACTATTGGAGATGCTCCTACCATATTTTACACCTTCACTAGATGATTTAATTCTTGCTGATGCCAATTACAAAGGCAAATTAGACACTGATTTTGGTTAGTTTGCTCGAAACTTGCCACACTTTGATTGAGGATGTGTAAGGTAGAAATGACAAACATTTTTTGAGTCAGATTCTGATTTCCTGCTTTACAGCAGATTAAAATATTAAGGAAATGAGTCAATTAATTAATATACTAGAACTAGAACTATTTCTATAAACATGTTATTAAGAAGGTGTAGATAAGGGATGAATATGAATGAGATGAATTATGTTATTTACTAAAGAGGATATTAACAGATCGGAAGCTGGAAGTTGTCTCGTTTATCAATAATAGCTAGCCAATGCCATTATTATAGTATGTATTTTTTTTCATATTTTGTTAACACAGTCCTGTATCTATAAAATGTTTTCCTTTATACACAAAAAAATATGCTGAATTAAAGTCCACTTGATTACCTTACTTTTACGTATAAATATAAAAAATGAACAATTAATAATTAAGTTGCCTGTACTTCAGCCAATTTTCTTGTTTTAGAATTTGTCAAATATGTCAAAAATGTATACCATTACGTTATTACCTCTCTGGAATGAAGCCACCCTGATGTCAAACAACGAATCTCTTATATTATTAATATTTTAGTGATAATCCCTAAGTTATAACATACATAAGTTGACATTTATGGTTATAGTTATGGTTTTAAGTTGTGTTGCATTTTTTCAAGTTGTAAAAAAGTCAAGATAATTAAAGCTATTAGCTGTGATAGAATAGACAATGAAGTTCTTCAAAATTTCCGCTCTATTAGTTTAAGACCAGAAATCCCGGAAGACGATTTTTAAGTTTTAGAAAAATACACCCGCACCATTTATTATTTTTGAAGGTATAATTAAAAAAATTCACATCGTTCATATTCATCTATCAATACTTCTCTTGATAACCTTTTCCGATAACTTTTAAACGAAAGATGCCCTCAACAATTTTCTTAAATCAGATCTAAACCACTCTGTATATTGATTAAGTTTGTAGACTTTCTTAACATCTGAGTATAGGGTCAAGCAGGAACTACCAAAAAATTCGGAACCTAACTCGAAAATTTATTATTATTATTTTGATTTTTTTTACTTGACATTTATTACATTTTCATTTACAACATTCATATTCATCGAACTATACTTGTCTTAATAACCTTTGCCGGTGCCTTTTAAAATAAAGGTACCTCTCAATTTGTTTATGAAATCAATTCTAAACCACCCTGTACATTAATTAATTAGACTCATTTTTTTATCCTATTAGTCTGAGGTCAGGCAGAAGTGACATTCCCAGAAAATCAGAACCTATAACTCGAATTTTTTTTTATCAAACTCACTTTTTCATTTGACTTTATAATTGACATCAGCAAAAATTAAATCATCTGTTGAAGGAATAATACGGTGATTTTTTGTATCACGAAAACGGCGTGTTTTATCGAAAGAAATGTAGTAAAAACATTTTACTACTGTACTACTGTAATAGAACTGTACCAACACAAATGCTATTGCAGGACATGGCGAGATTATTGGGTCTACATATTATCTGAAAAAAAAAAACGGCATCGTCTAATCATAAATAAAAATTTCTGTTGGCGAATATATTTAACGAAATGGACTGTTACAATTTTTGTTTTACCAAATTTATTACAAAAAAAGTCGGTCGATTTGTATAATCAGAAACACAAGCAAAAACACACTGTTCGATGTACACACAAGAACGTTGAACTGCAAGGCACTAATTTAAATATTTATTTCACTAAAGAGGACTGCTTTGTGTTAAAGATGCATTCGACGAAGGCGGTCGCCTGCAATGCTTTTTTTTCTTATTTCGGCGAGCAAATGATCGTTAACCCATTTTTATATTTATTTTCGGTTGCAAATTTAGCTACATCACATCCGCATTTACGGGGCGCGGCGGTATGAACCATACGCGATGGTTTACGGTGAACTGCTTGTTCTTAGGGATGTCCTAAATGCAAAAGCAAAATTTTAAGACCAAAGGTTTGTTTCTATCATGATTTTATTTACAACAATTTATTTCACATAGGTGTAAGTAAGGTAATAAAATCACATTAGGTGTGCAAATGCACCAACGAATACATAAGCGACTCATTGTTTGGCATTTATTTTATTGCAAAATTCTTGCTTTTTATCGAATGCAGGTAAACGTAAGTACTAGAAACACAAAATAAAACTCATCAAATTTTTAGGAGAAAAAAATATCTATTAGATCGGTTTATCTTTGAAAAACTCCTAATGCTTCAACAACAACAACAACGAGAACCCATAACGTAAAGAGCAAAGAAAGGAAACAAAAACTAGTAATCATAGGAAAAAATATCTTCCTCCAAGTCTGATTCATGCATATCGATAACAACTGGCAGAATAATAGATGTATCGATCAACTTTTCCCTTTCCCAGGCCTCACTTATCAGACGGTCTGTGTGCCTATAATAGTTCTACCATTTTCCGAGTGGAACCGAAGACAAGGGGTTATGAATACCCCATCAGAAGTATTGTTATTATTTTACTTGAGCAAATGATTCAGTCCATAAACACAGTACATCGTCAGATGTTACGGGATCGATATTTTGGCATCAAATTACTGTTTACAATGTGACCAAACCATCTGTATCGCATTAAGTTGGCATTCAAGAAACAAAACGCGATGGTAATTCTAACCATTCTTAAAAGTTCACATTTTGAAGTAATTTCATATTCATAAAAATACTTCGGAACTAACTATGCAGTTCTTCTGGCAAGTGTGGCTTCAGTAACATCCATAGGGTATTTCATTCAACTTGGCTGAAATGGAATCTTCCTTTTTTGCAGCCACTCGAAGAGAGACTGCTTGATTCAACTTTGATTATCCATTATTATTAACTAAGGTTCACTGAGATTGGACACCGGCTGATTGAATCCCCTTTTACAGTAAAAAAATTACTTAAGTTTTTTTTAGCATATTAGTACTGAAGAAATGAGAGTTTCCGAGGGTACAAAACGAAAACATTTATCTTTGTTCATAGGTTAGTCTACATTTCTCATATAAAAGAAATATAAATTACCTTCCAAAATTTTCAGTGTTCATTCACGAATTATTTATATAGATTTTAGACTTTGCGCACAAAAACCAGTGCCACAAGTTATATTATGCATTTGGAAAAAGGGAAAGTTTCAATTTTTTTTAATACCTGCTGTCCATATACTATGCTCGGGTGCTTTATGAAAGGGTATTCCGGGTGCTGCGACATAACTGATCTCAACTTTAACTTTATCTTCATAGTCAGTTTTGATGTCTTTAGAAATAAACTTATGAACCGATCTTAGAGAAATATCTAATGTATCGCAACCCGCTATAATAAAAGATTATCAGTACCTACCCAATTAATATTTTCCAAAAACTTTGCCCTTTCAGGTATGGAGATAGTAATTACTTACATTGTGTACAGCGTTTAAGGGTAAAAGCGGTTTCCTTGCATTTTTTTTTCGAGTGAAATAATCCACAAGTTACAAAATAAGGGCCTTGCTCTTTTTCGCCAAATCGTTGGGGCATTTTGAAACTGTAAATTTATCTGGTAAAACTGAAAGTTCGATTTTAACGCTGCTTTTGACACGGATTTCAAAACTGACAAACAAAATTCCTGTGTCAATTTACGACATCCATTAGTGAATTAGATAAAAATGTCATGCTATGACAACTACACAATTGCTCAGACTGGACTTTAGTATAGTTGGCGCATTACCTTTCTGGAATGACATCAATTTTGGTTATTTTTGCTTAATCTATATCAACTGACAGAGACAAAAAAAATTGAATTCTCATTACTTTGTGAAACTAAACGCCGATTTTGGGACTTTCAGAATATGTTCGTCAAAATTGACATTGATTTGTTGTAATCATAAACTTTTGCAAGATGCTGCGAAGATATAATCAGCAATCACAGCTAATAGTTTTGAATATCTTGCCTTTTTCAATTGGAAAAAGATTAAGCTAAAAATGGAATCCATACAACACAATTTGGTCAAACAATAGTCATAAATATTAGGAAAAGAGAAATAATGAGCGATGAATCATATACCTCCAGAATACCTCAAAAGCAAAAAAAGGTAAAAACAAAAATTACAGATTACTTAAAGGACAAAATATTATTGCATGCATGCAATATTTACAATGCGGACTTTGCTTAAAAAACTAAAAGAGACAAATGATTGTTTTAATTTTTGCCATCAGGTCGCCAAGAAAATCTTTTAAATTTTTGCCCTGTTCAAAATGAAAGCTTTGTGCTTAGCAGAAAGGAATTTGCTGTCATAATTGACAGATTTTTGTCTTTCTAAAAAGGGTAAGATAGTAGGCTAAGCTAAAATTAAATGAAAATGAGGTTTATTCAGTCTATCTGGATTTTTTTTTCGAAAATTCAATGTTGATATTACGTAAAAGTGAGTTTAGGTAAGCTGTGTTCTTAGAATGCATAATCGAAAGAATGTGCATCGTGTGTTATTTAAACAACACAATCAACCGTGTTTCTTGAGCTCCCTTATAAAATTTAATTTTTTAAATTTCCTGCAGGTTCCATAAAAAATGGTATAACAGGAAAGAACACTTGACGCTTTCCAGGAACCGTTTGAACTAGAAAGGTCCGGCTTTCTGTTTAAGTAAAGCAAGGAGCTATTAAGATATTAAGATTTCTTCGAATTGCTTAACAATCAAGGTTTTTTTATTTCATTAACGGTAAGACATAGGTGTTTCTTGCATAAAAAACCTAACCCGGAGCAATTTTCTGATTTGCGCGTTATCAGTATCCTTCCAGCAATTTCTAAAATTTTGAATAAGCAAATTTATTAATACATTATTGTTAATAAGAATCCTGGCGGATTCTCAATGTGAGATTAGGAGAGGATACTATCCAGCAACCGCCCTAGTCACATTCGCAAATGACATAGTTGGAGCCTAAGACAAGGGTGAGTTTACAGCACTCATCTTATTAGATTTAGCTCAAAATTTATCTAAACCATATTTAGATGGCAAGTCTCTTAAAAAATTACAATGGTGAAACACAAAAAATAAAATAATTGGGCTGGTTATAAATGGAACCACCTAGATCACTCCATTTGGCAAATTTTCATCATTTCACCCTTTCACCCTAAACGAGAAATTTCAGTTACATTATCAGAGCTCTTCACGAAATAATTTAAGAAATGATACTGCGTGTTTCTTCCTATATAATGATAAATAATTGAAAGTACTTGTTGTATGCATGTTATAATTTGTTATAATCTTCAAATATCTTTCAAAAGTTTTTTAATAGAACTAAAAAATACCAACTTCCTGAGTATAAAAATAATTGAAAGTACTTGTTCAATTGAAGAATCTATGTTATAATTTGTGTGTTGTGTGTGTATTATTATATCACCTTCTAATTTTGGTTTATTGTTTTCAATTACCGTTTACTTTTTCTCTCGTTACTAGCAGTTAAGTAGAATAGCTTTTAAGCTAAATTTTGTTATACTGAAGCTACTTGCTTATTTTTTGAAAAATTGTAATTGACTTATTTATTTACTTATACCTAACGGGTAAAAATTCCATTCTCCTATACAATTTAAAGTAAATGCGTTGATCTGTTCGCCAGATACTTCTAATAGGCCATCCACTGTGCACCCTGTGTATTAAGAAACGGTGACGTATGAACACGTATATAACAAAATTATCGATCAACACAGAAAATCAGAGATTCTTTAGATAGCAGCAAAAAAAAATAGGAAGAAGCTATAAACTGTAGAAATATGATGTTGGACTGGACAGAAACATGGAAGAATTAAATAAGATTAAGACCTGTTACTCAGGGTTCCAGCCAGAGGCCAGGAACAAGTATTGAGATTTAAAACATTCCGATTATATGCTCTATCATGTCTGGTCGCAATTTTATTCGAATTGAGAAGAACACGGAAGATTTACAATAGGAAAGAAAACATCTGACCTTATGTGCAAATCAAATTCTGCAGTATTCAACAAATACAGAAAACGTAGGAACGTCACAATCCGATCTCACGAAAATCTGCCTCCTGACCTCAATGTTCAAAAATCGGGCATGGTGTATATAGACATTAAAATAGTTTACAACATACTTAAAGAGGTCAGAAGGTCGAAATTTTCGGTCCCAGACGATGTTTAGAGCAAGATAAGGCAAATTATTCCGTCGCGAATGAAATAACTATGGCCGCCGGCACCGGTGGGATCGGAATCCACTCTTCATGTTATTAGATATGTGAATGTGATATGTGAAAATAAATAAAATGTAATATAAAAGTTGTAAAGATTGTTAGGATACACAATTTAAAATTATTTTATAGTATAAATGGTTGCTCAAAAAGTGTAAAAGTAGAAAACCTAATAAAAACTTATTATAAAATTATTTTCGGAAATCCAAAAATAAAATAATATTAAACCGTCAAACCGGTATTATTGTGACCTTGAACTTCCAAAACTATAAAATTCTATCGAATAGTTATTATAGGTTATTAATAAATTATTATCTAATTCTAACAAATTATTTATAAATATGCTTATACATCTGACACCAGACGGCAGTATCTATGAAAATCGCCTCAACTAGATAAATTAGTTCTTCTTCCTTTTTTTCACGGGAATTTAGATATTTTTTTTGAAATTCTGTAGCCGCCCACAATGCGTAAAAATACTTTCTTTCAGGCGAAAATTATTTTTATACATTCGAAAATGCAGTCGGGGTAAGCATTCTATGGAAAAATTAATTCACAATATTAAATTACATTTTTAAAATCCCTATTACATTATTATCAGAATTAAATTAAATATTCGTCAGTTAACCAACTAATTATCAACGTTGACAAAAATAAAAAACATATCCAAATTAGCAATTGAAAGTGACCACCCCTTCAGCTTCAGCTCTTCCTTTCATTGATTCTCGTATGCTTTGAGAGATAGCAGGAGTATTTCGGATATCTTCACAATTAACTATTACGCGGTTTAGAAGCTATGGGTCCTTTTGGGTAGAGTAAAACTTTGTTGAGAAAAGATGGTTGTATTCAATTTCAAACAGCTGATTTGAGATGATTTTCGGCTTTCTGCCCCTCGAAAAATGTTTTTTTGTTGTTGTTTGGTTGGACAATTAAAAGTCAAGAGGTCGTTTGTTTTCAGTAAAAAAAAAGTATATAAGATAATATAAAAAAAATTTTCACTAAAAAAATGTTTCTATCATTACATTGTGAGCTAACCAAACAATCGAAAAAATACCTAAAGCAGTTTCATTGAAGTTAATATAAATCGCAGGCCAACAAGTACTTTGTGATTTGGTATTTTTTATATTTCTGGAGTTACAGTGACTAAAGTAATAGAAAAACATTATTTTCTTGTTTCTATCGCGCAACATTTTTGAATTAATTTTTGAGATGTCATATTTATTTTTTTTATATAAAATTCTTAATATTGAACAAGTTAACAGAATATTACCGGGGAATCCCCGAAAGTAAAATATAGTTTTTGGGATTCCCGAACATGTACTCAAAACAGTGCCGCGTCGGGTCGTGTGTGTGGTTCTTTCGTGGTCAAGAAATTTACACGTAAAATTCCAGCCCTGTTTCTACGCTTATAGAAAAACATTGTAAACTCACACCTGGACTACTACTCCACCAAGATATAAAAGAAATGGAACGCGGATATGAAGATCGATGGAATGTTGCAATGATGGCAGATTACTGCTGGTCCTTAACATGGAACAATCCGGTCATTGAAAAAAATCCAGTTTTTGTTCTTGCACTAATAAAAATAATGTTTTAATGTAATAATCAACCAAGGTTTTCATTTATTAATATTTATATGTCGATTAAAAAAGACCTTACTTAATTGATTAAAGTGCTAATCAGATTTAAATTTGGGGGCCCTAAATGATACAGAATCAAATGTCAGATCAAAATCAACTTTCAAAGATTTAAAAATTGTTGGCCCGTGTTAACCAGGCAATCACAGCTCCACCAGCTCCTTATTATAAAATATAGGCTCGGAACTATTTTTGTGCACTACTAAAAAAATCTAATAGCAGGTATGACCAGGGGACATTACGGCCTACTATTTCGTATTCGTATAATAGGTCGGCGACCCGCGATCTCACCAGCTGTACGGAGGGTAGGCGGGGCAACTGTCCGAAAAAGGTCGTGGACCTCTCACGCTGCAATTTTGTCTGCTGCCCGGCTAGGAACGCATGGTTGCACTTTCGAAGAGGACTATGAAGCTCTTTGTCCGCTCCCCTGGCGCCCCAACGATCTCCGGTGCTGGTTGCTGAAATTGCGAGGCGGGGTCCCCACCTCTTCTCTCGGTGCGACTGGTTTGGACGGTGAAATGAAATGGTAACCTACGGCGGTAGGTATGACTTTGCAAGGGACCGTTACTCTCGCATTTTTCCCTCAGATACGAAAACAAATTGATTGATTTAGGGCGAAGATTTGTCTAACTCAAAGCAACGCAAAAAAAGTCCGGTTAGTTTCAAGAGATATTGAGTTCCATTCAAATGCTTCAATTGGGATTAACCCAGACGAATCTGATCCTGACTAATTTTGACAATTTTCATTATTTCGTATCTAATCCTAAATTTAAATCATCTAAATTTTGTGGTTTCTCCTTATACACTTGTTATCTTAAATATCCTCAAAGGAAAAATCTAGTGGATAAATATCTGCAGATCGTGCAGACCATTCCATTGTTCCCCATCCACCAATCCACTGCCCAGGAGCATCATCCTTTTAAAACCAAATTAGTCTATCTGCCAAATCACGCTGATTTTGATTTTGAAAAGAAACTGCGAAAGTAGGAATTAAATCATTTTAAAGAAATTGTAAATATAGGGCTTCAGTAAGATTTTGATCGAAAAAATAAGGTTCAATACTTTATTTTTTGTGAATGTTGTGTCCTGACCATTAAAGCAAAACGTGACCATCACTAAACAGTCTCTGACGACGAAAATATTTATTTAAGTTGCACATTTCCATTGTAGTATCACGAAGCTTTAGCTTGCAGTCGGGATCATCTTCTTTCAGATCCTGTTGTAATGTTGTCTGTACGGATAATACTTTTCTTTTTTTAACTCACGCAGAGCTGTTTTTTGTCAAACATCAATGTTTGAAGCTATTTCAATAGATACATGATGGGGATTACCCTCAACTTCTACTAAAATGTTTAGTCCTGTACTATCATTACTCAATTTTACTAACTGTCGATCTTGTATAGATCTTTCTGGATATTTTGGGTTAAACAAAATACAAAGTTCTTCTGAACTTCTCGTTTTCTTAATATTTAATAGAAATTAAAATTTCAATTCCAACACAACAAATGCAACAACATATATGACAGGATGACGAACTTCATTTTTATGACTTTGAAATATGGAAAGTGAAATATCCTGGGCTGTATTTAGTTAAATAAGTCTTGAGAAAAAAAGGAAATAAGCTTTACGTTATATGGTTAGGTTTCAGGAATGATCGCAACAGTTGGATAGATAAGTAAAATATAACTTAGATTAGTTGATTGTAGTTCCAATTGACTTTAGACAAAAGATAAATTGCGTCGATTTGAAAGGTTATATTATCCCAGAGTTTATTAATAATTAAATGAAACAACATCTTTTCAAACCCTAAAATATTTCAACGATTTGGATGAGTGTTACCGGAAACAAATACACTATTTGGAGAAACATCATAATGATTTACGATATATTGATGGGAAACCTAAGATGAGATACCATTAAATTCGTTCCATTGTTTTCAGAATCTAAAAAAAATCTGATGTTTTCTTAGATATTCAATCAGACTATTAAAGAGTCAATCAGGAGAGATTCAGAATGATCCATTACCCAACCACCTTCAGGCTGTCGGGAAGATATAAAACTACCCTCAAAAATAAAATATCCAAAAGTTCGATATATTTATTTCGCAATAAAAAAAATCTGAGGTTGTCACAGATATTACATTAGATCATTGAAGAGCCACTGGGGAGAGCTCTAAAATAATGTATTGCTCAACCATTTTGAAACGCTCGGGAAGACACTACTACCCCAATAGTTCAATACACTTCTTTCGCAGTTTAAAAAAAAAAATCTGACGATATCCCAGATATTTAACCGGACCATTAAAGAATCACTTAGGAGAGTTTCAAAATAATGTATTGCTCAACCACCTTGAAACCGTCGGGAAGATATAAAACTACCCCCAATTTTAGGATACCATAAAATTCGTTTTATTTACCTCAAAAAAAATCTGACGTCCCAGATGTTGAATTAGACCATTGAAGAGCCACTTGGGAAAGCTTCAAAATATTCAGATATTCAACAAGACCATCCAAGAGCCACTGAGGAGAGCTTCAAAATGATTAACAATATAGCATTATTGTGATGTTGATTTTTGAATATTCTTCAGTGTGCAGTCGTCAAGACGCGAGAAATATCCCTAGACCGAACGCATCCTGCTGAATAGACGCTGAGTCAACGATTCAGCCATATAAAATCGACTGCCACCGTTTCCCGTGTCACTTTAATGTAGTGTCAAGGCCCTTCGCTGTTCACCTTAATTGTTCGTTTTTAGTTTTAAGAAAAGCCCTGTTTTTTCGAAAATAAACCTTTTTTAAAACGTGCTCCGTCGGTCGTGTTATTTAACTGGCGCTGTGAATAGGATAGTGCAATTTCGCCCTTTATCGGTTTTTCGTTGTGCGAAAGTAATTGTCAAATCTTAGTGCATTATCCGAACAAAAAGAAACCGACTGACTCCACGATCGCAACGGGACTGCTCAGAAATTCTGAAGAAATTTGAAGACGATAGCTCGCTACCGTGTTGTCAGCAGCTATATAGTCAACGCAATTCCCACCTCCCGAAACAGGTCAACGTCCCGACGTTAAGGCCCTTCAGCCACGCCTTTATAGGATTACCTATGGTTGTGAGCCTCTGCAGCACAAGCTTTATGGATCTTGCCTTGATTGTACTGTAAGTAATTGCTGAATTGTCATAATTTAATGTCTGGCGTTTCCAAACGTTTGAAAAGTATTTTGAAACGCAATAGGGATTCTTTAGGTTTAAGCATTCATTGAAAAAACGAATCGGATATCTCCGATAGTGATTCTGAAGATTTGAATAAATCATTAACGCCTATTCCAGAGGATTTAGTAGATTTGTTAGATAGTTTAAGTATTAGTAATACAAACGAAATGGAAAACCCTAGATTCCATACTTCACTTTTACCCACATTTTCCGGAAATCAAGATCATTTAGAGAGCTTTATTTTGTCTATCGACGAATTTTATTCATTATATTTCAACACTAACGAAGATCAAAGAAAAGTAGTTTTAGCAGCAGTAAAATCGAAATTAGTTGACGATGCTAGAAGTTTTCTTCTCGCCAGGCCCGATTTAACTACTTGGGCTTCTATTAAAGATGCATTACGCCAAAAGTTTGTATGCAACAATTGCAATATATTAAAATTAACAAAGGCGAAAATATTTTGCATTTCGTAGAAAGGTTAAAAACTTTTATTCAAAGAATTATTTCAAAGATTCAATGCGAAGTAGAAGATCAAAACTCAAAATTAATTTTAATTACGCTAGTACAAAGCACATCAGTACTTATTTTAACAGCAAATTCTCCGCATACGTTAAAAACCCCAGACCCCAGACACTTGACGCCGCTTTTTCACACGTGGTAAACTATAATATGATAGAGTCTCAGGTTAACTTTACAAATAGTAATTCAAACCTACACGCGTCGTCACCCAGGCAAAATAATAGTAGCAATAATTTTAAACCGTTTTTTAACCAACAACCTGCCTTCATCCCACAGCCAAAACCTTTTCCCAGTTAACCGATTAATATTCAACCCCGACCAGTTCAACGACATTTTCCTACGAACGCCCAAGTGTTTGGCAAACCAGCCAAACCTATAACCATGCAGACTAGAACCACCCGACAAGACGAACCCGTACCAATGTCGACTTCCACTATAGGAACTTCTCGCACACATCCCCAGAGACAAACCCCTACAAATTACACTAATTTCTTCCAAAGGACAGGACCAAGAAACTTTGTTTCTCAAGAACTTCGCAATGTCAATTCACCCCGATTATGACCAAACTCCATCCTATTAAATCTCGGAACCCTTTCAAAATACTGAACATTATCATACATCACGACTACAACCTTTCCGACCCAAATTCAGATTTCGATAATAATGTCGAAAATAACGAGGAAATTCCCGAAAATTTTCAAGACGTAGCCTCCCATCTAGAATTAACTTAAACAACATACCCCAACAAATCGAACTTCCTTATTGTTATCTTCCTGAAAAACAAATCACGGTACTCATTGATTCCGGCGCTTCCGACTCAATAATTTCGCCAAAAACAGCCAATTTATATCCACTAAATCAATTTATTGAACCCTTTGAAGTTACGGCATGCAAACAAGTATACAAGGAGGATAAAAATTTAAAAATTCCACTATTACAAGAACTAGGGATTAATTTAAATTTTAATCTTCGTGTCCTAAATTGGCATAACGATTTCGACGCGCTTATAGGGACCAAAGATCTGAAAAAATTAAATGCATTGATTGATTATGAAAATAAAATACTTACTTTACAAAATATTAAAATTCCATTTTCACTTGCTTATAACAAACCACTGCATCAACCAATCAATAATTTTAATAGTAAATCTTTACTAATCCCAGTTAATTTCGAAAATGGAACTGCCCTTCTCCCTTCGTTCCGTATTAATGAACATATAGTTCCCGATTCATTAGTCGAAGTAAATGACGGATTTTGCAAAATTCCAAACCCGGTACCAAACGTTTCAATTAATTTTCACCAAAGAGTTAGGGTTATTCCTGAGGATCAATTCGAGCTATTAAATCCCCCGTTCGATCGCCCCTCGAAATTCATTCCTGAAAGTCAACTAAGGCTTCAACCCGACAAATCCGAATTTTTGTGCAAAGAAGTTGCATTTCTAGGACACATCATTACTGCTGAAGGTATAAAACCTAACCCTTCAAAAATTGAAGCAATCCAAAGATACCCCATACCAAAGTCACAAAAAGAAATTAAGGCATTTTTAAGATTGGTGGGACACTACCGCCGTTTCATTAAAAATTTCTCCAAAATTTCATTTCCCATGACTAAATGTCTTCGGAAAGGTAGTGAAAACTGTATTGGAAACCAACAATACAAAGAAGCATTTTTAAAATGTAAGGAACTTATTAGTAACTCTCCTATTCTTCAGTATCCTGACTTTTCAAAACCCTTCAAATTAACGACTGATGCCTCCAATATAGCCATTGGCAGCGTCTTATCCCAAAATGAAGGTCCCATAGCGTATTACTCTCGTACTCTAAACTCCGCCGAGAAAAATTATAGTACCACGGAAAAATAACTTCTCGCTATTGTCGAATCCACTAAACATTTTCGTTGCTATCTCTATGGCTCAAAATTTCTGATAGAAACCGATCATAATCCCTTGGTATGGTTATCGAAAATTAAGGAACCTAATGCTAGGTTAATAAGATGGAAACTAAAACTAGAAGAGTTCATCTTTGAAATTAAATACAAAAAAGGCAAGAATAACGTCGTAGTCGACGCACTTTCTCGTATAGAACTTAACATCAATCAAGCCAACGATGCCTCCGACACCCGATCCAATGTCCCTAATGTCGACGATACAGTCGCCAATCTTAGTGACTTCGATCTCGCCGATTTCGTTCTTAACGAAAAATATAATGATATAACAACCGACACCGTCAATGCTAGTACCCAACCTGAAGAACAAACAAGACGTGACGTAATAGATAATGTCTCCGAAGTCACCGTTCATTCAAACAATGACACACGAGGAAAACATCTCCCAATCTCCGAACTACCCTTAAATTACGCTGCAAATCGCTTAGTGATCGACTATGGCCAAGAATATAAACATACATTCTCCAAGCCGTTTCAGAAAAATCACCACTTCGTTCGTATATTAAAAGAGGACAGGATTGAGCACATCCAAAAAATAATAAAAGAAATAATAAAACCTGATGTCGCTTTCACTATTTTTATTCCCAATCACGAACTTAAAGTCGAATTCGAAAGAATAGTCTCCGCAAATTTAAACGCTTCAGCAAAACTTCTCATATCAAACTCTTACGTGACAGACGTAACCAACCCTGAGCAACAAAAACATATTATTTCTAACTATCACCAGAACAATCATAATGGCATTACGGAAACCTACCATAATATCAAACAAAAATATCATTGGCCAAAACTCAGGGATGCAATTACGGCATTTATAAATAAGTGCGAAATTTGTCTACAGAATAAATATGAAAGACATCCGTACAAAACAGCTTACGAAGGCCCTCTGCTCGCTGAAAAGCCTTTTAAAACTATTCATTTGGATATATTCCAATTTTCAAACTCCCAATTCCTCACTATAATCGATTCTTTCTCTAAATGCGCCCAAGCATATTTTGTCTCTGATAAAAATTCCGTAACTATTCTCAGCAAACTTAGACATTTCTTTGCGCGTCACAACGTTCCGCAAAAAATCGTTACGGACCAAGGAAAAGAATTTCAAAATAACCTCTTCAAGGAATTTTGTCAACTTTTTAACATCGAAATTCACTATACAACTCCCGGTAACTCTTCTTCAAATAGCCCCGTGGAAAGACTTCACTCTACTTTACTTGAAAAATTAAGAATATTAAAAATGCAAAATTCGGAAGAGACTTCCCAAAATCTAATGATTTTCGCAGTCCTCATTTATAATCAAAGTATTCACTCCACAACTGGACATTCCCCATTTTCTATACTTTATGGCCCTTACTTTAATGAACCTAATATAAACAATGATTTGACGTTATTCGAACAATACAACGAAAATCGAAAAAAATAATTATTACCATTTTTTAAACACATTTATAAAACCGCTTATCGAAAACAATCTCAAAACACCGAAAAACAAAATAAAAATCCTGAAACACCTCCAGACTTACACCGTGATCAAATAATCTACAAGAAAACGACTCTTAGGAATAAAATGAATCCTCAGTACATACTGACAAAAATTACGAATGTCGATAAAAATAAAATAACTGGTATTTCTAAGAAAAAACCCACCACTGCGCACACACGAAAAATTAAAAGGCTTAGAAAAAATCCTTTTTCTTTTCAGCCTCCTGATCCCGATCCTGTAGGCCCAAGCACTTCAGGTCTACAAACTTCCGAATAACGGATATTATACCGAAGATGTAACCCCTCATTAGCTTTAAATCATTATCATACTACATATGTACCATTTAACATTACTGATATTAAGCATTTATTATCCCATTTACTTAATAATGTATTAATTTTAGAGAAGTTAGTAAACGAGCAAAATAATGATTTTACAAGGAAACAGTTCCATCACGTATATAGGGCATTAATTTTCACTTACGATACTTATGCAAAGCTCAACATTTATGAGTTGAATAACCGTAAGAAAAGAGGATTAATGAACTTCCTTGGCAGCGGTATTAAGTTCATCACCGGAAATCTCGATAATAATCATGGAAACGATGATGCAAAATGTAGAAATACTTAAGCAAAATCAACTAAATTCAATGCGTAAGATCAATGAACTAAGTTCTTTTGCTGGAAATATAATAAGTAGGTTCAAACGAAATGTAGAACTTATAAATCAAAAACATTCTTAGGTCCGAAGTTCTCATAGCAAATGAACAAATTAATCTAGTTTTACTTTTGCAAGATCAATACGTGCAAATAAATAACCTTAATCGATTTTTAGAAAAGCTGCTAAGAGTATTTTCATTTGTGCACTTACAAACCTTAGATCTCGAAATATTTAGTTCTGACGAAATAAACGAGATTTGGCAATACCTGAAAATTCATTACCCTAAAAATGCCCAATGGCCTATTAATCATATTTCCGAATTAACTATAATTTGTAAAACCGGTTTGGTAATTGCGAGTGAAATGGCAATTCTCGCAATTAAAATACCTATTTTTGAAAGAAATGTTTGCAACTTACAAATTGTGTATCCAATACCCAACAACGATTCGAAAATGTTAATTAGCCCTAGTAAATATTATTGTAATAACCTGTGGTACAAACATTGCCAAATAGTTAATTCAAGATGGTTGTGTTCGAATCAGTTAAATAGTTGTCATCTTCCAGTTGACTGTCAGTATGCTACTGTACAAAACAACTTTCGTGTGCATACTATAACATTTAAAAACTCTTTACTGTTCTGTGCAAAGACGTCGGAACTAGTATACGAAGACTGCTTCCAGTTCCAAAAAGAACTTCTTCCCTGATCCAGAGTCAATGCGACGTCATCATCGACAACCAGAAGTATTCCTTGGGTATAAATAATATATCGATTCAGTATCCGGAAACGACAAATCTTCAACCAAGCAACCTCACCATAAATCTAGAGGATCCGACCCTTATTCAAGACCACCTGATAGTGCCGATGAAAATCGAAAGATTGGTTCACCAAAACCAAACATATTACTGTTTAATTTTCTCACTATTGTTCTCCTGACTAGTTCCTGACTAGTTCCAGCATCATGCTCTAACAATGGAGAAAACATAGACTCCTAGAGGCCATCTCTGTCAAAACCTTAGAAAAAATCATCAACGAGGAGGTTGAAGAATCTAAGGGAGGAGGAGAAATATCCCTAGACCGGACGCATCCTGCTGAATAGACGCTGAATCAACGATTCAGCCATATAAAATCGACTGCCACCGTTTCTCGTGTAACATTAATGTAGTGTCAAGGCCCTTCGCTGTTCACATTAATTGTTCGTTTTTAGTTTTAAGAAAAGCCCTGTTTTTTCGAAAATAAACCTTTTTTAAAACGTACTCCCTCGGTCGTGTTATTTAACTCGCGAAATATGATGCTAGGAGTGGAAACGTTAAAAAAAGATTTATGTAAGCAGCCAATTATAGGTGTAACAAACCGTTACAGTATATTATTTTTATTATTATTCCAACTTGTTACTCTATAAACTGAAAATCTTTCACTATCGCAGAGTTTTTGCTGATATCCCTTTTGTAAATAAGCTTGCTAGTAGTCTCATAGACTCGCAGTTTTGTATTAGTTGTCTGCGCTTTATTGCAACTATTTATATCTGAAGAGAAAAATTGGCGTTTGTTTATGACTGTGTAAAAAGTTGTAATGATGTTTTTTGTCAAATGTAATATTTTTCAGTTAAGTTTAAGCGGTTTTAAGAACTGCTTAAGAAGTACGTGTAGATCTGTTTGGGAAAAGGGAAATATCAGGAAGGGTAAAGGAAGGAGGGAAAGAGCATGTGAACGAAGGATAAAGAATGATCTAGTGATTATCAAGTTACCTTTTGTTTTTGCTTTTTTTTGGTTCGTATGTATTGCCCTTGTATTTTACTGTAAACTAATTTTAGCTTTATACTATACTGCAATATTGTAGTGGTAGAATGCCGGCTGTTGAACGGGCTGTGTGTAAATAAATATAAATAAAGGAGAGTAAGTCGAAGAATGGTAATAATTAGGTGTTCTATATTTATTTTCTGCTAATTTGAGTGGAATTGTCTTTATATGTATTAAAAACTAGAACGCCAAAACTTATTTATTCAACCTTTTAAAGTACAAATATATCTCCAGCAAAGACATTTTTCTTCATGTGCGCCAAAATGTAAATCTCCGCCGCGAATCACTAAAAAATCCTTTACTTCTGATGACGTAGCTAGTCGTCTGCATGTCCTTTCAGTGGTGAAATGTCCTTGCAAAAATTTGCATTTAAGAAGCACATACAATAGATTTTTGAATCCCAGTGTGAAATAAACAAATCAGACAATATAAATTTGAGTCTTCGGACGACAGCAAAAGTTGTTGTAGCTGAACCCTGTATAGTTCTGTGTCAAAGGCATCGAAACTTGTTAGTGATAATTTATTTTCATATTTAGTTATGGTATCAATTAAATATAATACGAACACTCCACAATTGTAGCTGCCTTTTGTTTTGGAATGTTTTTTATTTCCTGAACTCTCCATGTGTCAATATTCAAATCAATTCCCATCATGTGTTTGTTGCGGAAGTGGAAGAAATTGGATATGATTTCCTCAATATAAGAAACTGAGATCCTTGATATCGGTGCTGAGTTCAGAACATACCCAGTTTTTTTTCCATATCTATTGTTAAGAGGTTAAAAGTTTAAGAGGTTCTGATGTACAGGAATAACCACAATGTCTTAGAGAGGTTTCAACAGGTTAGAATTCCATGTAAGATTTTTGCAGGCGTATATAAAGTATATTTGAATTTCCTTTTAATAACGAGAATGCCGCACAGTCAATGCAGCCGTGAGTTAGCAATTTTCTTGTTACGCTTCTTCCAATGGGTGTTTTTTTTTTCAATGTATAGTATGTGTATGTATGTCAAGTGATTTATTCTCAGTTTGGTTTGGCAATTCATCATGAATTCACCTGAACAACGCATGCAAATAGTGCAATTTTATTTCGAAAATAATGGTTCTGTGCAGAATACGTATCGCGCACTATGTCCATTTTATCGTCGACAAAATCGTCCATCAGAGCAGTTAATTCGATTAACCATGGAACGTTTTCGCACCACGTTTACTCTTATTGATAACTCGCATCCCCAGAGACGCCGTACGGTGCGCACAGTAGAAGGTATTGCTGCTGTAGAGCGTAGCATTGAGGAAGACCCGAATGAGTTCATCCGCCATCGAACACAGGAATTGGATCTGTGTCCGTCCACTTTATGGAAGATTTTGAGGAAGGATCTTGGTTTACGTGCTTACAAAATCCAACTCGAATTGAAGTCAAACGATCATCAAGTAAGGCGTAGATTCGTCGAATGGGCCCAAAACGAGATTGCCGTTGTTCCCGATTTTCATAAGCGAATTTTGTTTAGCGTTGAAGCGCACTTCTGCTTGAATCCTCAAGTGTATGTCGAAACACCGTTACATCCAGAAAAACTTACTGTTTGGTGCGCTTTATGGGCTGATGGAATCATTGGTTCGTACTTCTTCACAAACAGTGATGGCCAGAATGTTACAGTCAATGGTGATGAGTATATAACTATGATTACTAACTCTTTCATTCCTGAATTGAATAACCATGGTATCCAGGAGATGTGGTTTCAACAAGAAGGCGCAACATGTCACACAGCTGGTGCCACAATCGATTTATTGGAAGACACGTTAGGTGACCCCCTAATTTCACGTTTTGGACCTGTGAATTGGCCTCCAAGATCTTGTGATTTAACACCGCTAGACTACTTTCTGTGGGGCTATGTAAAGTGATTGGTCTATGCGGATAAGCCATTTCGAAGACAACATTCGCCATGTTATTGCCGATATACCGCCACAAATGTTGGAAAAAGCCATCGAAAATTGGACGTCCAGATTGGACTACATCCGCGTCAGCCGTGGCGGTCATATGCCAGAAATCATATTTACAGTGTAATGCCACAGATTATCTTTCGGTTAAATAAAATTCATGTCAATCGAATAATCCATCCTTGTTTTATTGCAATTTAAAGTTTTATACATCGAAAAAAAAACACCAGTTAGAAAAGTCTCATAAAATGATTGCAGAGTTAGAAACGATTTTCTAGACAATTTAACAGTATTTCCTCTTAAATTGTAAAATGCTAGGAAAAATTCGTTTTGTGCTGAATTTTGTAAATAACAGCTGGGACTAAAAAGAAGTCCATTATTTAGATAAAAATCTCTCAGGGGCATGGTTTATGAAAATGGCTCCATGTTAAGCTGTTAAACACTATCTGAGGAATCTGAAACAGTAACAAGTGCATCAATTTTTGAATCCATGTCAAACTAAATTGACTCCTAGTTTGATCGGAGTCCAAACCTGCTTTAGTGCTCTCACATACTAAGAAGTTTTCATTGATTCAAATCAGTAGTTTGCTTTTGCAGAGTCGTTTCTTAAGTTAAGTTTCTTAATATTATTGCGAATTTATTTGATTTCGGTAGCAATTTTTTTCCACGTTTTTGCGACAAAGCGACCAAGTTTTTCGTGCAATTCTGATTCGAGAACCCTTTTTTGATGATTTTAATCCAACATTCCGCAGTGGAATTCGAAAATCGGTTTGTTTGGATATCAGAAATTTCACAAATTACTATGTCGAGGAGACTTGTCCATAGAGAGGCGTATGGCATACAGTAACTTAAAATGTATACCGCAAACTCCTTCGAATAAAAGGGATTTATTGGGAGACTGTTGTGTGTGATTAGTTCCCTTAATATTATTGGCAATATTTTCAGAAACATTGTTAACAATTTTAGAAAACATTAAATAAACTGGTGACTCTGTTAATCTTGCTCTTTCATGACATTATTTCTCCTTGTGCCTTAAATTCCACTCCAGGCTTCAGTGCTCAATGCCATCATCTGATAGGGACGTTTTTCATAATTTTTAAAGATGCTCTAACAAGGCTAGTATTTTTTGGAATTTAAACAACCCCAACAAAAGCATAAAAAGTGTGAGTTTGAAAAGGTAAAATTTTCTGATAACATACCTTTTCTATTCGTAACTTTTACTTTAGAAAGACGATTACTCATTTTTTTGACGAAATTCGGGAAACAATTTAATTTCATTTAAATATCGATGAAGTGTAAAGTCATTGTGTCCAAGACAGATTCCTGATATTATTACCATGCTGAAATCGGTAGCAAGAGAACTGAGGTCAAGGTTTTCTGTTTTTAACAGTAGCGAAATATTTGTGTTTCATAAAAAACCGAGCAATTGTACAGTAGTCATGTTCAGATGCAATTAATTCTGTGATTAGAATTATGCGATGCTCGAAATTTATAACCAACTCATAGTAATACACGGTGGACTTACATTTGAATGGTCCAACTACAGATATAGTTGCATCAAAACATCCGATGCAATTTTTCATTGAAGCCAATGGTTCTGCTTGTTCAATTGTTTAGTTGAATATCTGGGACAACGTCAAATTTATTGAGATTGTGAAATAAATATGTCGAACTTTCGGGTATTTCATTATTGGGCGAAGTTTTATATCTTGCCGACCGTTTAGTGGTGGTCGAGTAATACATCATTTTAAAGCCCTCCAAAATGTTTCTTCAATTGTCTAATTCAATATCTAGGAAAACGTCACATTTGAGATTCCGAAATAAATAAAACGAATTATATGGTATCATAATACTGGGGGTCTTTTTATATCTTCCCGACGGTTTCAAGGTGGTTGAGAAAATACATCACTTTGAAGCTCTCCCAAGTGGCTCTTCAATGATATAATACAATATCTTTAACAATGTCAGATTTTTTTGACATTCCTGAAAAATGATGTATGTAAATCTAGTGTTTTGTAATAAATTTTTCAATAGTTTAAAATTAAAACATTAAATTTATATAATAATTATACCGAAAAATATACACAAGTTAAACATTTTAAATGATAAACATCGGTCAAGAGCTAGATCTGATAAACAAAATCTGAGGACTCTTAGATTTTGAACCCAAAAATTATCCAGGAGCAGTTTAGAAATTACAAGCACCAAAAAAAAATTATTACCCCCAGAATTTTTAAATGCAACCTTGGAAATATTGCATGAACGTGACATTGTGAAACAAATATCACATTACATATTAAACTCATTATGTATCTATCTAATAGGATTCAATATTATTCATAAATACATATAAACCGCTATGCAGATCCTTAAGTTAATTACATGATTACTGCCGTCAATCATATTTACGCAGGTGCAGCTGTGTGCACCATCTTGGCGTCTGCTTCTAGCACATTAGCAACATAAAAGAAAAATTGGTAATAAAAACTATTCATAGAACACCTGCAATGAAATGGTAAACAACCCATTAATTTCACCTAACTGCTTTGATTTGGGCCTCGTTGGTTAAAAAAAAATAAAGGCATTGGATAAAATTATTTTTTCTGAAAAGTCGAAATTTACACTATTTCAAAATAAGTAATTGCTCTTGTAGGGTAGCTCACCAATGCCGGATTTCTTAAACAGCATAATAGTTTTTTTTCTTTAAATATAGTAGTTGTTTGAGGTTTCCTGCATAAGAACCGAAATATCGATTTTTTAGATGTAACTAAATCTCCATAATTATGTAATGACACGTGCAATACTTTTAGTATTGATCCCACCTTACTGAGCAAAAATTGTAGTTCTAAATGTGACTTTAAGAAAGTTCACATTTTAATTAATTGTAGAAAAAACTATAAATTGTCTTGAATCTTCTCCATTGGGGGAAAACACTAACGTTTTGAAAATATTTTTATTTCTCATGCCTCATTTTACCTTCCTTAACGCTCCCTTCTCTCCCTCCGTCTGGTGAAATTTTTCCAAGCGCCTGGAAGTCATTCCAATCCTGTAAATGGCTAATTCCAACTGTGTATCTGGTATTCGTCCCATCAGTCTATTGCAATCACTTACTAAAATTCTTGATACCATTTTGCCCATCCTATAGCACTAAAACTGCCCTATTCAAAGATGTTATACTCTCAGCTTCTGATGGGAAACTGAGTATGATGCTTATACTGCTCGACTACGATAGACCATTTTATCCAGGGCAGAGAGTTCAGTTTAATGGCACTTACTCCTACTTAAAATACTTGATAAGGGTAAAGTAATATGTTGGGTTCCGCTTTTTTTTTTCTATTTATGCAGCAGCTTTTGCAATTAGGTTGTTCAATTCCCTTGGTTGTCAATAACATCAATCGATTAAGGAACAATCCAAATTCCATGGATTAAAACTAAATAGTAGCAAGATTGAATGATCTTTTGTTGTCATGGAATTCAGTTAAAAATTAACAAAGTTCTTAATTTTGCATTGATAACTTCTGTTTAAAATTGTCTTACACCTCTATAAAACTGGGTCTATTTATAGATTATTACACTATTCCTCGATTTTACTTCAAAAATAACATAAACGAAAAATCTTGTATATTCATAAGAACGCACTGAGCAAAGACCTTAAACTCACAAAAGGTTCAGAACTCATGTTTATGATTGTGTTACAACATGCGCAAATACAGTCATATATCCGGTTGTCTCAACGTGTCAACCTGGTTAAAGCTCTATCAAAGATTTGAAGCCGTATTTGTTACTGTTTTTATAAAACAAAATATTTTCAAGTTGTCAGGCAAACCCAGCTTTTCTAAGAGCCTTTTATATTTTTACAGGTTGCTCTCCTTAGGCAATAAAATGTAATATTTGTATCACCTTAATAAAGTAGATTATTTTCTTTTAATCTGGTTGTAAGTAATTCAGCAGACTCATTTGGGAGGTTGTAGTTTGTTATAAGTTCCTCTTGAAACACTGCGCATTTATTTGTCCGTTTCAAATTCGCTGTTGTTTTCTGAGTGAATTCTTTGAACTTCGTCAGACGTTGATGTTTTTGTATAATTTTTTGCAAGTTCATAAAAATTGCCGAAGAATGGAACGGGTATTTCTTCCAAGTACAATATAGGTCGTGTTGCAGAATCTAGATCAAGATATGTCAATTTTTGCCTATTGTTTATACTATGCCTTTAATATTAACGAGATAGAAATAGCAATCGTTATGATGATTTCGGGGTTCCGTCCAAACATTGGTACACGAAATATAAGACACTTCCTCTTTTCAATTGTTGACGGTCGCAAATGTTCAACACAAGTTTTGCATACGATATGTGGGTGCCAAGATTCATTCAAATTTCTCAATTGAACAATACAATACACACGATTAGATCTTTTCATAATGTCAAAAATAGCTTTTCTGCTCTTATTCAAAGTATATTCACTGAACACAGAACATCAGGATAATAAAAACAGGTTTTGGTTTGGAGTTTTGATACTGCACCAAAAGAGTTCTTTTTGTGGAAAATGAAAAAAAAAACTTACCACTTAATCCTAAGGTAGAAAATATGGCTCATTTAAATGATCATCGATATTTCCTAACCAGACGTTAAGGGTAAATAGATCTGATATTCTATTATCTTCAGCCCATACATGCCTGAAATAAAAAATTTTAATTCCATCCCTTGAGCAACTAGCATTGTCTGAAAAACGAATTTTTGAAGAAAAAAGGAATCATCGAAATTCATTCTGCGAAATAATTGGGTATAATGAATATGACGTATAATGAGTATAACGGTGGTTCTTTTAATATCCTCCATACAATTGATGCGTCTTCTAACACGGGTGTTTGAACAAACCCCTTTCTTAGAAACTGCAAGGTTCATGTAGCCTTTGATGAAACCTGGGAAAACAAGCTGTGATAAGGAGGTCATACCCTTATGTACCTTAAACTTCCAATAAATTTTCATTGCGTATCTGCTGTTTCTGCAGTAATGTAATTCAGCAATATTGAATTAAAACTCTTATGGTTCAACAATTAAATCGCATGATAATAATTTTTTAATTAAATTAGTCGTATTTTGTATTGAACCTAACTGAGCAATGGCAAATAAAACAATAGTAAGAAACGCCTTGGGAAGTGCCAGCAGCCACCACATTTCTTTTAACTTTAAACTTTTTTTCTGGTAACAATGCTTTACAGTTTATTTAGAAATAAATCACAGAATAAAATAATATTTTTATATCATTGCAAGCATTTTTTTTAAACGTTTGAGCCTACGTTTATATAACAAACTTCCCTTTATTTTAAACAACGAATCAAACAAGTTTTTCGTATGCAGGTATTTCGAAACACCCTATTAAAAAAATAAACGGTCAAATTGATCATGTGTAACTTACTCAAAATTTATTTTTTTCGATCCCTACGTCATTACTAAGTGCGTTGTGCACTCTATTTATAAATATGTATTGATCCTTTCTAATAATATTCATAAGTTATGTAAAAATTTTAGAGCATTTTTTTTTCTTTTCTTTCTTTTTTTCTTCTTCAAAGTGTGTTTTTATTAAGATGAATTGAATTGGATTGAATTTTTAATTCAGCATAGCAAAAACAGTTTACATTCTTTGCTGTTTTTAGTTTGTTTGTTTTTGGTTTTGCTTAGGGTACAATTTCCAGGGTAACAATAGTTTCTAACAATTCTTTATAAGTTTTTGAATAATATACTTGATTGTTGACATGTAACTGCTACATTTCACTATTGAAATTTGTAGTTGTATAATTATTTTTGAGTCCTTAAAGTTGGTAAGCAAGTAAGATTCACCATTGGAAAACAATTCATCCGCTTTTAATGCTTCAGTGGTGATCGCAGGCGAGTAGTTTCAACTTTAACATAATTGAGTTTTTCTCGGTACAACCAGCACCTTCAATCTCCAATCAGAGAGTAATCGGCAGATGTGGCAGTAATAAGAAGACTAGAGATCGTCCTTGTAGCGGCATATGTTCTAGCGTAATTAAGGGCAAATTTTAACCAGTTAATAGCGTTCACTAAAAAAGCCTCTAAGTCGATAAATCATTAATAGTCGCGCGTGCTGCCCGTATATTGGCGTTCGATTGTGTTTTTAGAAGTTTTTTTTCGCATTAGTATCGATAAAAATTTCTGTGCACACCGCAATTACCAGTTTCCGGAAGCCATTAATTTAGCCCGACTTGTCTAGGTCAGTAGGAATATAACTGCTTGCGCATTTTGGATATTCGTAACGATTCTGTTTCGGAGTTAACGGCAATCGTTACGGGTAACTCAACCATTTGTGCTAGAAAACAATGATTTTTGATATAAAAAGTGTTCCAGTTTTAACCTTTAACAAGGCATTGCTTATCTTCTTATCATAGCAGCTACATTTATAGTACTTTGATGTACAGTGCACGCTCTATATAACCAACTCAATTGCACCAATTTCAATAAAAAAAGTTTCTGATTAGTTATTCTTGTTACCAACTAAATTGTGTAAAATAGCTAAATGCAGTTTTAGTTTGCAACACAAAACATTTTATTATAATATTTTTTAATAAATCTTTGGTTTAGTACAGCTTTTTCTCTTATTGCCTCATATTAACCTCATTGCAGGGTAAGTCGTTTTTTTTTGCCCATTCTATAGCCAAATTAAAATCAAATATCGAAATATGTGCCATGGGAATACCATCTATTAAAAAGTCACCAGAACTTGACGAGAAAATATGTTTAAATGAATTTTGTACAACTGATGCTGGAATTTCAATCCATGCCTGCATCATCAAATAAACAATATCTTTCAAATTTATATTTTTCAGTTCTGAAACTATTCCATCTTCTGCACCTAAGACTAAAGCATAGCATCGTTTTCGTGATTTTATCACATTTTGATCTAGTCGTTGGAATAATGGTGTGTTATTAGGGGGAACACATAACTTCGACAGGCATATGGCAAGTTGCATTATCTAGTAAGATTTTCCAAATTTCCAAATGTTGAGTTGCTATAGGTATGAACATCATTATATCAGCCTCTAAAAAGTGTATGTTTGCCAAGCATGTTGTAATATACTGACAAATTTCCCTATCATCATCAAATCTAATTTATGGGTACCTGTAGCGTTGACGCATGGCATAATTGTTACTCTTTCCTTCATTGCTTTTATTCCTAAACTTAACTCATATATAATTCGATTAAAAAAAATAAACTGCTTACACAGAAGAATTGAGCTAAAAAAAAGTGCTTGTATAGGGATTGCATATACAGAGCTTTCATTGAATTTGTAACGATTGAACCGAATAGAAAAATAAAATTGTCTATTCAAATTTAAAGATAGTAATAACAAAATACATTTTTTCGTTTTTATTAAAGGGGATAGGCAAAATTTTTTTATACAAAACATATGTTTTTTCTCCATTATAGTACCGATAAAAAAATGAGCGCCGCAAATTAAGAAAAACTCAACAACTTCAGTTTTTTAAAGACCTGTACATTCCCACTTAATATGAAAGTCCTTTTTAACCCCAATTCAAAAGTATATAGTTTGTCGATAGTTGGTCGTTTTTTAAATTAGTCGAGTGTATTACTCAAATGTAGAATTTAATAATCAACATCAACATCGCTTTAGAAAAGAAAAGTGTTGAGTATATTTTTTAGTCCAACAGTAACAGCTGGACAAAACAGAATTTCTTGTCTTAAAATATTTATATTTTCCGGTAAATCGTAAAATATTTTATTTTTTAAATAATCCTATAAGAAAATAGGATCAGGGGGATTTAAATCAAGGCTATTTAAAACTCATATTTTTTATTAAGATATTACGTGACTGCTGCAATGTTATGTACCGGAGCACCGTCCTGGTGCCATACCAGGTTGATGTTTTGTTAGATAGATATGTTTTCTCTCATGTTTTCTACTCCATTTTGAGCAAAAGCAAATACCTATTACCCGTTAAATTTCCTTCAAAAGTCTTCTGTTTTGCGGTGATTTTAAATCGCCCAATAATCTTAATTTTTCCTGTTGAATATCTATGCAGTGGTGAAGGTCGCTGCGCCAGCAAAAATTATTTTGGTTCAAAAAATGGATTTTGCAATTTTCCATTAATTTGTTGACAGTATTCGTAGGGATGCAAACGGTGATATTTTTATGTATTATGAATTTTTCTCATCATCTGCAAATTATATGAAAAATTCACCCAAACCTTTTTTTGTGCCGTTACTTTTAAATAATATTTCCCTTAAAAATAAAGGTAAGTATTTAATTTTTCCTCCTAATTTACAACCATATTCCTTGTTTTTCTGTTGATATTTTTTGTCTCACCAAATCGACGAACAATATTTTTGAACAAAAAAAGGTGAATTATTTCATGTTTTCGATCTTCCGAATACCATTAAAAAGTATAAACACTGTTTTGTTCTTCAAGGCAATAACGATGTTTTATTACTTTTAAATAATTACCTCGACCTAATTTAAAAACGGCTGAACCACAAATACCGACAAACTATATATTCTTCAAATCCGACTAAAAACCACTTTCTACTTAAGCAGAAATATACAGCGATTTCGATTTAAAAAAGTGAAGGTGTCAAGTTGCGTCAACATTTGCGTCGCTCATTTGTTTTCATTGATATGTCGACAGGAGAATGGAGAGAAAAAATATAACTTCAAATATAAATGAAAACTCTGTACATAAATACAAAATATAATAATGGTCGGTGGCGATATTCGTAAAATAGGCCACCTCATTAAGACATTAACATAATAAGTAAAAAGGAGATATTACTCAACAAAAGGTACTTTAAAATTAGTAGACAGAAAGTGAAAAACTAGAATGAAAGAGAATAGACAACCAAGAAAAAGAAACAACTAAGTTGCACTGTGGAAATACAAAGGTCTTATGTTTAGGTATACTCTACGGAGATCACGATGGCAGCACTCGTGGACGGAGCCAGAATTAATCAGTTTCATCGACAAACATTTAGGAGTGCCCATTTTATTAAGTTTATTATCTAAGGTTCCAATCTGAATTTCAAATGTTTGATGGGGCTTCAACCATATTGACATTTTGAAACGACTGTAAATAGCATTTTGTGGCAGAACCGTAGACATGAATTCTGAACCTTTTGCGAGCTACTTTTATCAACCTAAAAAAAAACAAAAAAAAATCAACCAAACTATCATACAGCTTAAGCTTAGACTCAGACGTTCTTATGTACTGTATACATTTTTCATCCTGCTCAATTAGTTTTCTCGTCATATATAACATGATTTATCTTTGCAAGGATAAATTGATCACCCGCAAATAACATTGTGTAAACGTTGAACATTTAATCTCCCATGTGTTCATATATCCAACTCCATTCTTTTAAAACTGATGTTAGATATATTTTGAAAGGCGTTGCCGACAAGCAGCATCCTTGTCTAAGGCCTTCATTCATCGAGAATGTATCCGATAAATTGTTCTTGATTTTATCTGGCTCAAATTTTCTTTATATATATTTTTTTCAGCATTTATGCAATTTGCAGAGATCTTATTTTCAGACATTGTCAACCAAAGTTTTTTAATTGGTACACTATCGTATGCTCTTTTAAGTCAACAAAACCACTTCAATAGGGCAACATCTTTTTGATGAGTTGCTATATACTAAAAAGTTGTCAGGACAGGATATACCTGATCGGATATATCCATATCTTTAAATTCTTCTTCTATTCTCTGCTTCAATTCAATAAAATTTTTTATTGCTTTTATTTATATAACATTTATTAATATTTAACATTTGCAAATATTTCTGTGAGTACATCCGAAGCATATTTAAAAGTTCAATTGGCAAACCTCCAGGACCTCCCCTTAAAGCTTTTCTTGCTTCTAAAGAACATTCTTTTTTGTAAGTTAACAATGACAGCACAAACTTTAGAATTCTATTCCAATAGGTGTGCGTATTGTATTCTCTTTTACTCGAGACCTATAATCACCTATTCCTTATAGATATGCAGAAGCAAAATCTGACGAACCTCATTTCATAATTGCTGTTATATGGGATAGACAAAATTCATGATTATGGTGTCAAGAGAATCGTTATTTAAAATTTCCACTATAACACCATGTTTTATAATTGTAAGAAAAATTTGATATAATAATTCTCAAGGCAGTTTCAATGCAAATAAATATTTAGAAACAAGATGAAACTCCCCCTCACAATATGCACAAAACATAAAACGAAGTTTATTGTTTTTTTTTTAATTTATTTTTTTTAATCAGTAATGAAAGTATTTGAGCTGCAAATATAAAATTTAATGATCTATATTATTAAATGTGTAATCGAGGAGTATAAATTTCGCATTCAGTTTCCGAACAAAAACTGAGAGAATATCGTATGTTAATGCAGCTATCAACTTCTCTTTTTATGTCAAATAGTTCCTTTTTTCCTCTTGATTTAAATCAGAATCCAATCAAAATTGACTTTTCTGAGACATATTTGAGTTTGTCAGTATTTGGAATTTAAATATCAACACTTTTAGTGTTGGGTTGCAGTCTGTCTGTAATAATATCGCGTCTTCTGAATTGTTTTAAATAACTTGAGATTATCCCTAAATATCAAAAAATGAGCAATGTCATTTATAAAGAGATTAAAAAGTCTAGGATCACAATCAAATTATTTATTCTGACAATAAAAACTCTTTTTTCCAGAAAATTTTTAAACGAATTAACTCTATTCAACTTAAAATTAATAGCAACAAGTTCAGTCACATAATTTATCCTAACGAAATCATTCGAGAAGCCAGTTCAAATGTGAGGAGCAACAATTTTATCAATGATTTTAGGACTAGTGCTGCATACAAATTCCACAATTATATTATTATTGTTACCTATGTCCTTTCTCGGACCACTCTTACGTCACATCACACGAGGTACACAGAACTAAAAAGGAGAGGTAATCGGTAGGAAAGATATTTATTTTTAAATGAATTACAAAAAAAAATTAAGATAAGCTCGGAATTTTTCAAGAACATATGACTTGTAAAATTCGAACTTTAAAATCCGACCTTGCGCAAAACACCGTAGAACATTTAATTCGATCAATAAATACGATAATCCTCATACATGAATCTGCTGTTGCAAGAAATGGAAGTGTTAATAGTTTCGAATTGATTGTTAATCATGGAAATATAGCAGCTCTATAATTAATATTTTCTTTTCGAATTAGAGGTGAAATTTTACATAGCAACCATTCCAAATTAGTCTTACTCATCCGACAATTTTTTACCATTATCAATATATTTTGATATTTTATCATCTTTCTTTAATGATAGAAGACGTATGACACCGGGCGACCTTCTGACTAAAAGACTTCATTCAGTCTTTTTAAAATAATTACAATATGGTCAATTACTGCCTGCAAATCTTCGTCACACCACATTGTCCTAGAAACTAGGAACACACACTGTACTGATGTAGACACATCGTTGCCCGTTGTAGCAACAGAACGAAACATTCACCAGAATGAGTTCTCTTGGCATGGACAGAATGTTTACAGCACTTTTGCTATTGTTTCTATTTCCATAAACAGGATGGGGCAACCAGCAACAAAATGTTCCTCCGTGTTTTTTTGATATGGACAAGGCTCTCTCTAAATTAAGTTAAAAACAATGACAGTAGTTTAATTCAATCTCCCCCACTCGCATATTTTGTTTTTAAGATTCAAAATAAAAAGTTCATTCTTTCGTCATATTTGTGGCGCGATATTTCGGTAATTTATTTTAAATAACGATTTTTGAGGTATAACATTTTAGGGCGTTGCAGAGTTGTATGCATTCATAAAGCACTTCGTTCCAGCATAAGCGGGACACCCTGTAAAGATACGTACGTAAGCAACTATTAATAGAGCTAGACGTAAAAGCAAACGGGAAACGAGAGTGAAAGCAGGTTGGTTGTTCGACACGGTCGACGGCAAACAAATTCGCTCTAATGACCTCCGCCCGACCGTCTAGTAAACCGTCTAGTCGGCCATGGTCTAGGCCAACTAGTTCTCTAGGCCACCAGGCTAATGCGAGCCCGTATACGAGGGAGCTTCGCCAACTTCTTTGATGAAAGTCATTTTGGACGGTCATTTCGATGACGATGCGTGCTATATTCGGACACACAATAAATGGTCAGAGCAGTAGTAACGAAATGGACACACAAAATATATGAATACATATAAATAATAAATACATGTTAAATAAAATTAGTCGTCAGCATAGTTTCAATCTGTGCTATCATTCAAGCATATAATTAATTAGTTTTACGTTGTCCCAAGTTTTTTATAATTGTTTTCCAAGTACGTGATCAATACATTCTCTCCAACTGATCCCTTCACACTATGTTTTAATTACATAATTTCAGAAGTTTTACCATACGATTATAATTATAAGTATCTCCAAAATAAAGTTCTTTTGTAATATCTCTTTTTTGCTGCTGATCTTTGGTACTTTTTTTATCTATAGTGCTGTGATAACCAGAATTTTCATAATATATTACGCTGCCTGCTGGAATATTTAGAAGACGAGAGTTTTTTACTTAATTTTCAAAAAGTTCACTGGTCCTGATGGTAGTCAAAAGAAAAGTCTTTAATATATTTTTAATTTGAGTTAAATATTTTTGTCTTCTTTCCACCAATCGTTGGGTTTTAATAATGTAACTCCCCTTGTCAATATTTTTAAATCTAAATCCACTAATTTCACGACTGCCTGTAAATCGACCATTTTCTTTCAATTTCTGTTGCGATGGGCTGTTTTACAAAAGTGTGAAGTAATAATATTGCGCTCAGATATTTTTCAAGACCATTTCCACCTTGACACCGCCTTCATTGGATCTCAACTACAGTTACATTTTGGAAAAATTTACATCAATAACACGGAGACTCACGATTCAACGCAGAGGCGATTTCTAAAGTAGCTACCATTTCTTGAAAATAGGGACAGTGTATACGATCGTAACCTCATATTGCAGAGATTTGGTGCCTCTTGAAATATTATAAATACTGCACCATGTTTCATTTTGATTTAAACAAAACCCTGTATATTTTTTAGTCCCCTGAATAGATCTTTCCATTCAGAATGAAAACATGTACCCTTTCAATTTAAAAATTCTCAACCATCTTGCCTAAAATGATTCTCGGCTAATGATGAACCTCGTGTATCTCCCAAACGGGTTCTTGAAAGTGTCCGCAGCCTTACATTTTCTATTTCAAAATATAAATAACTATTCAGGGAGCCCAAATTTACATTATAAATTTGAAAATAGTAAATTCTGAAGATTCTGTTGCGAGTAAGATACTTAAAATGATGCCCCTGTATATTATATTTCCTCTCTTAATGCAATGCAAATATAAATATAATATGGCAGCGGCGTTACTACAGATAGTTTATTAGTATAATAAATATAATAATGATGATACATGAGAAATTAATTATTCTAAGATTCAATAAATAAAAACTCATAGAGAAGTATGATATGAGAATGGATAAATCGTAGTAATTATTATTTAAGAAAAAAACTGCCATTTAAAATACAATCCTACAGGGTTTTCTAGCATGTTATCTAAAGCTAAAGCTAAAGAAATCACAGTGTTAGAGCTATTATGAAATCATTAATTTGAAACAATGACGCACGATATATAAATCAGTTTAAGTTAAGTAAGTTAAGAAATCAAAAGTAAAAGCATTTTTAATAATTCATTTTCATAAATTTTTTTTAGTAACAATTTATCTCAGACCTCTGAACAGTTAACGATAAACTGACTTCGACGCCTTGTGCATAACAATAACAGAAAAAATAAATACATTTTCACATACATACACTTAAATACAAGTTTACATTCTATTTTTCTTTAAGGTTATGACACATTTTCTTAGTAGTGCCCTTTAATACTGGTATTTTATTAAAAACTTGAATTATGTCGATTGACTACTCTTGCTTCATTTTGGTCTTTGCATTTCTTCAGTTATCATTGCTTCTTGAAATGTAATTGTAACGCTCTCCATTTCCAATCACGTTTCTTTTAATCAACTTGTTCTGTATTAAATAAATCAATTTTGTTTGTTCTAGTATCTTAAGATCGCATATTTTTAAATAAGGCAAGCTTGTTGAGATTTCTTTATTAGGTATATTAAGTTGATTCCAAATATTACTTTAAGTGATTTATTTTGTAGTCATTGTAATTTATTTAGCTAGGCAGTGCTTGTATTTCCCCAGCAAGTTAAGCAATATCTCAAGTCTGGCTCTACGAAGTTTTTATATAGAAGCTGTCTTGTTTTTTGGTTAAGTTGATGAGAACATCTTTTTATTGCACCTAGTACTGGTACAGTTTAATCCATTACAGTCTCAATATGTTTATCTCAAGTTAGCTTTTCAGAGATAGTTAGCCTTAGGTATTTATATTCACACACTTTTTTAAGTGCCTCTTTATTTATTTTAATATTTACAAGGTGCTCATCCTGTTTGTTTAAAAATCATATAAACTGTTTTTTGGACTTTGGGGAAAGTTTTTTTTAGCACAGCCACTCAAAATTCCGCTTCGAATCTTAATTAATGATTTCTTCAAGCTACTCCGTACCATCACCCGAGTGAACTAATGCAGTGTCATCCCCGGAGCACAATTATTTTTTAATGAGTTAATCGTTTCCTTTATTTCTAATTTCGTTGTTGGTTTGAAAAATATGCTATCCACAACTTCTTTTTTAAAATTTGTGTTCGAATGTATTATATTCTTTAGCTATTTTATTTATCGCTTTTAGTCGGTTGTCCGGCTGCTTTAATTTTTTGATGAATTTGTTGGTTTTGCTGGGTGTTTGTTATTTGGTTTGGAAACTTCCAGGTCTTCTTAGAATTCTTGTGCTTCGTTAAACTTGTTTTAAGCATATTATTTCTGGAGCTTTTTTCTCAAATCATTTCTTGCAATATTCATAATTTCGACCTTCAAAAATAATTTGTAATTAGTAATTTGTAAAATTGTTTAACATTTTTATTTTTCATTTATTATATAATTTTAACGAAGGAAGTAATTAATAAAATACAGTTTCCGCTTTTTAGTCCCTATCCCTTGTGCACTGCATTCTTTTCGCCGTTTCAGAAACGTCAAGCAAAATTATCGTATGCGCGGAAGCGATTGCATCATGAGATATCCCGTTCGCTAATTTTGCTTCGCAGTACGGATCAATCGAATCGCAACTTGGCGTATGATCCTCGTAGCGACACTAGCGATGAGCTTGGCCAGCCGCGATCGTCGACCCACCGACCGAACATCCTTCGCTGCTAAAAATCGTCGAAGGCCTTGCTGGAATGCGATCTATTCGCAACGAGAACGCGGTGGCGGGGGTAGCGGCGTAGGGAAACAACGGCACGTTTGATTTCGGCAGGCCTACTATGTCGGTGCGACCTGTTGCCGGTTAGCTATACGGTGGGGACGCTGGAAATGTGTGACCGGACAATTCCTGTCATATAGAAACCAGTAAACCAGTGATATAGAGGGGTCCTGCCTATGCTTATAATACAGAAATTTATAAAGCAACCATGAAAACGACATTCGAGAAGGTTCGTTCAATATGCGCATGTGCGACATTAAAAATCTCGCTTTTAACAAATGTCCTTGCAACAACTAACATGGCCGCCGACAGATACTCAATAAGTATGGATGCCGCATTTTTACGGCAGTAGTTTTTCAAAATATGCCTAGATCTCGTTAAATGTACTGTGAAAACGAGTTTGGTGTGGTGAAATCACTGTTTAGAAAGAAAATGGCGCAGAGTGCAGGTTAGTGGGTGAAATATTAATTGTAATAATAATAATGCTTTTATTTTTCTTATTGCAGCCAATGCATAAACAAAACTGTAATTGGACTGTCGAGCTCAGTATAGTCACTAAGATACTATCACAAAAAAAATAAGATAACAAAAACATTTTTAGAAACACAAAAAAGCATATATCCATAACTTTGCCATTGAGAAAGTAACTAGTAATAACAATTGTTCAGATATTGTTCAGATAAAATTATCCCATATTTAACGGTTTTTCATTTAGGGCCAATAATTTACTCACAAAAACGGAAATTTTTAGTTTTAGAGGTTATAGCGCTGGATTTTCCAAGTGTCCTGGTTCAAAAATTTTTTGAAAATAGTAAACGGTTTTCTGAAACCGTGCAGTGCGCCGTAATAATCAATGACGTCATCGAGTCTTGACAGCCCCCGTAATAACGTTTCAATACGAATTTTTTCAAATATTCCGAGCAGCATATTTGATAAATGAAAACCGCAAATAAAAAATTGTAGCTCTTGATGCGGCCTATGACATCGTTTGAACCAATTAGCCATATTTTTTCGAGTTTTGATTTGCGGTTAATAATTTACTCTGTAAAAGAACAAATTTCTAGGTCTTTTAGTTTTTTGCATATAATTGAAAAAATGCCCGAAATAAACGTTATTGCACTGGATCTTCTACGTCTGCCGGTTAAAGAATTTTGCCAATCGGATGAACGATTATGGAGGAAAACTTATTTTTCTGGAAGATAAAATTACCAAAATGTGGACACAGACTTTTACTTTTCTGCTAAATTTGAAATTGATATCTGCAAGTTTAGGACAGTTAACACATTTCTCATTTAGCACGGAAGATCGGGAACACCTTGTACAATAGGTGAAAATCTTAAATAAAAAGTTTTTGCTGTCTATGCGGGCTATATCGCAATATAAAAGAAAGTGAGATCTGAATCATAGTATTTCAGTTATAACCAAATTTCAATAATAGGGATACCCATTTTTCAGTTTTTTTGAATTTGCGGCGCACTCTGTATATTTTTGAAAAATTGACAAGAATAAAAGTTTATCTTCGTATCCTATCTTCTGCTTCTTCGGGTTCAAGAATTTTTTTGGTCTCGTAAACAGTTTTTGAAAAATGATGCTTTTTGTCAACTCTTGCACACGTGATTTTTTATTTTTTTAGCATACTTCCCGATCCCCCAGCACCCCCCATTTTCAATAGGTTCCATCACGGGGCAAAGCTGCATATATGTGCCAAATATGAAGTCGATTGCTTCAAATTTCGGATACTTATCGTATTTCATAGCAAGGTCCAAAAAACAGCCGAAAATCGCGAAAAAAAGATAGATACCGGCGTCGGATCAGGGCCATTTCTTATGTGCCTCGTGGAGGGTTACTCATTAGATGTGCGTACGGACTTTTACTTCATTGCCAAATTTGAAGTCGATGACTACATATTTGAGACACCTATGACGTTTTAGAATATAGCACAGAATATCCCGAACACCCTCTACAATACGTGAAAACCTTAAATGCAAAAGTTTTAGCTGTCCATACGGGCTATATAGAAATGTGAAAGAAACTGACAAGAGAATCACAGCCTTCTAGTTATGGTCAATTATCAATATAAAGGGAGCTCAATATTCAGTTTTTTGTAAATTACGGACGCGTCCTGTACATTTTTAAAATATCATCAAGAATAAAGGTTTTTTTCTCCGCATCTTGCGCGTCGTTTGGTTAAAGAATTTTTTCGATCGCATATACCGTCTTGGAGAAATGATTTTTTCTCGATACCCTACAAGTGCAGTTTTTAAATTTTTAAAAATAATTCCCGACCCCCAGCCCCCCAGTTTCAACAGGCTTCGTTACTGAGCTAAGCTCTATCCATCTGTCAAATTTTAAGTGGATGGCTTCAAATTTCGGTCACTTATAGAAATGTCCAAAAAACAGCCGAAAATCTAAAAATAAAGATGGACGCCTGGGTTTGATCAGACTCATTTTTTACTGGTTTGTGTACCTCGTGCACGGCTTAAAAGGAGCCAAATTTGAAAATAACAAGCAATAACAGTACGATATATTAGTGACATAAAACGAATGTACATCAACGGAGATCTATTGCGGAAACCGCATCCGAAATCATTCATCGTATTCGTAAAAGCATACAGTGATACAGGTTTATAAAGCTAAAGCAATCTTTTAAGTTTTTCTTGAATTTATGCAAGGCTCGAGCAAGTCTTAATGCTGTGGGAATTAATAGTAAATTACACAACAAGAGCGGTAAACGGCATTTGACTCACGAGTTTATTTGGCATAAACGAGTGAGTACTTTTTCTACGACCGTTAGTTTTTGAGTACAGTTAGTATTGACAAACGTCAAAATTCAAGGCGTGGGACATATCTCTGATTACATCCGATTGCTCCCAAACCCGTGCAGTTGGTGGGAAGTGGCTCGGATCTGGAGGAAACGAAACTGACATGGTAAAGTGACGTTTCCCACAAGCTAAATCGGTATGTGATTAGATATTTTACAGACGGGAGTGGAAATAGTATATTGTGCAACAAGTGCCGTAAACGGCATTTGACTCATTTATTTGACACGAGCGGAGCGAGTGTTTAGTAAATGAGTGACTTAAGAAGTTTACCGAATGTGTTGCATACTATACTTTTTCTACGACCGTTAGTTACGAATACATTCACTGACAAACGTCAAAATTCAAGGCGTGGGAAATATCTCCGAAAACATCCGATTGCTCCCAAATCCGTGCGGTAAAATCCCGGAAATGTCCGAAGTGGCTCGGATCCATGGGAAACGAAACTGACGTGCAAAAGTGACGCTTCCCGCAAGGCAGATCGGTGTTTAATTAGGTATTTTACAGACGGGAGTAGAAAAAAATGACTGCATTGTTACTATAAGATCTCTGAAACATGGCCGTTTTGTCGCTAGGAACGATTAGAAAATCTTTATACCTCTTGATGCTAGAGCCTCTGACTAGCTTATCAAATAAATGCGGGGATATTGTGAAATTGTTATGTTTTAAAACAAGTGTAAGTAAGTGAAGTTATGGAAACGCTACGTGATGATACTTTTGTTCTTTGTGTTGAGATTTATGGAGACTCATAAATTGTATTATTTGAGAATGGTCGTTCAACGTCAGCACCTTTTAGGCATTTTGCTATTTAAGGGTTGCTGTTACTTTTACGCCTTTTTTGATTTATTGGCACTTCTGAGTAACATCGACCGCACGCTTCTATGATGCAGTTTTTAGAACCGTTTTTTTCTTAAGAGCTCTCAACCAAGCAACTGCGTTGTTCGGTGCATTTATTTTACCGTATTATATTTTAATGAACTGATCTAAGATTTATTAAACTGTGTTGAATCCTTTTATTTTAAACAATAAAATCTTCAACAGGTTATGGTCCCAGCACGCTTCCGCTGCGCCTTAGTAAATAAAAAGGTTTGTTAAAATAATGCAGAGAAAAAAATTGCATCGCGAACGTTTGTTTTCCTACACTGTCGATCTTAAAGTTTATGGTGTGGATGCCTACCTAAATGTACCTAAAGAAAACCGCAATAAATTTGACCGCAAAATTAAGAAGGTGTTGTTGCTGCCACCAGCAGGATCAGGATCAGCAGGAATTGCCAAATGAAGGTAGAGTGCTGGGCGATCGTCGCTTAGTACGAGCCCTGGATCGTTTTGATATTCTAGTTGCTTTTTTAACAAATTGCAATGAGCCCTTAAATAGCGAAATTGCCAAGGAATGGAGAAAAGAAATTGGAATGAAAATCAAGTATGAATCCTCTCTGAGCGACCATAGGCTAAACGTGTAATTTGCTGATGGGTTGTTGTTGTAAAAACAGACCCTGCAGCAAATGTCCGAAGATACAAAGCAAGACTCGTTCATTGCAAAAGGATCTTCTCAGCGTGACTATTATGACTATGACTATTTTGAGACTTACGCACTTATTAGCAATCGCCGATACTAGAGACTACGAGTTAATGATGTTCGTCGTAAAGACAGCGTTTCTATACGGCGAACTTCAGGAAGACATTAACCTGCACCAGCCTAAAGGATACATTAGCGCTAGCTGTCTGCAAGTTGAAAAGAAGCCTCTAGAGATTAAAGCAGTCCCCACGGTGCTGGAATTAAAAATTTAGCAGCTTCTTAACAGCGTTTAACTTCAAGTGTTGTGAAAGTGACAATTGCGTTTGTTTAGGGCGAGAATATGTATGCGATCGAACAAGTTTTGAGTTTTCACGAGAGTAATTTTAAAGTTACCGTAGGCAGTGCGTCTGACTTCGTAGGTTCAGAAATTAGGAAATAAGAACACAGCGTAAAAGGCAGTTTAGCTGCGGCAATTTTTATTACATTTAAATGAAGGTTAAAACAACCAGGCAGCCCTTACATAAGTCATAAGCGCTCTAGGCATATAGAGGTAAAATATCACTTTGTAAGAGATATTGTAAATAGAAATAAATTAGAGTATATACAAAAAGCCCGCTTGCCCTTATTTTTACGAAGCGTTTAGCAAAAAAGCAAGTTGTTAATTTACAATCCCGGTTAAATATTTTAGCCCATTCTAAATAAGTGGGAGTGTTGAGATTTATGAAGACTTTATATAATTTGAGAATAGTTTTTAACATCTGTATCTTTTACACATTTTGCTATTTAAGGGTTAATATCGGTCGCATGGGTCTACGATGCACTATTTACCATCCTTTGTAGAAAGTTTTTAAAACCCTCAGAATAAAAGAGTTTAATATAGTTAAAAAAATCTTAGTGCAGTTTATTAAAATAAAATTAGTGAAAAATATAATCTGGTAAAATAAATGCAGAACAACGGAATAACGCAGTTGCTTCGTTGAGACTTCTTAACAAACTACGGTTTTAGAAAGTGCACCATAGACCCATGTGGCCGATATTATCAAGTAAATAGCAAAATGTCTAAAAGATACAGATTTTAAAGGACCATTCTCAAATCATACAATTTATGAGACTTCATAAATCCCAACTATTCCGCTATTTTGGAAGGATTAAATCTGCAGATTCCACAAGCATTCATTTCTTATGGAAAATTCTATAAAATTTTTCGTAATTAAGCCCACTTCATGTTTACTACTCGTTGTTTTGAATTCGATGGACCAGATCCGGCTGGTCTCGCAAAAGGGACCCGTGTTTAGCGGACGAGAATCATAAGTGGCAGAGTTTTGTGCGAACTTCTTTAGCACCAGATCGGATCCTTGAGAAAATCCGCTCGTGTATAACTAGCTAATGCATGTCACAATCTGGTTCAAAAATCATCGGTTTCCAACGTTCTTGTTTACAGACCCGTAAAACTATTGCAGCCGAAGAGTTCCATCTTAAAATATACTTCATCACAACCTTCCAAAGACAATGAGTCGGAAAGCTACCCCACACTTACTACTGTCGTCCTTCCTTACATTCAAAAGATCCCTGACTACATATCAAAAGTGCTGAAGAAATGTACCGTCATAGCCAGATTTACCCCTGGTCAAAAATATCTCAACATCTTCGATCCGTCAAAGACAAAATTCCATTTGACATGCCAGGAAAAATATCAACTAGGCCCAAAGAACATGAAAGAGCTTTAAGACTACGACAAATAAACTGACCAGAAGTTTCCGAACACAATTACGAAAACAACATCAAATTTTATTCGATACTATCAACGAAAAATTCGAGAATGTATAGAAATCTATAAGCAACGAAACAACCTTTACCTTTCACCAATCAGTCATCAGAGACAATGTGCATGCCTCTCCTTTATCTCCGCCTTCCTCAAATAATACATAAGCAGCTACAGAGTAGAATGCGAGCGAGTTTCAGTTAAGCTGCAGGAGGAATACAGAAGTTTTGTAAATAGTATAAAATTTATTATTATTTAATTATTTTATATTATTTCTTCTCTTTGATTTATAACCATATTTAATGGTTAAAACTTTGTAAACCTTGTTTTGCTTTGGAGAACAAATTCTTATTTATTGTTAATGTTTTTGTTGAATTTTATGTCTAAACTCTCATATTCCCTTTAACAGTCTCTCCAATCTCTCGAATCAAACCATCTTAGCAAGGACAAGATAAAAAATAGTTTTGCATTCATAACGCCCATGTTTAAAAAGGCAATGTTAACGATATCACCAACTACAGACCTATTTGATAGAGTTGTCTTGTATTTTCCTATGGAAAATTGATGCCTTGCGATTTAGCGACATGCTAATACCTTTGTCAAGTCGAATTTGTCGGATAGGTAACAGTATGTCGAAATTCGTGGGCATCGCTTCCTCAAAATTGTTGGCAGCACCTCAGATAATAACCTTGCACCCCCTCCCTATCTTCCTATCGATTGTTAACGATATAGTTGAAAAAATATGAAGATTTATTCTATTGTTTGCTTATGCGTCAGGATTGTAGAGGGTGTGAGCGTCTCTATTGATCTGCCAAAAGACCTGACGTCAGTTTTGTATAGTTAACAATTAAGTAACTAGTTATAGAAGAAGTATATGTTAATATTTAGTTAATTTTGAATCAACAATAAGTGACACAACTTATTCTGGATTAATCATTGTAATTTCTAAAGAACCGGAAGCCTCGAGAACTGAATATACAAAAGTCTTTCAAGTAATTAGAAGCGTTTAGGAAGACGGTGAACATGGCACTTAAAGTACCGTTGCCCTCGTAGGCATCTAAATGTCAATATAAATTCAATAAAATTTATATTCTCATTAGTTTTGGTTAGTTTTAGTTTTGACTTGGCTACTAAAGACAGATGTCGGTGATTACTTAATTATTTCACTGCAGGAGACCAGTTTACCGGCTAGCTAAGTAAGTAAGTAAGTAAGTAAGTAAGTAAGTCATGTAATCCTTTTTGCTTTCAATTCAGCTCAATTCCAGCGTACAATAATGTTTAGTTTCAAAAATTTCTATCAATTAATTATTTTTAAGATGTTATTTGCTTAGAAGTTAATTGATAAATGTTAGTTCAAAATACAGGTGTTTGACAGCACCCATTTAAATTAACGTTCTAAAATAATTTTTTTTCGACATGGAATGCTTTCCATTTTATTATTTGGAAATTGTGAAACAAAAAAATTCTAATTAAGCTTTCTATGAAATATTTTTTCCATATCATTGCATTAGTTCTTCTTGAAATTTATATAAGAATGGCAGAAGTCTAATTCACTCATTTTAAAAAATTATATACAGAAGTGTGTTTTAATAAATTGTAATACTTTCATAATATTTTATTGTTCCATATATTTTTGCGTTTATAAGATAATAAGTAAGAACATTTTTCAGACATATTTGTAGCAAGTTGACGTTTATATAACAAAGCACTTTTTATTTTAAACAAGCAATCACCCCTTTAAGCTTTGCGCATTTGTTTTGCAACACCCCGGTCAAAAACAACCCGGGCACATTTTTTTGTCTTGGTGAACTGAAAGCATGAAATTGTTAAATCTTTAAGCTGTTTTGTTTTTTTAAAGGGATTTGATCATATTTACTTCACAGGAATCACATATCTCAGCCAAATTGCATAATTCGTTTGTATCAGCACCAGCGTTAAGACATCTATTAAATAAATAACTATAAACCAATTCAATTTGATTAACTCGCCCTGTATAAAGTTGCGGCGCTTAGGCAAACGCAACGAAGCCGTTAAAACTGAAATAAAATGTGTCCTCGCCGCGCCGAAAAAAAACTTTGCACTCTGGGGTCATCGAACAGACCCCAACTATGCTAAAAATATTTTTCGCGCATACGAATAACCGGACGAGCAAAATCGTTAGTATGGCAGTAGACATTCTAATTTACTATTGTTATTTTTTGAGCAATGCCACTCTCAAGTTCCACGACTTAATTCAAGGTTAACTTAACAACAATGCTCTTTGTATTTTTCATTAGTAGGTTTCCGAATGTCAGTTACGTTTTGGTAAAACGCTCAGTAAGTGAATGTTTACAAAAAAGTATATTTATTTATTTACCAATTATTGATTATATGAATATGCCATCGTTTAAGATTTCAACAATAATGCTATGATTAAGAGACTGCCAAGAAGTTAGGGACATATTAAGTCTCCGTAATAAGGTAATTGGAAGACAACGATAAAGCCAAGCTACTAGAACCGGAGCAAAGACATCACCATCCACAATCGATGTTGGGTATATCAGGCCAATCGGTAACGAATACAATCAAAATATGGATAGCAGTGCAATTGGCCTATTCAAAGACAGTGATAGAGCGTCCTAAGAAAAAACGGACCACCGCCACCCAATTAACAATTAACAGATCAAATCTGAAAATTTACTGCAGGACACTTCACAAGATTTGGTGCACTCTGGAGAGATGCTTGATGGTGGGAAGAATTACGTACTCAAAATTAAGGGCAGAAACCCATCGAGTTAGTGTGATCCTGGTGATGTCCTAAATAATAAAAATAAAAAAAACATAAAATCTGCATAGTCTCATTTTGCAAATAAATTTGAAAAGGTTGTTGTTAACCAAAGCTCTCCGCAAGTCAGGCCTTTGACAAAGTTGCTGCTGTTTCTGTTTCTTTATGTGTAAAAGTATTGGTTACTCTGAGTTTTTTTTAGATTTCATAGCGTTTTTAACAAAATTAATATAACAATTTTACTCTTGAATTTACTTTTACTATGAGACTTGGTCTCATCATCTTTCGTTTAGACTGAGGTTATGATTGCATAATTGATATTTCATATTTGCGAGTTTTTAGTTCATTTTTCAATTACTTTTGTTTTTATAGCGATTTCTAAGGTTTTATTGCAAGGTCAATATTGCTATAAGTTACCTAGATAAGATTGATTTGCAGGTTGAAAGCCTATACAACACGGCATCCTATGCGGAACAGGGACTTGTGAGACAAAATGATTATATGATGATGGTTCACCATATATCCTGCTGAAGGCAGAAAGCAGTGTATTAGAGTAATACAATAGGCTAAAGTTGAAGTAGCAATATTCAACATAAGATCTAGTCAAGCTTCGAGACTATTCAAAAGAAAATGTAGCTAATTCGAGAACTAACAATAAAATTGTCTACCTGGCATAGATTGGCAAAATACCCTTGATAGTATCTCACTAACCAAACCCTGGACCGCATTATGAAACCAAAGTGTAAGCGAAGTTAACATCAAAGCAGTGCGAAATCAATATCTGGGCTGTATCAAAATGCCAATATATAGCTATAGCCAAAGTTTGACGTCTGAAAAGATCCCAAGCAAGGATATTGTAGGACTTGTATATTGTTCAAAATATACTTGAACGAAGCATACATAGCATAGCATAGCAAATACCTATTGACAATCGAACCATCTACACTCTTCTGATGGCTGAAGATCAGGTGGTTATCTTCTCTGATATCGACTTCCCATACTACATGATGCGAAAGGTTGTAAAATAATTCGAGAAACAAAATCCATCATCTACCACAAAGAATTGCAACATACTCAGAACTACGGCTTTTGGGTCAGGGATGACGTTATTGGTACAATTTAGAAAAAGCGTCCAATGTGGTACGCTCAACTCCAGCGAAACGAGGAGTATCAAGAAGAAGCTGCAACGTCCAAGTGTAGTGTGTGTAGTGTATCCCTAGATTGTAGATTCAGATTCCAGATTGTGAGAGTCAGGAGTCTGCTTGTACGTCACGGCGAATCAGGCAATCTATTGTAACTCTCTCCATAGCTATAAAAAGTTATTCAGATTCGTCTCTCTGATCAGACTACATAACTTCGATAGTGGCTCCTTCGTATTGCTAATGGTTTGGTTACGCGAAGGAGATAGAAACGCACTCTCGATAGGGCTCCACATTCACATAATATGTGTATGAATATTTCCTTCTCTTCTTGGCATAATCTGATGTCTCTTAAGTCGGCAGTAGTCGGTCAATAAATCTACCGTTATTCTTCTCTTGCGGCTGAGCAGGTCTTCTGTAAATTTGGAATTCCTGGCATGTCTTTCTACAATTGCCGGACTTCTCTTATTCTCTTCCCATCCATTATAAGATAGCTGATTTTACAACGGGTTTGACCACTCCACAGAAGGATTCTCCGCTCTTTTCAATTTTGTTTCTCTTGCACAATGTTCTATTGCGGGGATCTCAACTTGGAATACTGTTGCTAACTTATCCATTGGAATATAAATTTTTGTTTTCGTTCTATGTTCATATATTCCACCTCCTCCTTCTTCTTTGGTTTTTGAGCCGCCTGTGTACTAGAGTATATCCGCTATTTGTTGGCCATAGTTCTAGTTTTCTCTGGCCTGCATTTGAGTCTGGTAATGTTTAATAATGATGAGCTGTCCATAGATAGTCCTAGGACTTCGACTGCCCTTATCTCTCTCTAGAGCTTATCATGTTTCTTGCTATGTTCACCAATCATTGATGACTGGCCTTGAAGTAATCTATTTGTAACGGATCTCGATTCACCTTATATGCAGATCTGTATTGGTGGAATATTCAGTAGGACCTCTAGCGTTGGGGTGCGGTGTAGGCCCCAGTTCAATTGTTGCCCTAAGGGCGATCCTTTGAATGTGCTTTTTTCAAGTAAGCCAATGTGGTTCCTAAATACTTGGTTTTCTTGGAAAACTGTATTCTTATTCCATGTACTACTGGCGGTTTCAGTCCTGTGAGGACTCGCCTGTTAGTAAATGGAACAATTATCGTTTTCTTCTGGTTAAGTATTAACCAACCAATCAACCAGTATTAACAATGACTAAATCGTCTGCATATCCCAGGAAATAGAAGTATTCTGCAGACAGCTTTTGCAGTAGGTCGTCCACTAATATAACCCGTGGCAGAGGAGAGAGACCGCACATCCCCTCCTTTATAATAGTCTGTCTTAGAGTGCACATTATCGTCCTGTTAGAATGTTTCGTATCCATTTCCATGGCGCTATTGGAGGTCTTTTCCTTTTTAGTGCTCTCGTAATAGAATTTGCTGACGCGTATCTTCTATTGCCTGTTTGGGCCAGCCAGCGCTAGATTTCTTAATTTTCCCGGTTAGTAAGCGTATTGAGGCTCACTTAGCAGTGAGTCTGTAATATGCTGTCCATGAGGTACCTATCCACTAGCCTTTATTTAATCTTCGGAATTAATGAGGATAGGCTTATAGGTCTATATGACTTTGAGGTGCGGTCCGACTTTTTGCCTATTTTTGGCAAGTATATAACCCTTAGCAGTTGAAAAAAATTGGGTGCCGCGCCTCACATTAGACATCCCCTATATATACTGCAGAGGTGAGGAAATATAATGTCCTGTCCTTTTTGCAGCAATATAGGGTGGTGATTAAAATGCTTGAAGTTGGTTAGTATCGGTAAGTCAGATTACGTCAACTTCCATGGCGACGATGTGTAGGCCATAATAAGATTTTTTTTTATTGTTGCTTCTGAATAGTAATCAAATCTCTGAAATTTGTTTTAAAACTTTACTTCATTTGTGATAATTACATAGACGCATGAGGGAACTATTTTTCGACGCGGTGACTAAATTCGAGAAAGACAGGTAAATTGGTACAAAGATACATTTAAAACCGCACTAAAATTTTATAAACAACGCCGGTCAAGTTCTGAACTCCGGCAGTCCAAACAGGACATTTGCATCGTCGTATAGATATACTCATAAGTTATTCCTTAAAAACGTTTTAGCGGCAATTACTTTAAAGAAGGAAAATTTTGCCGCACCCAATGTGAATTTTAATGGCAAGTTTTTATAAATGATTGCAAAATCACGTATATGAAAAAGATGCTCGCATTATTATAAACCGAGATTTCATTTTTGATTTCAAAGTATTTAGAATTCAGAATAAATTAACCAAAACTTCGGAATAAAGAGCAGAAAAGCAGCTATAGTTGAGTTGAGATAACAAATGTTGTGTCAACTTTATTATCGATTAAGATATAGTAGGTATAGGTATTAACATTTCCTGATAACATTCATCAACGAATCTGTTAGACGTGCTATTTTGGGTTATTTTAGATCTTTTTTTCAGTTTTTGATGAAAATCAATCAAGTGTACTTTTCAATTTTCACAGAACCCAAATTTTATAAGAAAAAACTCTCAAAGTCAAGCCACAAAAAAGTTAATGCAATTTTTGTTACTTGCACCTCTCAGAACTTACAGCCCTTCAAAACTGCAAAACTTTCATACAGTCTGTTTCGAATGAATATTACATGTATCACACTTTATGATTTGCTAAACAATATCGCCCTAAAATTGAGAATAAAGTCAAATTTGCACAAGCTGGTCATAAAAAGAAAAATTATTATGTTTACCTTCTTGACGTATTTGTAAAATATGATAGTTTTAATTACATTTTTCTGTCGTAACTAATTATTACAGTTGCAAAAAAAATATGACCCCAAATCAAAAAGAAAAAAAAAGGAAACTTGAAAGACCTAAATTAACATTAGAAAGATAAACTTTTTAATTCCGTAAGGTAGATAATAATACAGTACTGAAATTGAGCTGTAGTTTATTCATGTAATTGGAGGTCTCATGATATAAGAACTAATCCAGTGGGTTTATATCTGGACTTCTGGCAGGCTATCGCATAGGTCCACGATTTCTTATCCATTGATTTGGAAATAATCTATTTAGGGTGCTATTTACAAATCTTCTCCATTCTTCCTGCCTTTACCAGAACAGGGAGGTATTTTTATTTTAGCAGTGCCGACATCTTATCTAAATTTTGAACAACCAAAAAAACATCAATCAACGTCTTTTACCATGTTGCAGAAATAAAAAAAGTCCCTAATACATAATAATATATTTTGAATGCAAAATTTGTCTGCAGGTCAGAGGGCATAGAAGCTGCCATTCCTTGATAATGGTGCTCTTGGAAGGAAAGGACGATTTAACAAAGGCATATTGAAATGGCTTAGGAATGTTAATGCGGACTAGAGTTCTTCTTCAAGGTCTTAAAAAAATGTGATTATGGACCCGTTATATACTCTATCTCAAAAATGTGACCCATGTAATTAATGCAGCTTCAGAGAGAACCAGGAAAGAATGTGTTAATAATGTACTTGGAATGGATAATAATTCAAAGAAAACTTGGGACAAGGTATCATTAATTATATCCTTGGATGAAAGTGAGAGTTTCATACGTCTTTATTATTTATATAGTTATAATTATACAGCACGCTGACAACAGAATGTATTCATATATTTTATGTTTCAATTTCCGGTTTAAAATTAAGCACTAAATATGGTTCGGTTTCCTAGCTCCCCGTCGAATTTGGGCCATCCTGTACAAGTGTGGATGTCGGTACAGGATGGTCCATTTAAGTAAAACCCTGACGAAAAAAGTTAAATACAAAAAGGGTTTGACCCTAAGTACATATTTTATTTGCAGTATTTTTATATGTGTGTAGGATGGTGCCAGGACAAACTTGAATTTTTAAATGGAATGCTATAAACATTTTTAAAAGTTCTAATTATTCGCTTGAATTTGATTATTTTTTATCCACTTTTTCAATTTTTTGCGGAAAATCAGGAGTTTGGATAAAATGTTTTTTTTTTACACTTAAAAAATCTAAAATAGGAAATTTTTATTACATATCAATGCAATGGGTTAGTATTTCATACTTTGACCTATCTATGGCGAAAATGTATTATACAGGGAGGTCCCAGATTACCATAATTTTTTTTTCTAATTTTTTAAATAGTATTAGCACTTTAATTGAGTTTGCTATTTAGTTCTGTGCATTTTCAAATATTATATATCTTATATTACAAAAATGGGTTGTTTAGATTCGTGTATTTTATTTTAATTCCAGCTAAACTTATATAATATCCTACTCTAACAATGTTTTTGTTTAAACATTAGTTACTTAAATTCAACATAAAATCGAAATATAATGCAATGCTCTTACTAATTACAAAACGTTTTTTAACCCCCGTAAACATGTAATTTGATTTTCAGCGTTTGAAGTTCAATCGTAACGCCTAATGTTACTGTCTGCGAGTTGAAATAATATTGACAGAGCCGAACATAAATAACCTAATAAAATACGTGTAGAATAAAAAGTAAGTTTGTAGGAACACTAAGTTATTATTATTATTATTATTAAGCCTGGGTGAACTACCGAGAGGAAAGAACCCACTGGGACGAGTGTTGAAAAACGTGGAGATGAGGCCCAATTGCGTATTTATTTGATATTTGTGTTCCTGATACAATGATTATTGCTTTCTTTGGAGGATTAAATCTAAAATAAGTCTGTAATTGAATATTGGCACACACTGACACTAAATACAAAATATAATATGTGTTGCATTATATGTGATCAAATAATAGGCCCAGTATTCTATGACTTTGTTCTTTCTATTAATTGATCATCTAAAGGACAAAATTAAAAAAGAGACTGTTTTCAAAAAGATAGTGCGCCATACAGTAGTGATTGTTAGTAATTGTTTAAATCAACGTTTTCCATTTTGGATTGGTCGGTACAGGACCATGGATTGCTCAACGGCGAGGTAGAAAGACCTTATGAAATAGACACGTTTAGAAATTGAAATCCTATATGCTAAAGATGGAGGTTATGTAGAAAAAATTTTTAATTAGTAATAAGTTCTACTTACATTCATTACTTGTAAATTTTATATTGAACTTAAGTAATTAATGTTTTAAAAAAATATACACGAGATTTTGCAGAAAGAACCACCAATATTTGTAACAAACTTTTGTTGCTAATTAAAAAAAAAACATTTTTTATGGTCACTTGTGACCACTGTGTATAATATTTTTTCGTCATAGATAGATTAACCCATTTTGTCCCAGTGGTGCGTTAATGTTAATTCTATGATTTTTTTTGTCACATCCAGGAAATATTTTTGCACATCCATTTAGAAATTTTATTATTATCACTACTAAAAGACATCAGACCGTAGAAATCGCTAATTTATGTATAAAGGAGGGATCTTATATATGACTTCAAAAGTTAACAAAAGCGGTTCATAAATTTGTATCACATTTTCAAGTAAATCCAAAATAGTACAAAAATATATTTTGGATTTGTATTGCCATTTTTGTTAAGTCATATAGCATGTAGATTATATCGCAGAAAAGATACATTGGAATTACTATATTGATTATGGTTTATTTTTTGAAAATATTTTCTGGTATGCGAATGCATCACTGGTTTTATCTGTGAAACAAAACTTTGTTATTGCAAGTTTAGACAAAGTCAGCACATGTAGAATAAACATCCAACAATTAGAGTGTTCTTTGATATTAGTTTGTGCCTTGTGCGTTGAACGTTACAGTTCGTAAAATATGGCATTTCCGAGGTATTTGACTCAAAAGGAATTAGAGGCGGCTATGGAGGAGGTCGTGATGGATGAGGAAAATAACGATGGAAGTCATAAGCTTTATTTGGATTTATGTATTCTTATGTATTGAAGCATTCCATTCCTTGTAAATTTATGCTAAAAATAACGTGAAAAAATATTTACAGAACATATTGATCCGGTCTATATTCCACCCGACGTGGATATCTTGACTGACGAAGAAGATATGAACGATAACATAAACAACACAAGGGTTTGGGAAACCAACTGATATAGTTGGAATTAGATACACCTAATCATAGAGCTGTCCTTCAACAGTCCTGTAATTCATCAACTACTGAACTTGAATGGGACTCATCAGATGAAACCCTGGAATTCAAAAGAAGACGTATGCTTTCTGCAAACGACAGGCTTGCTTCTACTGTCAAATGGAAGAAAGGTCAGATTGACTACACTCACACACCTATATCCGATGAATTTAGATCATGTGAGAAGCTAATAAATAGGCTTTCTGGAAAGACTCATCTTGAAATATTATTTATGTTTTTTGATGACGAAGTGATTGATTTAATTTTAAATCTTACATTTCTTTGCGACTTTTAAAAACTGATAAAACAATTACTCAAAGAAATCATGCATCTGCCATAGATGAAGTGTGTTCTTTAATCCAGGTCACCTCATGATTGTTCATGCTAATGAAGACCGAAGGAGATGTAGAATCTGCCACAGCCACACAATTTACGTTTGTAATAAGTGTAATGTGCATTTACATACTTCATGCTTTGTAAAATATCACTAAAAATGAAACCGGGTGTTACGAGTGGTGCGCTCACGTACCATAAAATATTATGCGTTTTTTGTATCAAATCAGGTTCTATTTGGAAAAAAATCTACTTTAACTTGTTTTTTGTCGAATTAGAACTTTCTTTTTTATATTTATGTATAAATTATATGTTAGATCATATGTGCTCCAAAACATTATTTAATGTTTTTTCCCAGTGGTTCGTTTACGCACCAGTATTTTTTTGGATGTTTCGAGCTTTATTTTTTTTTTGACACATGTAATATAATTAAAAGCTTTTTAAAAAAATCAAAAACTACTCAAAATGTCGCATGCTATGTAATGCCAAAAAATACTCAAAATCAAGCAAATAATTAGAATTTTCAAAATTATTTATAGCAATCCATTTAAAAAAATTAAGTTGGATACTGTCCTGGAACATCGTAACGCCCTGTATACATAAAAACACTTTTAGTATTTCACTTTTTTTCCTCAGTGTCGTACTTATTGAATGGAAGCATCCTGTTCATGTGTCCACGTGCTCGTGCTGTATGGGCGACCGTAGTCCACTTAAGTCGCTTTGGTCAGTAACGTCCTATATCCATCTCCGTCTGACATAGCCAGGCGCCTACGCGAGCGTCTATAAAAAAACATAGATTCGGCGTCGAAATTCTTCGAAAAACCGATGTGAATAAACTTAGAAGGCCAAATTGATGCCTGCCGCCGCGATCACCTTGCACCTTACAACCTCGAGACAATAACAAACAACGGCTAACTACGAAACTAGTTGGCCTAGACCATGGCCGGCTAGACGTTTCGCTAGACCGGGTCGTTAGCAATTGTTGCTCGCGTCATCGTTGCCGCGACATTTCGTTTTCCGCAGCTGCATTTGGACGTAGGCGGCGTGATTTGTTTTGTTTATCCGCTTCACGGATCGTTTGTTGCGATCTTATTTTTAGCGTTTGTGACAAATCCCAAGTTTTCTAAGGAGGCACTGGATTATAATCGCACTTTTTGCCAATACTTAAGGGAATTGAATACGATCAAAATTTTTTTTTTCTACTCCCGTCTGTATAATACCTAATTACGCATGAATCTAGCATGCGGGAAGCTCCACTTTACCACGTCAGTTTAGTTTCCCACGAATCCGTACCACTTCGGACATTTCCGGGATTTTACTCCACGGATTTGGGAGGAATCGGGTGTTTTAGGGGATATTTCCCACGCTTTGAATTTTGACGTTTGTCAATTCTGACAGTCACGTCAGTCAATGTATTCGCGTTGTTTTGCGAAAATGTACCCAAAAACTAACGGTCTTAGAAAAAGTATAGTATGCAACACGTTTGGTAAACTTTATAACTCACTTCGTTTATTAAACACTCGCTCCGCTCGTGTCAAATAAATTCATGAGTCAAATGCCGTTTACCGCACTTGTTGCATAATATACTATTTTTTTTATAGTATTCGTACGACTTAGCATGGATTACAAAATATTGATTACACAGGTCTACAAAAATTAAACTTTTTAAAAGACGTTTTTACTTTAAAAACTGATTTTATGTAATTTTGGTAGGCTGGTTTCAAAAATTCTATGTATTTATTTGTATCAAGTAAGGTTTTTTTGCAAATATTAAAGGAAAAAAAAGCTATTTCTAAAATAATTTATTTTTTTATTCAGTAAAAAGTGGAATCCTAGTTAAAAAACTGAAAAAAAAAACTTACTCGCGCTTTTTTGAGTAAAATCTTTGCCAGAAAGTTGGATGGTCCCGGCATTCGACTGTGTTTTTAAGAGCATTATCGTTATGCTCCACCTGCTTGGTATCGGCGTTCCATTTCCTTAATGTCCTGGTGAAACCTCTCCCCTGTTCTTCGCTAACCACTCCAAGATTTTCAGGGAAATAGTTCAAGTGTGAAAACAGGAAGTGCACTTTGAAATTCATATTACAACCTAGACGATGAAAGTGTTGTAACATATTTTGAACAACACTTTCGCAGTTTTCGTCCTTGTCTTTGCACAATGTTCTTATCTGTGGCCCGACAAAAATACCTTCTTTTATCTTGATATCAGATATGACTTGAAATTTTTCGCACAGATATTAGAAATACTGTCCATTTTTGTCTAATGTTTTCACGAACTACTTCACCAAGTCATGTTTGATATGAAGAGGAGGCAATAAAACTTTTTTGGGGTCAACTAAGCTGTCTCTTAATACATTTTTGCTACCAGGTGAAAGGCTTGTTCTAGTCGTGCATTCATTTGAATCCAATGTTGCCCGACTATCCCACTCACGAATAAAACATGAAAATTTTGTATAAGGTCACTATAATGCAACTACTGATATTCTTGGTAGTTAATTTTTTTCAAAAGAAGTGCTAAATTTTCATACATTTATTTTAAATGTTCCCAATGTGCAACTGGAACCGAGGCCAGTTCGTTATCATTGTGCAATAAAACGCCTTTTAAACTACGCTTACTTGAGTCAATAAACAGGCGCCATTCTTCTTTTGTTTGCGGCATTTTTCTTCATTTTGAAACTAAGTCAGTAATATTGTTGCAATACACTAGCGGTGCTTCCTGAATAAAATATTGACAAAACTCTTTTTCGCGATATCGGTAAAAGCTTGATGCGGATGCATTCTTCGGAAAGTGTAAATCCCCAATTAAATATAATTAAACTAAGTAACCAAAACTAACTGATCAAAGCTTAAATATTTCTTCCTACCTTTCTGTCAGTTTCTTAATGCTTCAACGCAAACGGAACAAACAATATGAGGAGCCCAGGGCTTGTCTTGGTCGCCAATTTTTGCACCAAAGGCGTGGAATAAATTTTCCACAAAAGAAGTTAAAGATATAACCAAAGTTACTGTAATTGTTCATACAACGTCTTATTTCGATATTTGTACATTATAGAACACCAGAAATACGCAACAACTCAGGCAACACAATATTAAATGAAAGCCTTTTCAGATTCGATCATGGTATTCACAAAGTCTTCATCTTCCATTAATCGCTTTATTTGAGGACATGCTTCACCTTTATTTAATGCTTTAACATACTGCTTCATCAGTGCTAACTTAAAATGCAACGGTCGTAAAAGAATTTTTTGTGGATCAATTAGACTATCGTGACGAATATTTTTTGATCCGGGCGTTGAATTAACCCGTTTTACTATCCCACTCACACAAAAAACAGGGGTACCACGTATATCGTGACTGCTGACCTAGTAGAAGTCCCACAATTATTAAGTCACCACAAATAATGGAACTATAATCCTTGTATTTGATTTTCGCAAGCAGTAGTTCCAGATTTTCGTAACCTTCTTTCATTTGAACAGAATGAGCAACAGGAACAAAGCCAAGAACATTTCCGTTGTGCTAAAGTGAGTCAATAAAAAGCCTCCAGTCCTCAGAATTGCTGCCTGTAACAAGTTTCTTTATTAGATTCGGAATATCAGTGCAATAAACAAGTGAACCTCTTTGTTCAAAATATAAATTATGTGTAGCGCTTCCCGAAAAGTCTAGATGGTAAAATTTTGGAAAGATTCTTCGGTTATATAGAAATCAGTATTAGTTATTATTAACATTTTAAATATAACGTTGGCATTAAAACAGAAAATTTGTATGCACATTGATTATTATAAATTATTATACAACATTGATGATACGCCACTGATTTCTCTTAAAATAAAAATTATTAATACAATATCCAATCATTTCTAAAGAAATTTAATTTCTTGATTTTTTCAATCCGATGTGCGGTTTTGGCTTACAAAAATAAAAACCTTTTCTTGTTAATTTTACAGAATGCAGAGAAATTAGTTTTTATTTATAAGCAAAAATCGTTAAGAGATCAAATATGCTCATAAATGAGTGAAAATGTCTTTTTTTTTAAAGAAATCGGCGGCGTGCCACTGGCTGTCTATGAACAAATAATATTTTAGTTAATTAGGCTGCCACTGCACTGGTTAAATAGAAAACTTTTTATCTGTGGAAAAAAAATTAGAAGACTGTTCTTTTCACTTTTACAGTTATAATGAAATAACATAACATCTTAGCGATAGCAATTATTTAAAAAAAACACACTACCTATAATTAGCAATTTTTAACAAAATTGTCTTTTAATAAATTAATAACAACTTTTTTGAAAACAAGTAGAACATAGAAACTAGATAAGTTGTTGAAAGTGTCCTCCACCTTAAAGAATACAGCACTTTTCCTCATATTGCCGGCCACTCTTTGAAGCGTACCTTCAGTATTTCTATTAAATCGCATCCGATCCTTCAGCTCTTCTACAGTGTTAACTGGGGTGCAATAAACCAGACATTTAATATGCCCCATAAGAAAAAGAACAAATTATTTAAACCTGGGGACCTAGGTGGCCATGGTTGAGGTCCGCTGCAACCTACCCATCGGTTATTAAGTATGTGATTTAAATATTTTCTTACTGCAACACTAAAGTGAGCAGAAGCTCAGTCATGCATGAACCACATTCTGTTCCTAATTAAATATGGTACATCTTCTATAAATATTGGCAAATCCTCTTCTGGCAGGAAAAACATTTACTGAAAACTGTTGTTTAAATTCTACTACTGCATGAGAGTTTTCATCGGCATGGTTTTTGTGGAAATTTCTGATTGCATTTATTAAACAGTTAACTCCATCTGTAAATAATATTTCTTGGTCAAACAGGGCATAATGCGCAATTTTTTTAAAAAACCATTGACAAAAATTAACACGGAAGAGAATATTTCTGGGAAGTAACGCTTGGACTCGTTGGATATGATATGGGGTACAATAGAAAATCGTGCAAAATTTTCCAAACCAAGACGTGCGACATATTCAGATTATTTCCAGTTTTTCTAGTGCCAAGCTTAGTATTTTCATCAATATAAATTAAAACTATTTCTTCAATTTTTGTAAAACTGTTCTTAATACTTAAATTCTACAACTGCATGGGCGTTCTCGTCAGCACAAGTATATTTTTTGTGGAAATTAAATAATTAATAATATTGTTATGACCATGCAGAGAAGAGGTTTTTATTTTTTAAAGCGAAAACGTGACATCGGATTGAAAAAAAATAAGAAATTTCTATAGAAATGATCCGATATTTTGCTAAACGAAAGAATATTTCTATTTAATGGTAGAAGTTAGCAAAGAGATATTGAAATGCGGTTTTCACTAGCGCGTTAGATTATTTTATTTATATTACAAAAATAATCGAATTTATCCCTTGAAACCCTTTTAACTTTAAACTAATAGTTAGCTGTTATATTATTACATTGACATTTAACGGGTCTCAAACGTTTACGCTTCCTTCTTGTTTGGATAAGATTTGATACCATTCTTTTCACAGTATGACATAATACATTTGCAGGGCCACTAGTGTTAAGTCCTATATTAAGAAAACAATTATAAATAATTCGGGTTGGAATCGAGAGATAAATGCATTTCCTTTAAGTAAACACCGTTTTAGCAATAGGAATTTCCCAGAAGCGAAACATAGCGATTTCCTAAAACAAAATTTAAAAAAATAAAAATACGCAATTCTATCTACCTATTAATAAATATTTTTTTGTAACGGCCCATACCACTAGTAACTGCAGTCGATAGGTCAAAATCATTTATCTGCGAAAGCACTCTACGAAAAGGTACGACTCTATGGAGAGTAATATTTTTGTACATCGATGACCGCGGGAAATGCCCTCGATTGCATCTTTCTCTGGTGTGGCAGCAGCATGCTACGATTGCGTTTCAACACAGCCAAGCGTAAACGCCTTGACCTATTAACGCGTTGGGACAAAGAGCACAAAATGACGTACCCGGTTGCTTTCTCTTCTCGGCGAAGTTCTCTTGCGACGATAAACGCAATGGATACGTATACAGGGTTCTCCAAACTCGATTAGAAGTACAGTGAACGCTCTATATAAGCAATTCATTTGAACCAATTTCAATAAAAAAGTTTCTTAGTGGGAAAAGTTGCTTATAGAGAGTATAAAAATACCTCTTGGAAAATATTTTTGCTTATTTCTTTTAATAACTACACTATGTAGAATAAATAAATTCAGTTTTATTTTGGAAAAGAAAAAAATTTATTATTATTATTATCATATAAGCTTAGTTATTAATTATATTTTTTAAAAAATACACATTCAAATTTTAATAAATCTTTGGTTTAGTACACCACCAATTGACAAAACAAATTACATATATTTGTTCATGATAGCTTTTTCTGTTGTTCTTTGAAACAAAAATATCTCATTGCAGTAATTTTCTTTTGTCCATTCTATCATCAAATTAAAAAAATTTGTAACATAACTGAACGCTTTATTGGAGTCATGCGACGTTTTTGTCATTTTCAACAGGATTAGTTTCAAATTCTAATTCAGGACTTTCTTCGAGGTTAAATAGATAACTTGCCTCGCCTGTTCTATTTGCCGACTCTGTAATTTCAGTATCTGCTTTTTTTTCTACTCCCTTCTGTAAAATACCTAAGTATTAGTATTGAGACTGGTCAATTGACCACTTCTTAATTGATCACTTTTTAATTGAATAGTCAAAAAATGTTTTAAATAACATAGCGCAATTGTAGAGTGTGATATATCATATTTTAATAATAATTTGTATTTGAAATTAAATCATTATGCATTTGTGGGGTCCAAGTGACGAAAACACTTCGAACACTGTGTTCGAAATGTTTTCGGAGCGCGAGCATTGAAGATGCCAAGTGAGATTTTGGCGAAACGTCTGCAGGATTCCAGTCGGATGCAGGATTCCAGTCGGAGTTCAACGAGCGAACGGATGATATCCCGGAATATAGTGTCATCATATATATATATATATATATATATATATATATATATATATATATATATATATATATATATATATATATATATATATATATATATATATATATATATATATATATATATATATATATATATATATATATATATATATATATATATATATATATATATATATATATATATATATATATATATATATATATATATATATATATATATATATATATATATATATATATATATATATATATATATATATATATATATATATATATATATATATATATATATATATATATATATATATATATATTTCATGGTATATTTAAAATTATTTCCGCAAAACTACTAATTATACACCGATCTAGGGTGCGGAAAATGTCAGTTTACCACGTGAGTTTCTTTCGGATATTTTGCTGGATACAACTGTACAGGTTTGGGACCAACCGGATGTTTTCGGAGATATTACCCCACGTCTTGAATTTTGACGTTTGTCAATTGTGACGGTCATGTCAGTGAATGTATTCGTGTTGTTTTTCGAAAATCTCCCAAAAACTAACGGTCGTAGAAAAAGTATAGTATGCAACACGTTTGGTAAACTTTTTAAATGCAGTTTACTGCCCTTGTTGCATAATACACTATTGTATAATTTCATTCCATGCCTGCACCGCCAAATAAGCAACATCTTTCAAATTCATATTTTTCAGTGCTGAAACTACTTCATCTTCTGAGAGTAGGGCTGCAAGACATGCAAGTAGATGTTTGCAATAGCGTTGTTTTAATGATCACATTTTGATCTAGTGGTTGCAATAATGGTGTGTTATAAGACCCATGGCAGGGTGCATTGTTTAGTAAGAGAATGGATTTTACTTAAAGATTTTTAGATTTAGAAGTGTTGAGTTACTGAAGGTATGAATATATCATTATACAGTTTGCCAAACATTTTTGGATGATTTGTAATATACTGGCAACCATATTTTTGAAGCAATAAGTAGATTTCGATTTCCCTATCATCATGAAATCTAATTTATTACCTGTAGGGTGGACGCATGATATAATTGTTACCCTCTCCTTCATTGCTTTTCTTCTGTTTATCTTTTAACGAAATTGAAGGTCTGAGTTAATTAATTATTTAATTAACAGAAACTAACAAAATTCTTTAAACTTAACAGAAATCCACTTCAATACTGGCTGCACAAAACACAAATATACTTGAATAGCAGAATTTGTATTCAATTTGAGGTTATGTTGTGGCCTAAACTTAATTCAAATATTTTGCTTTAAAAAAATAAGTTGCTTATACAGAACAGTTGAAGTAAAAAAAGTTGCTTGTATAGATGTTGCTTATGGGTGGCGAATAGGGAGGGGGATTATATAAAGCTTTCAATGTATATGGAAAATAGTGCATTCAAAATATACAAGGAAATCCCTATGAGATTGACATCATTTGTCCGGCATTTCTTATTGGAAAAAGATCAAACTAATAATTGAATTCTTCCTCAAATTGATAATATACTCGAACGAGCTTCAAATATAACACAACTAACTTTTTGTAAAACTTCTGGATTCCTTCTGCGTCGGTTTTTGTTGACTCGAACTAGCTAACCTTTGGCCAACTATCAGGATGATTATAAGTTATAAAAAGTATTACAGTAACCTGTGGAAGTTTCTTTGAAAAATGAACATCACAACTTAGTCACACAACAATCATAAATATTAAGAAAAGAAAAATAACCAGCAAGGAATTCTTTCATGATGTCTCAGAAGCAAAAATTGCAGATTACTTAAAAAACAAAATAAGAGATATCATCTACTAGATGCATGCAAAAAATTAATATGTTACCATGCAGATTTTGTTTGAAAAACTAGGAGTGTCAAAGGAATATTTCAATTTTTCCATTAGGTCGCTAAGAAAATACGTAAAAAATATTAGTATTAAGTGGAAGAATTCAAATAATAGTACAGAGCATTAATTTCCGGAGGGAATATATGAAAAATCAAAATTAATTGATGGGATTGGGATTTTAGTAAAGGTTCGTTTAGAAACAGCTGGCAGGATAACAACTATGTCTACAACTTCTAAAAAAGCTAGTGAATGTCGTCGATATATTGTGGGTCATGCTGGAATTTCTTAAGGGGGTCACATTTAATACGATGACAATATGAACAGGTAAAATTTTTAACATTTTTGAACATTGAATCTTGCTTGCAAAAAGTTTGATAGTGATAGACAACGCAAGCTATCATTCCCATATTTTAGAAGATATTCCAGGAAAATCATGGACAAACCAGAGATTGATTGGATGGTTAATAGAAAAGAACTGATTGATACCGTGAACAAAGTCGTTATGGTTAGGTTGATAATAGTTTGACTATGTCCGGAATTTTGTGAAATATCTCGAAAGGTAAGCACCATATAAAAAAATAAGAAAGGAAATAGTTAGTAAAAAGACGGAACGTATAGAAAATAAATCAAATTTGCCCAGTCGCGTACGACAAAAAACTTCTACAAAGTTCCGTGGTATTGACTTCAACAAAATTAATAGCAATAGGAATTAATCTAATTTGTCACTTGGGTGTTTAGATCCCTTGCCTTGCGAGCAATACAATGGAAACCAAAAAATAATTCAAACTTTTTGATTTTTAGAGTATGGTTTATAATACAAACTCTCATTATTTCGATTTGTTTTATCAATACCTCAAATATCACATATCCAGAAAATTTTATCCTAAACCATTCTATTTATTCTAATGTCAATACCACGGTAGAATTTCACTAGATGTGGAGTATTATTTCGCAATGTAACTTTATTGAAATTTATTATGCGTCTCGAATGTTGTCTAATCGTTCACCATTTAGAAGGATTCCTATGTCGGTATTCCCATGGACTTCGCTGAAGATTTTTTCTTAGTACAGATTGAAAATGATGAGGATGCACCCCTGCCTAACTTCACGAAAAATGTGGATTGCGACGGTTTGCTCCCCATACTGATCTTAATGTGGGCTGAAGATTCCAACAAAGGTTCCTGATAATTCTCAGATCTATATCAACTACCAAAGGTTGCTCCTCATATCATCCATTTCCGGGTTTCTCAAAACCTCCATCATCTTTTCATGCTTTATTTTGTCGAAGGATGTTTGATAATTGATAAAACTGGCGAGAATTCCACAATTCGTATTTTCAATAAATTAAAGTGCAAATGCCAATTTCAGATTAGCTTTCGCTAGCGCTGAATGCAACCATGTTATTTACGTTTAGCTTAGGGATCATTGCCAAAATATAAATAATATAAGAAAAACGTTATTTGAAAGCAGCGTGACGTCATTGCATTCCATCCATCTACTTGCCATTCTCAGGACCTTTGACATTTTAAAGCTAAGCATATTGGGTATTTTAGAACAATTTTAACTGAAGCGCAAAATATTTTAGTGCAGCATTTCGGGCAATAAATACAAATGTAACTATTTCGAATTTACTTGAACTGAAAGTTATTTCCGCCGCGCGCGACAAAATATTTCAAATATTTGTTTTTTTCTTCCAAACTAAACAAGTGAGACGATAAGAAACGCATTATGAAACGACAAACACAGATGGGGATCAATTTTCACGGGAACTTATCTTGGGCCCGATTGGCGTTCTCTATCAAATTGTGAGCTGCCGTGCCTTCCAAGAACATCACCTCGATGGCTAATGCCCCGTTTTTCAATCAGCAAATAGCCGTCAAATTGTAATGGACCGCTCGAAGAAGCTCAAGTGCCATTGCAATTTTAAATTTCCGTAAAGTTGCAACGCGAAATGATACTTTCCGTCGGATCGTAATATTTTATTCAAATAATGAGGTGCAGCAGTGGGAGTCTATACCTACTGGAAATCCACCATGGTATTGCGGTTATATCAATCAAAACCAAAAAACGAGATATTATGTAGTGACCTATTCAAAAATGATCCGTATGTCTTAGCTATATTGCTACAATTTTTAAAAAACTCACAAACAAAATTCCTGTGTCAATTTACGACATGCACTAATAAACTAGATAAAGATGCCATGTTGTGACGGAACTGAACAATTGGACTTTAGAAAGCCGGTATAGAATAAAATTTTCTTTACACCTAACTATACAGAGTGATTCAGGTCTTACTAGAATAATTTGAGGTATCGATAGAATAGAAATAATGATAGTTTGTATTATAAACAATAACCCAAAAATCAAAAAGTTTGGGTTATTTTTTAGTTTCTATTTTATTACTCGCAAGCCAAGGGGATCTAAACACGCAAGTGTTTTGTTAAATACTACGGGCAATGTACCTAATATTTCCTATAAGGGGTTGTTTTTGTTGAAGTCAATTGCACGGAACCTTGTAGAACTTTTTTTTGGCACACCACCGAATAAATTTATTTTATGTTCCGTCTTTTTACTAATTTTTTCAGTTCTTGATTTTTAATTGCATCCAACTTTCTTCACGTGAGTTGAAGATCTTCAAGAACTGCAGAAAGAAAATTTTCCAGAAAATCATGGAACAAATTGGCATGTAAGTCAGGTTGTTACTTATAACGCCAATCCAAATAGTTGCACTGAACTCGTGATGAAATGAAGATTGCCTAATACACCTAGAATTTTCCTGATTCCATACGTGAAGATTATGACAGTCACTACTCTATCTCTAGTGAAATTAAACTCATCTGTCCGCAAAGCATGGTGCAAAATTCTACAAGACGTAAGTCGCCTAACAGCATCTTCAGGTACCAAAACTTGAGGAGGTTGCAAATGGCATTGATCTTGGTAAAGGCCTTAAAAACATTTGACAAATAGTTTTGAAGATTTCAAGGATTCCGCTGTTATCTCTTCGAAGACCATTACGATTTTGCTTATTAGGAACTCCAAATCCAAGCTTTCGAAAATGACAATGAACTTCTACAAAAGTGTGGCAGTTTGGAACTCTTTTGTGCTATTTATAATTTAAAAAAGGAAAAAGTTAGTAAAAATGCTTAAGGTGTTCGGAAAAAAATACAAATTTATCCAGTAGCTTGCGACAAAAAAGTTGGCATACATAAGCAACTAATCAAAAAATTTTCACGCATTTCAGGTACATTGCTATGAACATTTAACCAAACACTTACATCTCCTGATTTAGGAGCAAGAACATATAAACCAAAATTAGCGAAAAATCTCCGAAAGCAAAATATATTTCTTGAGATTGCCAAATATGTAGTCAAAACATTGCCATATCATGTAATTGCGTTTGTGTAGGCAGTCATTTCGTGAGATTCGTGAGCATTGTGCAGATACGTTTTGCTATGTGTGTGGTTCTTTTATGGCCAAGAAATTAAGACGTAAAATTCCATCCATGTTAGTGTTTAAGACAAACTTTGGGCGCCACATATTGTTCCTAAGGTAACTGAAGAAGGTATAAGACATTGGAATAATGGAACCATTCGATATCTACCTTTTAGATTGCCTATAATATGGAGAGTGTCAACAAATCGTCATGATGACTGTTATTTCTGCATGTACAATGTTCGAACTAAAAATTTGAAAAATATTGTTTATCACTTATCCAGTCTGTAGTTAAGCCAATGGTGCATGGCCCAGATGTCCCAATACCTAGAATCCAAACAATTTAGAAGAAGATACTACCAGTTTTTCTGAACCTGAAATAGATGAAGATATTGTTAGTGATGTTGGTAATATATGGAGTGTTTCTCAGCAACCACAGTTATTTTCACAATCATAACCCAATGGCTTAGTGAGAGACTTAGGTTTACCTAAGGATCATTCTGAAATGTTGACACGACACGTTATGTTCTTAATCTAATAAAGAAACTTGGTACAGACTACAATTCTGAGTTCAGGGGTTTGGGAGCAATGTTTTCGGAGATTTTACTGCACGGGCATGTCATGTCAGTCAATGTATTCGTGTTGTTGTGCAAAAATATACCCAAAAACTAATACACAAAGTATTATGCAATATATGACAATTTAACATTTATCTACATTTATAATTTAAGTTTCCCACAGAAACTTTACATACCGTTCACATGAACTCTAGTGGTTTTTACTATTTTTATATAAATATCTTGCCAAGAAAAAGTGTACGATTTTCAAATATCTCCATCCTTGGAGGATTTTTCTTCTAATTACAGTTCCTTTCTTTAAATAAACTACTTAATGATCAATTGAAAAAGTTTAACAAATAACATAACGTTTCAAAATTTTGTTTATTCCTTTGTTTATATGACATATCCAATAATACATCTCTCTCTGTCTAACGTAGGCAGTTAAAAAGAGACAATAATAGCAGAACCGATCGGAACGATAAACTAATAGGTTTAATGGCAACTAGTAAATATTTTGTTTAAATGGTACGAAATTTAGTAATCCGGTAATCAGTTATTATTATAAACCGTTATTATTTTTAATTTGTTAAATTGTGATTTTTTCGTGACGGTCGTAGGAAAAGCATACACTTTTGGTAAACTGTTTTTTCTACTCCCGTCTGTAATTACGCACCGATCTAGCGTGCGAGAAACGTCACTTTACCACGTCAGTTTCGTTTCCCACGAATCCGAGCCACTTCGGACATTTCCGGGTTCTTACCGCACGGGTCTGGGAGCAATCGGATGTTTTGACGTTTGTCAACTCTGACGGGCATGTCAGTGCATGTATTCGTGTTGTTTTGGGAAAATGTACTCAGAGACTAACGGTCGTAAAAAAGTATAGCATGCAACACGTTCGGTAAACTTTTTAACTCACTCGTTTAGTAAACGCTTGCTCCGCTCGCGTCAAATGAACTCGTGAGTCAAATGCCGTTTACAGCACTTGTTGCATAATATACTATTTCTTTCCACATTCTATGTTTTTTTTATATATTTTTTATATGATTTTTTTTACATATTTCAAAATTATCTTAAATTAGCATTGATTCTGAATCAGCGACCTGGTGTGTGACTGGAAACTTTAAAGAAAATGCTCAAAAACAGGCAATTTACGATACAATTTTGTCTCTAATTAATGTGATATATAATTTTAAAGAGAATAGTATATTATGCAACAAGTGCGGTAAACGGCATTTGACTCACGAATGACTTAAAAAGCTTACCGAACCTGTTGCATATTATACTTTTTCTACGACTGTTAGTTTTTGGGTACATTTTCACAAAACGAAACTGACGTGGTAAAGTGACGCAGATAGGAGTAGAAAAAAGATAAAACCCTGAAATGCAATCAGCTTTTTGGATTAAGGATGGCCAGTAAATGGAAGCAATCAGAGGGTTTATTATTTTTATTATTATTTCGATCTAAATTATTACGGGCTTAAAATGACATTCACAATATTTTGTGCATTAATCACAGACCTTGGTCAACCTATTAAGTTTTTGTTCAAAAAGAAAAATCCAGATCTTGTAGTGAGAAACAAATAAATGAAAAAAATAGAAACTTGGTCCCTATAAAAACGAACACTACAAAATGTTACATGTGTAAATTTCGACTTGAAATGGTATTAACTATGCTTAAAGCTCTATATAGGTTCTCCATTATTACCAATCATCACAAATATATTTATGAAAGCTTTTGGAAAAAAGTCCTCATCACCATTCACCTAAAAGCAAAATTATGGAAACGCTACATTGAGATTACTTTTGTTCCTTGACTTTATGGAGAATTTTCTTACCTTTTAAATTCTATTTAAGATAACATAAGTATTACCACTTAATTCGAAACTATTAAAGAAAATCAGATCTAACATGGGGTCATTGAGTTTACAGAAAGCCGATATTTTAATGCATTGTCACATTAATATCATTGAACCCATAATTAAAACATCTAGCATTGACTCTTCTTTCTTATAATTACTAATTTAGATATATTAAGCATTTTATCAGAAAATCTACTCAACAACCTTCCAAAGACAATAAATACAACACAATTCAAAATTAAAGACCTTAAGCTACTATTTGATCAAGCCATTGAGGATGGGACATCAGAGCACCTAACTAAAACTATTTCAACCCAAATCACTGCATCTAGAATTAGAACACCTAACATCTACTCTTTTCTCAAATAATTTTACCACTTTACCATAACCTCGCAAAGAAAATGAGTCCGAAAGCAACCCCACACTTACCACTATATTCCTTTCTTACATTTAAAACATCACTGACCACATATCAAAAGTTCTTAACAAAGATTATGTTAAAATTATATTTACCGCCAGTCCAAAAATCAAGATCTGTCATTTTACAGCAGTTTGCAGTATTCCATGCATGTGCGGCAAAGAATACATTGGAAAAATAGGAGGAAAAAGGACTAACATGAAAGAGACTTAAGACTATGACTAATAAAGCCATAAAAATCAGCGGAACATGGCTATGAAACTGGACATGAAATGTTATCCCGATCAAACTAAATTTTTGCATGTTATTAATTGTTCTATCAAATAGAAATCCGAGAATGTATAGAAATCTCTATAGAAAATAAGCATGCAATCTTAACCGCAACGTAGGTCTCTATCTTTCAGCAATATTTAAATCAATCATCCGAGTAAATGTTCACATCCTCTCACAACCAGTAAATGAGCAGGTACAGAATAGCATGCAGTTAAAAGCGATTAACGAAAAATCAGGAAGTACGATATAACCGACGTAGGAGATTTGTACCTAGTGCCACCTTCATTGTGTCGCATTGCAAAATTCGTTCTGTGAATCAAGTCAAGATTTTGGATCAATTTATGGGTTATGTCTATTGATATCAACACTGAAAATGGTATGCGCATGGCCTCCGTCCCAACAGGATACCCGTGAAAAGAAAATAATTTAGGCATGGTAATAAGTACCTACTCTTCTTTTTTAATTAACATTATAAAGAAAACTGTATTACACAAAAATTCATTTCTCTATTCTTTAATGTCATGCCGGACTGCTCTTCGCTAGTACTCTGCTGTCACTTTGTCAATGGCTTGATCAAACAGAAGTTTTCATTTTGAATGTCGTGTGGGGTTCTGTTACAAATTGTTTCACTAGGGCGCACATTTCAAAATTAAATATATTTGGTAGTTAATTCAATAAGTTCTTTTTTTCTCGAAGATAAACTTGGAGTCTTGTTTATGTGTCCTAAACGATATCTTGCATTCCTCGTAATTACTAATATTCATCCGGAATACATTGAAGATTTTCATCAGTAGAGTCAAAAACATTCAAATTCATACGCCCATTATAATCTCCCATACGGCACGACTGAAAAGTTAACAAACCTGTTTAAAAATCCCACTTTCTGATAATAGGGACAATTTTTAGTCTCTTTTAAAGTAATTTCGTCCCCAGAAAATCATTTCATCCCTTTTCAGTAAAAGTGATGTACGGATCCATATTAGTAGAGTTTTCCCCAGACTTCTCTTCTTCATCTTCTTATCTTAAGACTTGTTTCAAATAGGCACCCTAAGTTGCGATTGTTGTGACAACTCTCATACCAACGCCTCCATCTATTAGGTCTATTAGTATTTGTTCTCTCTTCCTTTGCGATTTTTGCCCGTCGATCATCGTGTATCCTATTGACAGATCATCCTATTATATTCGGCAGATCACATATTGTCCTAATCTCATTAAAGGTTGGCTCCACCCGACCCACTGTATTTCTCACCCGTAACAATTTTAAAACGGTAAACTTATTAATAAATAAATAAATAAATAAATAAATAAATATATATATATATATATATATATATATATATATATATATATATATATATATATATATATATATATATATATATATATATATATATATATATATATATATATATATATATATATATATATATATATATATATATATATATATATATACTTAAGAAATGGTTCTTGGGTTTTTTTTGTCCTTTTTTAGTGAAATTAAACTAAGTTTCCGTTACTTGTGAAACATTTTATTTTTTGTGACGTTTCGGCCTTCAAGACCTTCTTCAGACATTTAATTTTAACCTACAAAAATGTGTTTTTAAATAAAATTATTTATAGCATTGTTTTCCTGGTCATAATTAAAACATAGATATAAATTTGTATAGGAGTCAGCATTGAAATGATTAAAAATTACTAGTGCAAGTCAATAGAACAAACAAAGTGATTAAAAATTGTATAAAAATAGATGCACAACAATAAAACATACATAATTTTTTAAATTACGATTACATACATACCTTAAGCCAAAAATCAACGGTTCACTATATAGTTGTTTGGTAATTTACAGTTTTACAACATTCACAACAGACATATTGAATATGTAAATCGACAAGCCACATTGATAAGTCGACGAACCAAAACAATAATGCGAAGCCCGGATGTACGTTTCTTCACAGTAGGACAACGGAGTTTTTTTTTTTTTTCTAAAGCTTTTTTTTTTGTTTGTGTGAGATTCACGGGTTAATGTGTCTCTTTATTTAATTAAGTTGTGATAAATTTTGCTGAGATTTTTTGTGTCAGTCTTAGAGTTTATGGCGTTTGGATTTTTTTGGATCTCAATCATTTCATAAAATTCCCGTCTTTTTGTGTGCCTTTTACGCTCAGAAAGTGATGAAGGTATTAGTAGCCGCTGAAAGAAAAACAACTAGTCAACACGCAGGGCAAGCGCGACGTTTGACTTAGCCAGGGTTTCTGGATGAAAATGTCAAGCTCCGAAAACGAATTATTAAGCAACATTTTTAAAGTACTAACCAATAAGAGTGCTATCCTCGACGGAAAAATTGGTGGAGATGGAGGGAGAATTGAAAGCCGTAAATTGCGATGTCGTTTGCCATTGTAGAGTAAGAGAGCATCTATAGAGAATTGTACAGAAATGCATTACAGAGTAATGACGATTTGGTAAATCGAAAAAATTGCAGAGTTACGAACGTAGGATTAGAAGATATCCCAGATATTACTGATGAAGAAGTAAGAAATGTCCTTACAGAAATAAAAAACAATAAAGCATTGGGAGAAATCCAAATCTTTATAGAGGCCATTAGGATGGGCGGATACAAACTCGCGCAAAGTCTAGTCTAGCTCAGAAGTTTATAGACCAATCGTCCATCTATACAAACTGCTTACAAAAATTATAACGAAATCAAGCTCTGCCTGCACCAATCCAGACAACAGGGTGCATTTAGAAGCAGCTACGGTACCAAAGACCAATTTCAGACAGTTAAAACCTTATTTGAGAAATGTATTGAATATTAGTGGTGATTATTTCCAAAAGGCTTTCCATATTGTGGAATATTAGCATCATTATAAGAATACAGAATTGACTTTATATATGCCAACTTAATTCAACAAACGAACGCCACTGCAAGCGTAAGTCTTAACGAAATGACAGATAAGTTCCAAATACAGGGAGGTATAAGACAGGGTAGAGATGAGCAGATCATTTGAGATGTTAATTATTCTAATATCAAGTACATAAAATCTTATATAGAAATAAGGATAACATTAACATACATAAATTGTAATAAATAGTATTATTAAAGGAAAATCTACTATTCACAATACAACTTCATTTGCAAATTTCCGAGTATATGGATGATAGTCATTGTAGGCCAGAGAAATTAACGCAGTTACTCCATTTTTCACAATCCACAGTTTTTATTCCTTCTTACGAGAGGAGTTCAACGTTCCTCATTTATGCTTTGCAACAAACCCTTTTACTTACGCCCATTCCAATTCTTAATTCACAATGATTGTATACCATTATATTTCTTCGTTTTCAAGTCATTTTGGCGACAAAAAATTTCGTGCGTATATTCAAATTTACAATCAAGAATAACTACTTTTTGAGCATATATTTCTTAAATAGCATCTTATTCAAAGTAAGCTAATGGATGATGTCATTCTGGTCTTGTGTATTATATAAACCCCAGTTTCGTCCAGATAATAGATTTTCCGGTTTTTTCCTCATAATTGTTTTTAATTACTCTCAAATATCGTCTTCCCCAGCAGATAATTTCGTCTCTTTGTATTAAAAGTGATTTTCTTGTTTGAGCTTTTTTGTAACAAAAATTATTTCATACAAGATTTTCCAAAATTTCTTCATACCTATCGGTAGAATGCAATGAAATCATCTTTTTCAATTCTAGATATTATTTGGTCGTTGCTTTTTTTTAAAGTAAAACTAGTATTATACTTATGATGGCATCCTCATTTATTAGTTTCTTTTTGTTTCTTGTACTTCTCTTTTGTGACCTTATGGGTCCAGGTTTATCTTGGTGCACAAGTCTACAACTAGCCTTTAAATCATTGAGGAAAATAATTTTCTCGTTTTTAGAAAGTGCAGTTTAACTAATCCGTTTCTCAGCAACCAATGTAGCCATTTTCAAGAGCAAACTTTGCCAATAACTGCCAGAAAGTAACTACAATTATAATTTTAAATACTAAGGCACAGGTACGCTCATGGAATGATTTATAACTCGCAGGCATTAAGAAATCGGTTTAAATGACATCGACATGGCTCTTCTTCTTGATAGCGTAGCACAAATGAAAAATGAGAAAAAAATTATTCATACACAGTAACTGCGAATGTGTTTGGATTTAGAAATACAAATAATTCCAAAACACTCTACTTCTAGAAACCATTAGACCGTAAGACATATTCAGTAACTAAGGAAAAATTATATTTTTGACTCTATCGTCCATATATACCGAAACCGCATTGCAACGAGTCGATTAAAAAAAATCATATCTAAAGTCCTTCGCTATTAAAAACTGCATTCAGCAGAAGCGGTAAGCAAATAAACGTCTATGGTTATTGCATTTTTATCCCACGAATCTACTGTTAGGACCCGAGTGAAGGTTAACGTTTGTCGACAACATTCGCATGTATTTCGTTTAAAAGAATTTATACCTCCATCGGCGCCGAATGACTCATTAATATGGATATTCCGCGAATTGCGCCACTTGTAACAAACATTTAACGTGTAATTTATGCCGGCAATTTAGTTTCTGCATTTCTTCGGTACCCAAATTTTACTGACGCAAATCATGAAAAATCGTAGAAATTCACTCCTGTTTTTCAAATTTAACAATTGCTTCTTGTCTTATTGAACGTTGGCAACCACATTTCCGAATTCCTCTTTTTTCCACAATTTTGAGTTCTTTTTGTCGGGCGAAGGAAACTAAATAGTATAAGAGACTAGAATTAATTATTGATGGGCAATGGAAACTAATAGTAGATGCAGAATCTTTCCAATTTCCCAATTGCCAATTTCATAGAATACAGACAGAAGCATTCTTTTTTACCTTGCACAACGGTAAGGCTATTTGTTTGCTGTGTAATGAAGCCTTTTCAGTGAGGAATGAATTCAATATGCTGCACTTACTGACAGGGCAAATAAGAAAGAACACATGATAATGCTGTGAAAACTAGTTTTAAAATCTAAATTTGTATACTCGGAGTTGTGTGATTCCCACAAAAAATATCTCGAATAAGACTTAGAAAATTGATTTGTGCGGTTCTCAGTACTTGATTACTTTGGATTACAATGGAATCTCTTCTTATTTTACTACTTTCTGAAGGTATGTCTTGTGTTGAGATGTTTGTTCCTTTTTAAATAGCGTGCTTCGCTTTTGATCTATTATAAATGATTTAGTTGGAAAGTCTGATTGCCTTAAGAAAAAAATAATAGGTGTAAAAGATTCACCACCTATACCTATCTGTACTTATAGTACAGGGCGAGTCAAAGTTCGAGCAAAGTTCATCATCTCATTGGTTTCAAAACTTATGAAAAAATGGTAAATACAAATGTTGTATGGATCACTATTATGTACAATTAAAAATTATATTAAAGTATACAGGGACGCTCAAAAAAGTGCGACTAATAAAACAAACATTTCTTTAAATGGAACATACTAATTTTAAATTTTCTTTTAAATTGGATTTGAAATTCAACTTTTTTTTTTAACAATAATACATATCTCAACCTAATAGTTTTTACAATATTTTAATTTTTCTAAAAGGTATTTGTTGGATGGATGTAAAGGATATATACAACGGAATTTGAATTAGATGCTATAGGGTCGTCAAAATAAACAAATGTATTTGGATCGTTTTAAATTGCAAAATATCGATTTTTTTTAAAAGTATAGATTTACATTTTCTCTAAAAGATTTTACGAAAAATTTTTACTTTTATTTCAGATACGCATTTTTAATACTTTACGATCTATTTTAACTTTTATTTATTTACCCTTCTTTCTGTCTAAGACTATTGCTATAACATTGAACAGGAGAAAGAACTACGTTGGAGCCTTAGATTAACCATTTTGGTGACAATAACGGCCAAATTTTAAATTCACAGAAAAAGAGAACAATGTTACATACCTACTAATTTAAATTAATTTATCATATTTATTACTATTATTATTATCATTATTATTTTAGAAAAAAAATTGGGTCGGCGTCTTTTGCTTCATTTATAACGGTGCAGAAGTGTACCCATTATCCAAATCACGGTCTAGAAGTTCTTGGTGTAGTCCCATAGGCGATGATATTTGTGTTTTGTAGTGGTAGGTTTAACGGTAGATTGGAATGTATTGCATAATTCAACTTGAAGTAAAATTTCCAGTTCTGCTTCCTCATTTCGGTTTAGCACTTTAAGTTTTTTATATTCAATACTACCACTAGTATCAAACCGTTCCATTAAAAACTGAAGAAATTGTCCAGTTGGTATATGCCTATTAGGGTACCTCGCCTTGCCTTCCAACAAAGTATTTTTTTCCACTTCACCCAGTACATAAATTATAGCAATTAATTCAGTTTTAAGAAAATCCATGCTTGGTTTTATTTTTAACTTACACTGACACCACATATCATGGCTAACCAATGTAATAAAATAGTCTTAGATAGAAGAAGGGTAAATACTGAAAAAATTAAAATAAATCGCAAAGTATTAAAAATAGAGCTCACACACAGAAAAAATAATAATATACAGGGTGTCTTCTAATTGAATGTCAATAATTGAGGGGGCGATTTTTGGTCCTATGTTAAAAAGAAAACTTCATTTGAACATATGTCCTAAACATCTTAATGGTTGAGAAACAGGATGGTAAAGTTTTCAAAAATAGAATATATTTTTTTAATATCTATAATACCTGTAATAAAATTTATCACACACGTACCATGTATCAAGGGGCATTGTTTAGTGTACCACAATTTTTTGAAGTACACCATTGGTGGGCGTACAGAATTTCCCATGTCTGTTTTTTACAGACATTGATGGTACGCCATTGATTTCTCTTGAAATTAAAATTATTCTTTCTCCAATTATTTCTAAAAACCTCGTCTCTGCATGGTCATCTGCAAATAATCAAGTAAAAGAGGCCCATCGGACTCTAAGGACTCCAGAAATTGAAGAAGCAGTTTTAAATTTTATTGATGATAATACTGAACTTAGTACTAGAAAAACTGGAATAATTGGAATAATCTGAATTTGTTGTACGTCTTGGTTTGGAAAATTTTGCACTATTTTCTATTGTACCCCATATCATATTCAACCAGTCGAAGCGTTACTTCTCAGAGATTTTCCCTTGCGTCTTAATTTTTGTCAATGGTTTTTGGACAAGACCAAGAAATACTATTTACAGATGAAGCTAACTTTTTTAGAAATGCATGCAGAAATTTCCACAATAACCATATTTGGGCTGATGAAAACGCCCATGTAGTTGTAAATGTTTGGACAAGAAATGTTGGAAATTAATTAATTGCACCCTTTTTTCTTTTAAAAAAATATTAATAGTGTTTTTGTTTTTTAAATAGTAATCGTTTATTATTAATCTTGCTCTTAGAATGTTATGTTATTTCATTAAAATTGTAAAAGTAAAACGAACAGTCTTTTTTTTCTGAAAGACACTAGTTGGTAACTAAAAACTAGATATTTTGTTTTAGATAGATATTTTAATTTAAAAAGAAGTTCTCGATTTAACCAAAATATTATTTGTTAATAGATCTTCAGTCGCATGCAACTTATTTCCTTTAAAAAATTAAAGGCATTTCTAATTTTTATTTAGTCCGTCCCACGGTTTTTACTTCAAAATAAAAACTAATTTCTCTGCCTGCTATATTAACGATATTGCTATGACCATGCAGAGAAGAGAAACTAAATTTCTTTAGAAATAATTGGAGATTCAAAGAATAATTTTTTTTTTATTTCTTTATTTATTTAGAGAAAGCAGCGGAATACCATCAATGTCTGCCAACATAGAGAGGTGAAATTCCGTACGCCCGCCACTGGTTTATTTTAAAAAAATTGTGGAACACTAAATGCCTCTTGATACACAGTACATGTGTGCCAAATTGAAATATCTAAAGTGGTATTGGAGATATTAAAAAAATATATATTTTATTTTTGTAAAAATTTACCACCCGGCACAAAAAGTTCAGACGTTTAGGACATATGGTGATATGAAGGTTTCTTTTTAAAATTTACCTAAAAACCGCCCCTTAGTTATTGACATTTAAATATAAAACACCATGCATATTATGTGGCATTGAAAAAAAAACAGATTTTTCAATTTCAAATGATTCAAACGTATTCGTTTATTTTAAACACCCTGTAATTCCTAATTCAAATTCCGTTGCATATATACTTGACATCATCTTCGAATAATGGTAATATTAAATATGAGTGGTTTACCACCATAAATAATGGCGCTATCGGATTTTTTTTGCAATTGTGAAAACTAGTAATATTTAAGTAAAATTCAAATTTTGGAAAAACTATAAGGTAAATGTATGTATCATTATGATGTGATATTCATTAGTTATGGACGGGAACTCAAGAAGGTTGTAATTTGTTTAGCACAAAATATCTCGAAAGACCCATTACAAGTGAGTGGTTATTTAAAATCATAAGTGCATATAGAAAAACCACAAAAATAATGTTTTAAAATTTAAAATTATTACATATTGGCATAAGTTAATGGTGGAGATTTGCAACACCTAATAAAATAATTTCTTTAACATGTGTTGTATTATTTTGCACATAATTGCTACATGAATTATGGGTGAAATTTGATTTGATTCAATAAAAATTGGTATCCACATATATTTTTGAATCATCCAGTTTATTTTATATTTACTGCAAAAAATGCGCAAGAAAAAATTATGATAGGCGTGTGCTAGCAGTTTTCTTCAAATCCAATAACTGATTTTTATATGAATTTGTTCCATATTAGAGTGGCAGAATAATTTAGTGAGCTAACTATTAATTTTAATCTCTGCCAAATGCTATAGACAGAATAATATAGTGAGAGTCATAACACAGTACGAACCATTCTCTCCGCTGACAAGTCTCAAACATATGCTTTTTTATACAGATTGCTTCTAAAACTCCTAAAAGTTCAGTTTTTTATAACTTTCTGAAAATATATATGATTGTGTGGCCAAAGTAATCAATAATCTGCCGAAGGAACTCGTAATATTAAAAATTTAAAAGGCATTCAAGTAGATCTATTTTAATTTTTGTTCTTAAATCAAATCGAATGTAATAATAGTTTAATAATAAACTTATTTCTAAAGTTATTACTCAAAAGTAGTTAGTTTTGGTTAGCTAAAGCTAAATTACGTTTTGACAGGAATAGACATCACTCCTGCACATTTCTGTCCACATCGCTAAACGGAAATTCTTCGCAGACTTCATTTGTGACATCGCCATTTCGTTCTCCTTATGCCTGTTACATTTCTACTATTCGGTATTCTATCATCCATCCATCCTCGGTTTAAACTCTTACTGAAAAACAGATAGGAAGAGAGTTTTATTAAAGTTTCATATAGACAGTTACATGTAAAATTTAAATTGTGCATTTAGATTTTTTTTTATGTGTTATATAGAACTGTGTGTTTAAGTTTTCTTAGTTCTTCCAATAGGGCTGTACAAACTTCAAGTCCTATAACAGACATAACTTGTGGAGATATTTTAAATAATGCGAAATTTAGTAGCTAACCCCAAAAAACCTAGAGTTATGGCTAGACACTTCTGCAAGTATTGCTTCTCTAAATTGTGTATCTCTATTTGCAACAGGTTTTCAAAATCTTCGAACTTCATGCGGCAAAAGTTTCGGAACAATCATGAAGGCTATTTCTACAAATCAGACAACATATCTATTCCATTGTATCCGCAGTCGAAATCTTCTTCTTCTATTTCTTAAAGTTGCTAAAGATGTAGTACCGAAAGTTGTGTTCATTTTTCACAATTACTTTTTTATTTCCTTGCAACTCATAACACAAACTGAAACTTTAAGGTAGTGTGTAAATTGTACACAGTGTGTACAATTTAATTGGACTCTGCCAAGCACTTGTCAAGCATGTTGCAAGTAACTTGGCAAGTCCCACATAGTGAGTAGTGAGTTGATTTTAAATATAGCTGACATTCTCAAAAACAAAAAAAAATCGATAAACAGGACCGGTTTAAAATTCGCCAAGTGCAAAAAATCGACGCCACCATTCGCACAACTATCGCGTACATATATAACTCACACAGACGCGCCTTAAACCTGTAGCCTTTTCAATATGAAAAACCCCCTACAATGGTTTCGCTAATATTTTTTTGCACGCAGAAAACAGGTATGATCTCAATAGACCATACCCCGTATGCCTTCGAATATCTAATAGACAAAAGGGCAGAAAGTCTGCTTCCCTTCGCGAATTTCTAAAGCGCGAGGGGTCTGAAAAAGTGTATAGAAAATGGCCCCCTCGTTTTCTTGGTCATTCACTTGGACCGGTCGCCGGTGGATGTATTTTGTTTGTGTGCGCGATTTTTTATTTCGCCAAAAATAATCGCATAGATTTTGTTTAGATATACTACCAGCATACTTTAACGACGGGTTTCATTTGTAACGATTCTTCCGTTCAATATCAGCCAGCTACGACCTTGAGGCAAACTCATATTTCTTTTCGATACTATTAAAGGAAACAACTAAATTCATTATAATTAGAGTATAATGAAAACACAAAAAAAAAGTGAACACGCATAAAATATAAGTTTTTCTGTGGCGTATTTGTTAATCTTAGGGTAACGTACTGAAATAATTTTTGATGATCATTTCACAGCGATTAATTATGCTTCAATTAATTTTGCAATGTTAGGTTTTATCCTTCCATACTTTTGTGAAATAAACCATAATAACAAATATTTAAACTTAATAAGTAACAAATTCAAATAAATCGTAATTGAACATTTTTCTTTGCACGTAAATCGAAAACTGCTAAAATTGGCAGATTACCAAAGTTTAAACTTTGAATCGCTACAATTGCTACTAGATCAATATCGCTACTCTCAAAAATGACGTCAAAAGATTGTTTTTGATTTGAAAAATTGTCCAATCATTCAATGCGCTTGTAGTGGTACTCGAGAAGCCAATTACAATTTTATTGACTATGTATCCACGAAGAACGCGAATATTAAACTAAATCCAATTACGGTCTCCTTTTTCGGTTTTTCATTGCAACTTTCCACGGTTGTTATTAATATTCGAAGAAAATAATATTAATCCAAGCGACTTAGTATTTGGGACACTTGGAATTGCAACCTGATACTAGACTCGACAATAGGCGTGAGGACAACGGTAGTAATGAACTGGTGACCAAAAACAGTTTTTTTAGTTGTAGCCGAAGCCATAGTTTTTTCAAAAAGTTTCATACAAAAGTTGTGTTGTCGTTAGAGTGAATGACTATTTTTTAATTGTTAATGAACAATAGCCGGCCTTGCAGACCAATGTAGTGGCTTCCTGTAATCTCAAAACAAGATATTTCTTAAAAAACTAAAATAAATTAGAAGACATTTGGTCTACTGTATTTCTTGATGTAAAACAAACAAAGTTTTGTCTAAATAATTTGCACCTTTAATGAAATATCTCAGAAAGAGATTAAATCAGCAGTAACATAAGGTGGGTAAGGTATTTACAAATAATACACCAGTGATAGTCCTGCATTAGAACAAAGCATGATAGCCACATTCGCCGACGCGACTGCTATAATGGCTGTAGGCAAAAATCACAGCGAAGCTGCAGTTAAACTGCAAAACTCAATTAATTGAAAACAACAAGAATCAATTTTTCGAACCAAAGAGCTGAATATGTTCCTATTAGCAATAATAATATCCAAAATCCAAATGCTGCAGCACAATATTTGAGTGTAACACTGTACGCAAAGCTGAACTAAAGAGCTCAGATTAAAAATAAAAGACAAGAAATAGATACCCAACTTATAAAAAATGTAATGGCTGTTTCGACGAAATTCGACCCTCTCAGCATTAAGGTACTCCTGTTTAAACAAATTCTTAAACCCTTCTGGACATATGGTATCTGATTGTGGGGATGCGCCAGAGAGAACAACTTCCACAGAGACTGTAAAATGGAGCCAGTCCACCAGACTATTATCAAATTCGCCAAGAGTCATGAACAAATAATTACGAAAAGTCACTAATCTTTATATTTAGCGCAATTATCTCAATGCTTGTGCACACAATCACATCAGAAACATATGCAGTACAGTAAACATATGCGATATATTTCGCGAAATTAATTTGTTTATAACTTTTTGCATTTTTTTATAACTGTTCACTTGAAACTACCTGGAAGCACTACAATGATGGGCGTGAGCTCAAATCTCAATTTCAAGGATTATTGTATTTAAATCATGTTTCAAAACTATGGTTCATTTTTTTCTTACAAACAAGTAGAACTCATCGAAAAATGATGCGGTCCAAACCCCGATAACTGGAGGTGATTACTGATATTTTTTGACGAAATAATAAAAAACTTGATGCGATCAATAGAAGTGGAGAGATATTTTTTGAATCATTGGAGCTTTGCTTATGAACATTAAAAAATTATTTTGACAGGAATGTATCACTGAAAACTAAACTTTCATGAGTCAAAATTCTTTTATTTCGATCCGCAAAATCCATAAAATAGAATTATTTGAATTTATAGTACATGGAAATGAAACTGGTATCTCGGCAACGGCGTATCCTAGAGCATCCGCGCACATACAAAAATGATCAATATCGAAAAAAAAAAATCTGTCCGTTCTCTGTTCTTTTTGGACGCTACGTGAAAATACGAATAACTTTCGAACGGCTAGAGTTGGAGGGTTGAAATTTGTCTCCTTTTTAATTACCCTCAACACGCATAAGCAAATAAAGCAAAACTCGTCCATCTTTCTTGCGCGATTTCCAGCCGCTTTTTAAAGAACGTTATGAAACCAAGTAACTGTTAGAAGTTTGGAGCCATCTACTTAAAATTTGGGGCAAATATATAGTTTTGTTTCCTGACGCAACATGTTGAAATTGAGTGGGCTGGGGGGGGGGGTCGAAATTTTCTCGAAAACCGTTTGCGACATGGAAAAAATTCTTTTGTTTTTTATGATTTTTGTAAATATGGAGGGACTGACCGTTAGTCGCAAAAATTTAAAAAATGGGTTCTTTTTTAATCAAAATTAGCCATTACTAACATCATGACTCACAAGCCATCAGATCAATATAGTTTAAACGAATCGGGAACAATTTTTTAAATCCTCGTCACGACCACCATCAAAAATATAAAATAGGAGCATGATGCAATTTTTTTTATCACCGTGCGACGTCCTCTACGAAATTTCTAGATACGCATTTTTTTCTGTTGCCAGGCCGAAACGATCATCTATTGTAACACTTTTATCGTCTTACAATAATAATGCGGCAACCTTGAATCCAAAAATGTAGTTTTTTATTTGCGGGAGATAAATACTTTAATTCCGAACTAAACGATAAATTTCGGTAAACATATGCGACGTTAGCACGTAGAATATCTGTTGCATGCAAAATGTTTCTCATTAAAGAAGGAAATATGCATAAATCACAACGGGATTAATAGAATTTAGAATACATGGCCAAATGGACTTCAAACGAATTTAATGAAATTTTAGTATGTTATAGTACTGTTGAATTCTTTGAAACTGTCCGATGTATATTCCGTTTCATAGGCACTGGCTGTTAAACTAGAAAAAAACAAAAACGTTTTATTGGTACCTCCGTGAGAAAAATACTACTTATTAAGCAATAGGGCATAAAACACAATTTTTTCGAATTTTCATTGGGTACCATTGCAGCATAAAAAAAAAACAAATGAAAAAATATTACTTTTCATCTATTCTAGATGGCGTAAGTTAAAATGGGTTCGTTTTTTTTTTTAACTTCTAGAGTACGAATTTTTCTAATGCAAAATATATTAAAAAAAAACATATCGTCTTTAAACATATTTTGCTAATTCTTCTAGAGACGCTTAAAATTTAGTACTTGTTTGGCTTAAAAAATCCTACTGACGCTTTGAAATAATATTTATATATTTTAAATACAGACATGGAACCGATTAAGAGTAAGGTAAATAGTCGTTAATCAACTACTCGGGATGATATGTCGGGGGAAAATTAAAAATGATAGAATCTTTTCTCTGGTGAGATAAGTCCTCGTTCGTAAGCTTAAACTATACCCTCAAGAGGTTTAGTTGGACACATTTTGGATTTTTATGTTTGGATCTTTGGGTTCATGGTTGATTCACTGCATTTTGGCTGTAACAACTTTTAGACAAGTGGACAAGCTGACAAATAACTCTAGTAGTGTGTAACTTGACCGAACTTCTCTTAAATTATTTGATTCATGCAATTTAATTTCCTTTTAGTTAAGTCCAACAGATTTTGTTGTATTAGTATATTTGGCAGACCAGAAAAACATATTGGCTGGATGCTGTTGTTTATTATTCTAGCATCATTAATTATTATTTGATCATTTTCATAAGGAAGTGTACAATGCATTGAAGAATTTTCTAATTGATTGGCATTTGACTGGATGATTTAAATTGTGTGGTGCGGCAGTTCCTTTTTGTGGATTGGCATTTAACAACGCAATTACCTCTTCATTTTTCTTAATTTCGTAGTAAGTAGAGACGAATAGGTTCTTGGTTTTTGCACAGTATGCATATCGAAATTCAGTTTTTATCAAATATTTTACATAGGGCAAAATATCTCCCAACCCACTTTCATGATGTTCAATAGAGAGGCAAATATTCAAGAATTGTTGCTTAAATAATTGTTATTCAAAAAAAGTAATTAATTTTATTATTTGAAATAAAACAAGCAACCTTAATTAACTTTTTTTTCTATTGTCAGGCCATCCGCAAAAAGTACTAGGTAGGCGTTTATGATTATCCCTTCTATCAAAATAAGACTACCAGCTGCGATATTGGTCCTTACAAAAGCCCTTCTGCCCTTGCGAAAATGGACGATTTGATTCCGGTGATCGTCGTCTGTACAGGTCTTCGATGGACTAGGGTTTTCAATTCGAAAAATCGAGGTCTCTATGCGCATTGCGCTAGTATACTCATTAAATACAAATTTTATTCAATTTTGTAAAATTGCATTTTTATATGAAGAAATAGGACTCCATTCGAGTTGCTTGGCTCCGTTTCGTAGGATTGTATTGGTCGACCACGGTGAAAAGTACGTTAGATGTTTTTCTGTATTTAATAAAAAACATTTTTTTTTGTAAAATGTTGTTTGTTTAAAGCACTTCGTAAAAAGAAAAGTACCTCGCCCATTTCTAGAAAAAACTATAAAATATGATTAAAGATCAATACTATGTTGGAAAAATTCTAAAATTAAAAATCCATACCCTAAAAAGTAGTAATGGAAAACGAACACATTCTACTTTTATATCCAAAATGGATGAAAGTACGTACTTATTTATGTTTTAATGGAACCCAACGAAAATTAGAAAATTTTTATTCCTTACGACAGCAGTTTATTTATTTATTTATTTAGACTTTTTTTAACACAATACCATCTCTACTTTATAGTATTGCTTAAAAAATACTTTTTTACAAAAATGGCTGGTTTGGCTAGAACAGCCAGGTTTTCCTCATATAAATATTTGACCCTCAATCAACGGCGGTTTTGGAATAAGCGTTAGAGGACAAGTCGAAAAGTTATGGGAGACTAATTTTTTAAATGGGACATGGGTAAATTTTTACTTATTTTAATTCAGCTTATTTGTAGTATAAACATTTCCAAAAATAATCATAAAAAAAACATAGGAACTGCTCGAAATGCCCGAAATTATTATATTCCTTATATTATATTGGCCTTCAGGTACGAAAAATTAAATTAGATAGGTCAGGGTATCTAAGAGATCGTTGAACAGATCAGTGCGTTGGAGCGCGAAAAACCTGAAGAATATTTTCTAAGAATTGCTAAAACTATAAAATTTTATAAAGCTGTGCTTTCTAAAAATGAGAAAATTGTTTTCTCGATTTGTTCAAAGCCACTAAAAAAACCTAACATTCTGTAGTTGAAAAAGTAGTAAAAAGCGTGTTCAAATATGGCTGAAGTTGAAGAGTCAACAATATACTGACTTGTACATTAAGAGAAATGCAGGAAGAAAAAAGTTGTAATAAATGAGGATAAATAGACTGTCATTCTAAAAAATAAATAAATACCATAATAATATCTGAAATCAAAAAGGATGATTATACTGGGTAAGAAAAAATTGTGGAAATCTTAATGAATTTTCGTTATGAGAAAGTCAAAATCACTGTCATCGAACGCCTATGGATCCTGGTATTTTTAATTTCACACGACAGTCCATTTTCGTTGGTACTGTTGGGTATCTCAGTTATTATTATATGTATTCTTATATTTTCGTAAAACAAAAAATGTCGTTTCAAAACCTAAGAGAACCTTGTGATATTTTGACATTTTAGGAAATACACTTGTTACAAAGATAATTATTTGGATCGTATAATCTAGAACTCAGTACACAGATTATTTTAAAAAGGATTATTTTTAAAATACAACATTATTCATACTTTTTAAAAACTGTGTGAGCTTTTAATACGCTTTCAAAAAATTTATAATAGTTAGGGAATATTTTTGGAAAATAAATATAAATATTTAGACATAATTGCACAACTAAACTTCCACAGTACTATTTACAAATCGTCTAAATTCCTCCTGCGTCAGTTATTAATAAATCAAATTTGCTGACGTTTTTTCAATCAGCCTGTGGATATCTTCAGAGCTTAATTGAAACTGGTTCTACTCTGTAGTCTGAAAGATCCTTCATTTTTTTTTAGTCTAGAAGTATTTTTGCTGCAAACTTTCCTGAGATCGTTCTGAGAGATTGAGAGATATTTTTGGACAAATAGTACCTTTACTTTTAACATTATATTATCTAAGGAATGACCACAGTGGTAAATATGGGGTTGCTTTTGGGCAATTTATTTTTTCCTTCCTGCTTTTCAATGTGGTGAAGTGGATTTTGTAATTTAACGCCGAATATGTCTAACATGGAAATAATTTCAGAGATCCGCAAATGTTAGGCGTTTTAATTTTGAAAACAAGAAAATTGAGAATCTAAGTTTTTTGTGGCGGATAGTGGTTAGGTCTGGTTTTCAATAAAAGGAATTTCTAGGTACGAAAGATTAATAATAGCTTTTAATTAAACGGTCAAAATCATCCATAAATATATTTGCGAAAATATGTTTCAAACAAGCATTTCTCAATTAATATAAGAGAATTTGATTCCAGATTCTCGGATTTAGGGTTGTGTTCCATAGATGGCGTAGGACCTTTTTTAAGTTGAAAACAGGATCCATCTTAAACTTTGTCCTAAAAGTCAATTGTGTTGATAACTACCGTAGCCTTTTCTTTATCCACTTTTAAAATTACCATATCGGGATTAAATTTTAGAGATTTTGCAGCCACGCGTTTAGGCTTAGGAATATTAAATTTTCGAGGTTTGGATTATTTAAGTATTTATGCGGTCGCAACGTATGCAGGGTTTTCACGTATTTGTAAAGAGCTAATGAAACTCGTTTTGAAACAGCACAAATCTTTAAAAAGTCAGCAGAGCAGAAGGCAAGCCAGTTCAAGCGTTAAAGAAGCCAACACGATGACCGGCGAAACTTCTAGCATCAACAACTGGCGCAGAAGGAATCCATAAGATTTGCAATGTAAGAAGGAAGTATCTAAGGAAAGGTGTAATAAGGTGGAGACGAAAATTAACTCTTGCTAGCCCAAAAAGTTGTTTTTAAACTAATTTTTCAGAGTCCGAGAAAAGTCTATTAAAGAGACATGTTTATTAAGCGTATTTACAATTTTGTATTAGAAGCACTTTTCCAAATGCTCTTTTCGATGCTGTAACACAGTAATGGAATAGCAGAGTTTGAGTTTATATCGATTGAACATCTTCAAGTAGCCTGACTTAACCAGATATGGTGAAATATGAGTTCGATGTCTAACGCCATATACTAGTCTAAAGGAGGAGTTTTGAAATTTTAAATAAGATACTTCTCTATATTGTCTAGACAAGGCATTGAATACGCTGTTACAATGATTACACTATGAGCATTGCAAACAAACTTTTTAATATACTCTACTTGTAACGTATTCATTATATTTTAGCCCAGAATCTAGCGTAAGCCCTAAACTTTCGCAATTGCGACAAAAAGGCAAAATTGAGAATTTTTGGCGACCCAAATGGCAAACTGAAACTTTGTGCGCGAGCGGTTGAACCATCTTCTCAAATTTTTTATCCATGAGTTTTGGCGTCTCCCCACGGATTTTTCACTGTACTCTACCTTCTATTATAAGTTGCAGTAATTGGTATTTATATTGTATAGCCCAGGGGTAATGCACTTTTTTCTCAAATACTACCACTGAGGATTAATTATGTTTAAGAGTAGTAGCATATGGTCAGTAACAGAATTCTAAAATCTATTGAAATGAGATTTAATTCTGTTGCTTGCTTCGTTAAGACGTTTCTCAGAAGAACAAATATTCAGTTACGTGTCGTCCGCATAAAGATGATAATCTCGGTGTAAATATTGCAAACAGAAGTAGATCTAAAATACTAACCTGCAGTACTGCCTTGTTAACAGCCAAAGGTCAACAGATTCGGCCATTTAAGAAGAATGATACGAATTTATAAGGAATTTTATTGTCATATCATAAAGAATTGAAATGGGGATTTCATGATTTATTGTTTAAAAGCTTTGCTCAAATGAAGTAAAACCAAGCCAGTAATTTCAGTATCATCATAAGCCTTAAATATCATCTATTCTATCTGCAATTACATTTTTGCTGTCTTTATCAAGAACTTTTGCTGGTCTGCCTGGACGTTTCTTTGGAGGTTTCTAGCGAAACCTTGCCATCTTTCTCTTCCGCAATAATTTAAAGAAGGACTTTCCAAGTCTATTGAATCATATTTTCATTGGTACGCTATTCTCCTTTAATAATAATAATCTTATGAACGCTGCAGCTTATCAACGTTATACTAAGCAAACATATTTACAAAAATAATAAGGTTCAAAACAATGTCGTTGCATATTGAAGCCGTCCCAACCCAAAATTGTGCTGAAATGGATAGGAATTTACCACTTTATTCATCTAAACTATTCTGAACTAGACTATAATACCCAAAAGTCTAAGTTGTTTTTCGGTTATTGGAAAAATGGCGACAGATCCGGACTTCAAAAACCAACGAATTAGCAAAATATGTTTAACGTTTCCCATAATAATGAAGCCGCGAGAGTAAAAACTTGGGCGAAAATACGTGCCAACGGCGAAAGACGCACAAACAAAACAAACAAGAGATAGTGGTTGCAAGCGATAAAATAACAGGAAAATAGCGATAACCTACGCTAACACCGATCGAATTCAAACAACCGAATTTGAAAATTCCAATAACAGCAACAATAACCTACCGCAATAGTTTAATATGTAATAACAATTATCTTTGTTGCGCGCAACTTTTATCAGTCCTCGCGTCTTATGTTTACCTAAGTGTGTCTTAATATAACTTTCTAACGCGTTATAGCCATAAGATCTCCGATTCGACTCAGGGTTGCCTGTAAGTAATAGATCATTTATTGTAGCATTTTTTTAATAATATTTTAAACAAGCATTTTTAGTTTTATAATGGTAATCGGTTGCATTTACTATTTTATAGTTATATATCCTCGTAAAGTTCAAAATACAGGGTGTTTAAAACAGACGGGGCAATATATATGGTGGTGATTCCTCATGAAAAAAGTTCCAATAAGAGCAGTTCCGAGGAATTACCCACTTACATATTGCCTCTTCATTTTTAAACACCCCGTACATTTATGAATAAAATTCAATTCACAACGTCGTTTAGCCAAGTGGATTGCACCGGAAAATCTAGCAATATCACATATTATATCGATGACGTATTTTTGGTGCTTCCTAGCCATTTCATTGAGGTTGCCCTAAATAATTTTAACTCGGTGCATTTTCTGCGGTACAAAGTTATTAGAAATGAGCATAATGTTATGATGTTAGATTGCCGTGTTCATGTTATTTTTTCCTATAGTCTTCTTTCTTTCCTTTTTTAAATTCCGTATTCGAAGTACATTTTTTAATCGGATATTTTTGAAGAAAGATGTCTCAAAATTTCATGTTGCTCAAAGCTTCTTTTTAGGAGGCCCTTTTTAAAAACTTATGGTTTTCAAAAAGTTTCTAAGTAATACTAAGCCCTATGTAAATTGTCAAAAAACTTATCTAGTGATTTTGGTGTATCTATAGTTTTATAGGTTACCAAAAAGGTATTTAAAAAAACCTTTGCAACCGGTATAAATCTAAAAGTAACCGGAGAACTATATGAAAACTTTTAGTGCACAAATGTTAAATTTCAATTATGCAAAATTCACTTTTCCGATGTTTACTTGCTGATGAACGGAGATCAACATTTAATATCGGAACATTGTGACGGCTTTTCGCGCATTTTCTATAAAAGCTTATATTGCGTTTAATTTATAGCCGATCTTTATTAGCTTGTGACAACTTTAAGAACCCAATTATTATTGATCATAACCTCAAAAATATAGCAGCTTCTATCTACATAGCTATAAGTTTTATAACGTTTTATGTTTCATAATGGTTGTAGAATTGGTGCATTAATATTTATAATGGTATTTGGCTATAAAACCCCAAGAGTAAAAGTTTCATGAGTAGGTTTTTAAGAAATATAGAAAATGTTAAATATAACTTGAAGTAGTCAACAATAAAGGTCTTATAGGTAAAGAAACGAAAACGTTTTGCAGAGCATACTATAAAACTTAAATATAGCGAAAAAAAAATATTTCTTTATTTTTTATCTTGAACCATTGAAAAAATTCTTTTTTCTGTCCGTTCTCCATTCCTCATTCTCCGTTCCAGAATTTTTTGATCGACGACTTGATTTAGACGCTTTAAATTTTGCTCCTTTTTTACAGATGCACAAGATATGTGAAAATAGCCGGGGTCGAACTTCGGCATACATATTTTTTTTTTAGATTTTCGACTGTTTTTTAGACATTGCTATGAAACACGATAAGTGTCCGAAATTGGCTCTAAAAGACCCTGAAAATTGTCCTTTTCTTTATTAGCTGCAATTCAATGTTCGTAGAAAATATTGTTAATTGGTTTAAATAGTACTATAGGCAGCATCAAAAGCTACAATTTTTGTTTTTACGGTTTGCGGCTTCATATACGCTACTTGAGATATTTGACAAAATCCATGTGAAAATCCCTATTCCTCGCGCTCAGTCCAGACACGATGACGTCAATGACTATTACGGCGTACTGCATAGTTTCAGAAAAAAAATATTTTCTCGAAAACTACTACTTAAATAACTATTGGAAAAATTCATAGACTAGGAAATGAATGAGATCCAGGGCTATTACCTCTATTTCGAACATTTTTTGGATTGTATACAGAGCGTGTGTTGATTGTGGGCAATAAATCCAAAAGATTCTGAAAAAAGAAAAACGGCAAAGGGTGGGATAATTTGGTAAACTATGTCGAGAACTATTTCCAGTTGCCATCCCTCATATTTCTATTATTGGTCCAAATTTTTATATTTAGCAAAATATGCCTTGATTTTGAATGTGGGCGAGATATGAAAGACAGATACTTTATACAGAGTCCGTGCACCACAAAATTATATTCATTTTGCGAAATTGCAATAGTGATACGTAGAAGCCCGATAGAAAAACAATTCAGGGTGATCAATTTGAATAACTTTTTGTCCACATATAATTCCATTTTAGACTTGATGTTAACTTTATTGCTCTTAAACTACAGTTTGATGGATTAAATAAAAATAACAAATTCAAGTAAATGAAGTTTACGACTTCTGTAAGCCGATTAATTCAAAAATCCTTCCTTCCAATATCCTTTGTTTTGTTCATTTGATTGCTTAATATTTAATTTTTACTACTAAGTCTGACACCGACTCCAAAATTAGTATATTTTGGATACTGTAGACAAAATAAATGTTGAGAAATACTTTTAAAGTAGATAAATTTCGTCTATTGCCGTATTCCAGATAAACTTTATTATTCACTCTTTATCTCATTAGCACTCACTATTACATGCATTTTTATAAAGATTAATGTATAATCAGTCGATGTCAATGCTTTGTTCAGGGTGACGTTCTCACTTTAAAAAATGCGTTTTTCCAAAATATACTTGACAAATATACCACTGATTGTAATGCATTTTTTTTATTGCAATCCCCTTCAAATTATAGCAAGAACAAATATATCTCCCTCACCGTTTACTCTTTAAATAAAAATTTTAGAGTATTTAATTACACTTCGTAACAAATTTAATTTAATGTTGTTTATTGTTTGTGTTTTTTAATTTTTATTTTTTATATGCCAAATAGCCACCAAATTGTAAGAATTAGACTTTGGCAAAAAATGTACTTGGCAGAAAAATGTTTTTCTAATTTTGAATTTTTATAAAAGAAAAATAAATTGCGTAAAAAAATAACTAAAATGTGTCGTTTAGATTACTTATTGCTAAGTTTTTAAATAACCAAAAACGGAAATTTAAATTTATTATTATTTGCCGGCTCACAGTAGGCGTGAAAAATTTCAGCCGCCTTCCTACTCCGATCAAATCGAGTTATTTGAAAATGGTTGGTTTCATTTCCTTTTATTTTTTTTTAAATTCTTGTTGATACAAATATTTGCCAAAGAAAAAGGATAATAGTAACACTAAGGTTTATAAGATTTTTGATTTATGGTATTAGGGTAAAAACTATTTTCTTTTTGCTATATAATTTTATATATAAAAGGTACAATGTTCTTTTAAGAATTTTTTAAATGGTTTTATAAAAAATCACCGGCAGTGAGCCCAAAGGTGTTTTTGAAATCTAATGGAGCAACATGTCTACTAATCAAATCTAAATAAATCAGCTACTAATGCACAATAATTAAGTTCATTTTATTTCAACCTACTTTTGTTGTATTACATTTTATTTAATGCACTTTTAAACACTTAATTGGTTAATAATTTCATATATAACTAAGAATCTTCTGTTTCTGTTTCTCTCTATGTTTCCTACGTCTTCAGAGTGCAAGGTGGACTCATGGTTCCAATAATTATGGTCCTGAATAATTAGCTAAATTTACGATAAAAATTTGTGCAGTACACTAAGTATATTCTGATTCTGCATGTTATAATGAGATGACATTTAGTTAGCACGGTACCAATTCACAGAATAAGATTTTTTGACTATGCCAAAGGCCTTACCAAAGTCGGTATCACTTTAATTTCCCATTCATGAATGGAAAATCATGGTAATGGTAATGGTAATAATAGGTCGGTGATTGCTTACTTGTGATTTGTCTCCGTATTTTAAAATCGCAATAATTAAATTGATTACCGATTAATAGAATAGCAAAGATAAAAATCGGTCCCTTGCCTTTGTTAAGTTTGGAAAGGCTATAGCTTTCAGATATGGAAATCTGAAATGACCCTATATACGCTATATTTTAATTTCGTGTCTTATCTGTAATATGACAGTTGCAGAAAAATATTTTGCAAATAAATTTAGATTATCATAAGCAAAAGTGTTTTTTTTTTAATTTACTAGCTAAAATTTTAAAGTTATTTTCCAGCGAGTGTTACTATGGTAGTATCTTTAACAATCTGGATATATCCTGCTCCGGGTATTGATTCTGTCTCGCTGACGTTTGGTCAAACATACTGCTGGGTTCTTTAGAGCCCTGTCTGAGACTGATGGCCGATTGACATACACGTTAAATACTTGACTAGGACGACGGGAGAAGATTATTTTTCGTGAGAGAAAAACCTGTATCGCGGTGGATATTTGATGATTTCTTGGATAGAAAAAAGTGCTAGATGCAGGTATTTTGGTCTTGTCTTACAAAATCTGGTATCTTTTATCGCGATGTTGTTCAGAAACGGATAAACTGATTGTTTCTCCGATGTACTCTTTCCAAGAAATATAGTGTAGTAGAGAATCTAGTTTTGATTATATGTTTTTTCGTAATTTTGAGGCTTGTTCGGTGAAATTTAACATACAGAAGTACTGCAGTAGTACTTTAATTTGTGTATTGTTTGAGAGGAGAACTACTGTGAGATGTTTTAATTTTTCGTTAAAACATTAGGGAGTAGGTCCAAAAACTAAGGAATTGTTATCGACCATCATGAGTCGGTTTTCTATAGACTGCCTAATAATGTCTGAAAGCAAAGGAGTCTTGTTATTTCAAAAATTATTTGCGAGATTCCTGGCAGTTTGTTTCGGATTTTGATGAAAGTGGGGGAACCCATAGGTTCCTAATATTTGTTGATATTTGTCCGTTACATGCGAAGTATGTTCCAGATGGACATAGATAGATAGGTCTGCAGGGAGGTTGTCGGATTTAATCATGTCGGAGATGATCTGGATCTACCTTAATATTTTTTGTTTTTTGAATTGGATGAAAAAGAATTTTAAGCTTTTTCCTGTGAAAGGTTTTAAAATTAACGCTATATATATTGATAAAAAATAGGTTGAGGCAGCAATGCTGATAACAATAGGTCGAAATTTAGAGTCGTAGGAAACAACCAGAGCAACCAATGCAACTACAATTTGAAAACTAACGCTGTTATATTGAATAATGTCCTTGCACATAAATTCAATAGAGACCCCACAAAAGGAAATATTTTCATGCATTTCGATTTATAGGTCTCATGTTTGGAATTTTTTTAAAAGTTTATAGTCGCCATGACAAAAGTATGGAAAATCTCTTTCACCTTAGCTTAAATACTTTTATTTAATATTTCGAATAAACAAGCCCAAAAGAATGCCAAAATTGTAAGCAAGCTCCTTTAATTCTTCGGTCGAACCCAACACTGTCTCGCATTAGCATGTTTTAATTGTTCTAAGGTCATCTGTGAAACGCATTCTGTTTATTTTGACTGCCACAAATAACTATTAGTGGCAAGATTGGCGAATATAAATAAAAAACCACTAGAATCAATTTTTATTTCGCTGTGAAGAAATGTCTTATTAACCTTTTTAGGTCAAAATAAATAATAACAAAAAATATCGAATAGATTAAAATGCAACGAGTTTCTTATGTGATGGAAAAAATAACACTTTTAATCAGAGGTTAGGTCGCATGGGTCATCTCTAAGGAGGCCAATGGGTACCGTCGGTTAGAAATCAAGAAAATAAAAAATATTATTTGTTCTGTAAAAAGCATTGCAGATATTCGGTGCGCTGCCAATTTTTTGTGGAGGTTAATGTATTACAATGTATTTAATGTACTTAGAGATCATCTCTCATAATTTTCCAAAAAATAAAACTAACAAAAGTATAATATAGCGATATTTTAGGGTTTAACAAGCACCCTCTACATATTTGGTGAATAAAGGTAATGTTGGTAAAGAGAAGACCTAAAAAGAACTAGAAAAGAAATATTTGAAGCTGCATTTTCTGCGGCAATTATTAGATTCTGACACTGACAATGAAAATCTCCTGAATTTATAATATTTGTATTAAAAAAATTTTGGAGAGCTAATTTGAAAAATTTACCAACACTGCGTCGGTTGATGAATTTTTGCAATTTATTGCCGGAAACTATTGAAACTGGAAAGGATGGGAAATTGAGAAGTATTTTTCTTTGTTTGGATTAAAGAAAAAAAGATCTCAAAAACTGTTTATCGAATCCGAAAAAATTCTGAACTGTTAACTATTATTCCAGGAATTTCTTCGATTATGTACAGGGTGCGTATGTTGTTGTTGAGGGCTACAATTTTCGTATTTACAATTTTTGCCTATTATAGAGCGTGCTCGAAATATTTAAAAAAAATATAGTTATAAATCCGCAGCAGCGTGGTAGAAAAGAATAAAGTAGAAGTAGAAATCTTCTGTTTTTATGGAAGCATAGATTTCCTGTCTAAATAAATCTTAACTTACACCTCTAACATCAATATGTATGTTTCAAAACCAAAACATGAAATCACAAATGCTCCATAAAAAAGATATTTTAATCCATACCTTATACTTTAAGTTTCCGTGTTATTTAAAGTTCTCGAATCGTGAAAGTTTCATCCGTTTTTACAGTCAACACTTTACAGAACACTAATTAGTTACCGTGCCTACTCGTCTCTTTGTAAGCGAGGGTTCCATCGGCAATCTATCACTTTGACTGTTGAGGCAGCATTCCAGCACGTCCATTTTTGGGTAGAGACTTCCTTAGAAATGGGTATCATCTTCCTGCTTGTTCTTGATGATATTCAGAGCTTTGTTTGCTAGTACATTCTAGTATAAACTTTCCCATTTTCATCTTAATGTCCATGTCCCCTTCTCCTACCAATTAACTAACCAAAACTAACCAATTGCAGATTACCTACTAATAAGTGAAAGCGTTACCCTTGTATGTGCAATATACATCATCTAATGTAGATCTAGTCACTTTTCTTCTTCTTCTTAATCAAAAATTCATTATCTAACCATTTAATTGTTCAATAATAAGAATTTCTATTCAATAATGTACGACAGTGCTAACGAAAATTCCTAAGAAGCGTAAATGCAATTCATAATATAAAAAACGTATATTTATTTTTCTTGCTCATTTGTCCCAAGAGCCAATTAAATTGAACAGTTTAACAACAAAATAAGGAAATCTTAAACTGGCCATTCAAAATTATTAAACGAAAATTCAAAATACAGGGATCTAGTCTGCAGAAAGCGTCATTTTACCGCGTCAATTTCTTTTCCCACAGATCCAAGTCATTTGGGACATTTCCGGGATATTACCGCACGGGTTTGGCAGCAATCGGATGTTAACGGAGATATTTCCCACGCCTTGAATTTTGACCTTTGTCATTTCTGACGGTCATGTCAGTGAATGTATTCGTGTTTTTTTGCGAAAATGTACCCAAAAAGTAACGATCGCAGAAAAAGTGTATATGCAACACGTTTGGTAAACTTTTAAGTCACTCTTTTAGTAAACACTCATTCCGCTTGTGCCAAATAAAGTCGGTTAGCATTCATTTCTCTGATCTACCTACCCATAAATGGGTGTTGGGTTAAGGCCTAGACTGTGTGGAGGCAAGTGCAAGCAGTATGTGGTTTGGAATTTTGAAATTCCCTATTTGGTTTAAAAAGACGTGAATTAAAAACAAGATTCCGAGTAAAGAGGGGGTATCAGCTTAACAGACGCGTGATAGTGTTGGCGGGAATTCCCACAGAATGGGACAAACGTTCATTATAAAAGAAGTTTTTCTTGAAACATTCTATGCATTTAAACTAAAAAATATCTGTATCTAAAGTTGCTCTCAATTTCAAAGAATAGCTCCAAAACAGACTCAGAAAAAAAAATCAAAATGACATAGTAGAGAACCCCCAAAACATCAAATACTCGTTGAAGCCTCCGAAGATTTTTTTAATTTGGAATTTTTCCGCGCGCAGCTGCTCCTCCACGCTAATTCGCCGTCCCTCGCCGCCCCCGCGCGGGCTCGGGGGTATTTTAAAATGTAGTTCGCCCTCTTCTCTCTAGCTATATCGATTTTTGGGGGGTGGTCGTCGTCCTTGTCGTAACTAAGACATTCTTCTTCTTGTGCCTACGAAATTTAAGTTTTAAAACTAAGCGGCGCGGTACGCTAGCCCGGAAAATGCAAAGAAAATGAGGGAAAAGTGCGTAGCGACGACGCCGGGAGGCGGAGACGGGGAGTACGCAAGGGGAAACGACGAAGCGGAGGAGTGGGCGGCTTGCCCTTGGGTTTTTCACTTTCATTAGGGGCGGCTCGCAGCTCGCTGCGTATTACAACGAAAGAGAAAACTATGGTTATACATTTTCGCAAGTGCCGCCCGTCCCGGGTAGAGCGCCATTTTGTTTTATATAATTTTTTTGGTTTACGGTGTTTCAAAAGCAAACGTCATACTCGTAGAAAAAGAAAGTTTTATAAAATGACTAAGTACAACGCTAGAAGACGAGAGGGAAGAGAAGAACATACTCTTGTTTAAACAGAAAAGTTCAAATAGAAACAGCAAAAAGTTAAAATGAATTGTAGTAACAGAAATGTGAGGAAGTTGAAGAGATAAATGGAAGGGACAAAAATAGCTGAGGCTTAGATAATAATGGAAAATCTATGGAAAGAAGACAAAAAGAACAGCAAGTTGAACTTCATAATTATGAGAGTGTTAAAAACCCCTTGCTCTTCTTAAAGTCCCTTTAAGCACGTTATATATATATATATATATATATATATATATATATATATATATATATATATATATATATATATATATATATATATATACATATATACATATATATATATATATATATATATATATATATATATATATATATATATATATATATATATATATATATATATATATATGTGATGACACTATATTCCGGGATATCATCCGTTCGCTCGTTGAACTCCGACTGGAATCCTGCAAATCTTGCATCCGACTGGAATCCTGCAGACGTTTCGCCAAAATCTCACTTGGCATCTTCAATGCTTGCGCTCCGGAAACACTTCGAACACTTCGGAGCGCGAGCATTGAAGATGCCAAGTGAGATTTTGGCGAAATGTCTGCAGGATTCCAGTCAGAGTTCAACGAGCGAACGGATGATATCCCGGAATATAGTGTCATCACATTTTTCCATCCGTGAATCAATACGTGACAATATCATATATATATATATATATATATATATATATATATATATATATATATATATATATATATATATATATTAATGGGTAACCCATTTAATCTTATTAGTTGCTGCTGGAAATAATTCTATGGAGGTGATATTGGCCCATTCTTGTGGGTTCTTAAGCCATGAGTTGAGTCTTCTTCCTGAACTCTTGTTATTGATCTTGCCTTCGATGATAAGAGTTATTTTTGTTTTCTCATAAAGTGGCGAAAATATTGTTTTCTCCTTTCTTTCATGAAGTGCATAAGCTCAGTTATCTTAATCATCCTCCTTATTTGTCGTATGATTCATGTGCGAATTACTAAGCTATCACAAATTTTGGATGATTTTATTCTGTAAGTAATTTTTCTTTTCTTTTCCAGCCCTGTTTCATTAACGTTAATTTCAATTATTCCGTTCTGGTGTTTGCTTATAACCGTCGTTTTTTTATCTGTGTGTGCCGTTTTATCCCAGATTCCGCACATGCTGTTGTTTCTCAGTTCATTGGACGTTGCAGTGCTTCAGCATTATCTTCTAGAATAACCAAATCACCAGGGTAACACACTTGGTTAATGCATTCATTGCCAATTTATTTATATCATTCTAAAGCTTTCCTGAATGTCACCTCCGAATAGACGTTAAACGGTAATCTTCAATCTTAATCTTTGGTATTATATGATCTTAAAATTTCCATTAGTTTATCATGTTATCACGATATCGAAAACATATTGAAATCAAAAATCAACTACTTCTCTCAATAAACAAACACATGGAGAAAAGAGCTTCCCTTCAACACATGATGCATCCGGCTAATAATCCTGTGTTCTACAAATTTCCTGTTTCCTCTAATTAGTTGAATAGGTTCTCCAATACTTTGACATGTTTGTCTGATAATATCGTTATTATTTCAATTAGTTTATATGTTTGTCTGATAATATATTTATTATTTCAATCAGAATGTTTTCTTCCCCAACAATGTTTTTGTTCTTCAGCTATGATTGTGATGTGATATGATATGAAATCCAGGCATTACCTGCACAGTAATGTTCAATCTCTTGGAAACTGCTTAGTGAAAACAGAACAGAATTTGAAATGACGAACATCGTCGCTGACACAGCTGGGAATCAATAGATGATCGAAATAATTCGAAAAGAAATGTATAAGCATTTATAGAACTCAAAGAAACGGAAACTCTTTGGAAGTTTAAATAAAACTCCCTGAATAGTTTCCGATTTTCGTATTTTGCGGGTAAATCCAAATAGAAAATATTCTTTATTATCTTAAATAGGAGAAAAATATTTTTTAAAGAAGCCCATTTGATAATAGTGAAAAAAAAACATGCTTTGTATTTTACCGGAAGACCACTGTAAATTGCACTGTAGTAGTTTTCCCCAAAAACGTCCAAGAGATCTCCTAAAAGTACCACTTTTTTTATTCTATGTTCAATTTACAATAATTTTTACAATAAAGCGTTTTTATGGATCTCCAATAATTTTTTAAATATTTGCGATTTAAATTTAAATGTCAAACTAAATTTAAATCGTGGGGACACCGAGTGGGACTCTTTCCGAAAAAAAGCAAACAAACATTGACAGAAACCAATAATAAAATAAAAAAAAATCCAATATAGGTGTTTAACTATTTTGGTAAAATAAAATTACATTACATATTTTTATCTCAAAATGTTGTCCATTCGTATTAGAACCCAAGCGGCCTCATTTTGGGGTGGCTTTTATACACCTTTTCATTAATGTTGCCTATTAAAAAAAGTTTATTGATATCAGGTCGGGTGATCCGGCCGGCCACCTAATCGTACCCATCCAGTTTTCGCCTCGGTTTTCATCTAGATATCTAGACAATTTCAAGAAAATGTGACTGGAAGCACCATTTTGATGAAAGCAAGCATTGTGTATTCTATTAAAAGGTAAATTTTCAATAAAAGGCTTCAGTCTAGATATCTTTGAGATTTTAGTGACTTTAAAAAAAAGTACAATTGCCTAAAACCCCAAGTCAAATATTTACTCCAAACCTGTCTTGGAAGACTCCTCTCTCATTAAATGTAAACTGTTCATAAAGCAATCACTTAAATTATTTCTGTTAAACATACTAAGATTCGTAAAGCAATATTTATCCCAAAAAAGAAATAAACTTTTTAAATTAGGAATTTTTCAATGTACCAGTTATAAAAGTGTATGTCCTATGAAAGTCGTCTGGTGTATTAGATGTTTAAAGCATTTAAAACCATATTTTTCCAAAGCTTTTCAATTGTTTATTTATTACTAAACATGTCCTTTAAAATTGTTTAAACCAAAGGAGATAGGAAAATAGCACAACAATTTGACGGTCTTTCCAAGTGCACGGAATTCCAACCTTTATGGAAATAGCTACTAAACATTAGACCACATACATGAAAAAGTTTGTTTTTGGTCATAAGTTTTAAGTTTAAAAATTTTGAAATTTCGAATATAGCATTACAAATTGTTATTGTAATAGTTAATCGGGTTGTTGCTTATTTAAGCAGAATTGTAAAATACTGATTAAGTTTATTTACATCAATAAGTACTTTTAAGTACGTGTATACCCATTCCATTCAGATATATACATTTTTTTCCCTTAAAGTGATAGGTTTCAACGACATTTCATTTAAGTAGGACCAGACGATGTGAATGAGACCAGGCAAGCGGATACGCGGGGTCTCCGTCCTACGCGCAAACAAATCGAACCGAGGGCTTCAATTTTCGAGTATCTTGACCTTTAAAATAGTCGAAGCATAAAACCAGAAGAAGAACGAGAAGAGAGACGAAATTTCTTACGGTCCGAAGACCCCTTTTTTCACGGAGAGAGACAGAGATATAGTTGTAGGGTTCGCCTTAATTTCGGCAAGGAGCCTCTCTCTCGCTCGCTCTCTAGCAAGTCTCTCTCTATTTGCAGAAGTTGCATGTTGCAAATCTTGATTTTCGCTTAACTGTATTGCGGACGGGCAAAGGCGTAGATGGTAGAGGAGCCCAGGGATTTATTATTTTATTATAATTTTTGACAACCTTGCCACGCGAACAATTTTTTTTTAATTTGCAGCAAAGAATAAATAAGAAAATATATTTTTTGTAATATATGTATAATAGTAGAATGTATATAACAAAAATTCTGGAAATTAAGGTATCAATCATAAATGAATTTTTAAGATTACAATTCACAGCACATAGGTCGATATGAAGCAAAGGAAAAGCAATGGGGCAGCATTTTCTACGTAAAATAAAAAAGTCATGCAGTTTGATAAATGGGGTTTAAATTTTATGTCTAAAGTTATCCTAAATTTTATTTTTGTTATTGCCAAAAAGTATAAAACACTACTTTGCACTTATTTCCGGTTGATGATTTTGTCATAGTTTGGTTGTAGTTATTTCAGCCAAAATTATTACACAACGTATCGATACAAATGCACAAAACAACATCCATTAACCCATTACCCAGGGCATGTGTACATACCAAACAAAACCGATTCATCAACCACCAACGCAAGAATAATAGAGGAGTTTTGTAAATTGTATTGCAGTAGCCAGTGCAAGTTTCTTTGAACAATTATCACAGCAATTGTATAGGAACTGGCACTGGGACCTTAGCAATCATATTTTTGATAGCAAACACACATTTCATTCATTATGTAGAAGACAACACCGTGCTGATCATTTTTATCTAAAGCAAAATTTATCAGCGCTAATGTTGAATTAATTTTTAATTTTTTTAACTTAAATGCTTTATCAGTTTCTTCTTCGTTAACTGTTTTATCGATATTATCGAATAATGGTGACCATATCTCCAAATTTATATCTGTTTCTGTCTCCAATCTATTTTATTCCAGTCCACTATCTAATATTTTGAGCTCATGATATTTGTTTTCGCTGCACGGCCCTTTTCCCTCAAATTTTCCTTCCGGAATTAACTGTTGTATATTATATTTTTAATTTATAATAATACCATCCAGGTCCGCAGTTTTTCTTTATGAATGTTTGTTTCTGTTGATTATCATAAATTTTTCGCTGTTACTTTTAATTGAAGACAATACATCATTGTCAGATGCTTCTTCACATTTCAATATGTTATTTTAATAAGATGTCTAGTATAAAATATTTGTGCATCTGATGCGTTCTGATACTTCTGTCTTTTTTAGAATGTATACAAGTATTTAATTATGTTTGTTAATGTTTAGTACGATCGAAGGCTTTTGGTAATACATAAAGCATAAAAATAAATTGTTGATGTCACGACAGTTTTTTTCTTCTTCTTCGATTTCATACATCTTATAGGTGGTCGTCCAGGTAGTCGCGGTGTATTTAGTTTTTTCTCTTTTGGAATCCTAACTAACCGATCATTCAGCCTACGTGATCTTTCCATTTTTTTCTCCGGTTTCTTGCTACATATCACACACTTCCCCTATTCCATCACTTCAATTCTGATCAAATACGTACATCCTGTTGTCGATCCAAGTGTACGCTTTAATGTTGTTCTTAAAAGACGTTTAGTTGTGGTGTTCATGACAGTTCTGTTTTAAAACTTGTATTCCAATCAGTACCTCTCACAGACCCATTGCAGAACTGATACCAAACTGGTTGGAGCTCGTATTTCCTTCGCATTTAGAGCTTAAGGCTCATTTTTTCCAGACCTTCTGCAGGAACGTGAGGTGGAACGCTTCTATATACGTAGGAGTTCTGACCTTTTGTTTTTTTGAATCGTTACTGTGTTGCGTTGTGACCTTATTTATCACATTGTAATGACAGAGTAATAAGGTTTTGATTTTACACCAGTTGTTAATAAATTAATTTTTGCTTTATGTAAGTTTTATGCATTCAAATCTCTTCAGTTTATTAAGTTTAAGAAATAAAACCTTTGTATATATGGTTTTACTTGGTGTGTAGCAGTTTACCGAAATAGAACATTATGCAGCAATTGTGGTAAACTGCATTAGCTTGGATAGATTTTTGCAAAACAACGCTAGTACATTCAGAATTGACAAACGCCAAAATTCAAGTTGTACGTAATATTTCCGAAAACATCCGATCCGAAATGTCCGAAGTAACTCGCAGCTGTGAGTAACGAAACTGACGTCGTAAAACTACACTTTTTCTACTCCCGTCTGTAAAATACCTAATTACCCACCGATCTAGCGTGCGGGAAGCGTCAGTTTACCACGTCAGTTTCGTTTCCCATGAATGCGAGCCACTTCGGACATTTCCGGGATTTTACCGCACGGATTTGGGAGCAATCGGATGTTTTCAGAGATATTTCCCACGCTTTGAATTTTGACGTTTGTCAATTCCGACGGTCATGTCAGTGAATGTATTCGTGTTGTTTTACGAAAATATACCCAAAAACCAACGGTCCTAGAAAGAGTATAGTATGCAACACGTTCGATTGTTGCATAATATACTATTTTGTATGCAAGATCCGTGCTTAATTTAGAGAAAGGCGTACAAAAAGATAATTTTTGATGAATTACATTGATAAAATAGTATATTATGCAACCAGTGCGGGAAATAGCATTTGGGACACGAGTTTATTGCAACGAGTGACTTAAAAAGTTTACCAAACGTGTTGCATACTATACTTTTTCTACGAGCGTTAGTTTCTGGGTACATTTTTGAAAAAACATCACTAATAAATTCAATGGCAGTAAATGATATTAATTTTGTTCAGTTGTTTATTAGAAAAATATTTATAGGGATCATTTAGGATAGTTTTGATTAATGTGGGCATAGCATAATAAAAAATGAATTGGTTTTGAAAAAATTGAGAAAAAAGAACAGAAATAATTTTTTCTTTTTATTTTTTTAATTCACCCCGTAGTAAAAATAATATTATCTGGTAACGACTTTTAATGTTTAAACGCACCAATACGATGTTTTAACACAAACAATTACTGGAAGACGCTGTACACCGTTGCAGAAAAATTTGCAAAAAAATGTAGAAATAAATCTGTTTCTGTAAACGGGTACAGTGAGAACATTGAAGTGATTCGCAAAATAGACTTTAGTGTTAATTATTACTCTAAGGACCTTAATATCAATTACTCTCTCCAATAAAATGGAAAAGAAAATGTCAAAAATAAAAAGACTAAGATTTATGTAATATTTGTTGTTGATTTACAATTTTAATTATATAGGTTGGACTGTATTTTATATAAATCATATTATAATTTTACATTACATAAGTTGGTCTGTCTTTTATATAAATTATTAAATTATTCTGTAAAGATGAATTAGATTCATTACTCAATTTCTGCAATATGTGTAAGGGTAAACTTATGAAATCAGATACCGCACAATATAAGCGTTTTAGGGACAACTTTCATTTGCTTATTTTTGTAGATTTACTTTTAACGTGGTGATGATTCTAAACATATATTTTATTATTTATATTACAGATTTAAAAAAAGTTTCAAGATGATATCGGTGTTGATTTCTGGCGGGTTCGAGAAATTTGAAACTTTAAAAATGCGTACCTTTAAAAGTAAACTAAAATGTTTACCCAATGAGGATTCGAAAAATTTAACATTTTTGACTGCACCGCGTTATTTTGCTTGATAATTTTTTTTTAATACTTTAAAAAATATATCAAATCTTATAAAAATACTAAAGCGTCATTAAATTCCGGTGAAGTCCAGTAACGAAAAATTTGGCAACTCAGGTCACCGCCGCCGCTGCACCAAAGAGGGGGGTATGACCGGCGATCCCCTTCCCCCTCCGACTGCCCTGCTCACGCACACATTTGCACAGGTTGTACCTATGAATTTGCCAGCCAAATAAAAAGTGGTCCTACGAGTTTTAGGGGAGTACCGAAAATCGCCATGATGATGATTGCGAGACTGTGACGATGTTAGAGTATTGCTAGACCCTCTACGAGGCGTTTTAGACGTGTTATAGTGTCGGAACGAACGGACGGACCTGGTGCACCTTCTGTAGACGATGTCCGGATTTTGATGGTTCGCCGCGTCCTTGGAGATATTCGATTGCCTTTTGGTTTTCCTTTCGCGCTTGGATCCTTTCTGGTGTTCAGTTTTCGGTGAGTTTGTCGATTTTGATGCGTTGTTGACAATCGTTTCGGATGATTTGAAATTAGTTGAAATAATTTATATATTATAATAAAGTTTTTTGATCATTATTATCATTATTAAAATTATAAAAATGTTGTTGCTGCTCTAAAAACGCAACATATATACTTTCCGTAAAGTATTTCATTTTTTTATAATAATGTAGAGTGTAGCATGGATGTAATAATGTAGAACAAAATATTCACGGGAAATCCACACTAGACAGAAACTGACTTGAAATCAGGTAAAGCCATACTTTACGCTTTCAACAGTATTTGTAATCCCTCCAATAATAAAATTTAAAATACTATTAATATTGATTAAAAGTTAATACTAATACTAATAATAATAATAATAATAATAATAATAATAATAATAATAATAATAATAACAATAATAATAATAATAATAATAATAATAATAATAACAATAATAATAATAATAAAACAAATTTGATACATCTACAAATTATATTTGAAACGCATTCACCAATGTGTAATAACGTCATAAAGGAAAACTAAGCAAAAATGTTTAAACAGCCAATCAAAAATTCATTGATGCTATAGGGCTCAATTTTAACCAGTATATATTTTAATTTCTCGTTTAAAAATTATATTTCAAGAAATGCGTCGGTTTATTGAAGGTTTTGTACACATGTAGTATGAGCTCTCCCTCCCCAGAATATTATTCGACATCTTATTACGAAATTTGCAAAATATGCTACCATAATAGCCCTTAGATTTAAAAATCCACACACCACTTTAATGCTATAAGCGATACTATTAATTTTTAGACTCAGATTATCAATAATGTTTTCAGTTTCTTTACGAATTTAAATCGTTGTATGGTTTTGTTTTGAATAGAATTCTAAATTTGTATCCTTTTTCGGTTGTCGATGTTTAATAATAATGTTTTATTGATATCAGTTGATATTTTTCGAAAATTGCTTTAGTAATACGTTTTGCTATTTAACACTCTAAAAGACGAAAATAGTGCGTATTTCAGTCAATATTAGGGATAGAGCTAACTTTCTATGGAACGCGCTGAATGTTTTTTAAAAACCTGATTGAGGGTTTTACACGCTTTTTTTAAAATGTCCAACTTTCTAAACGTTTTACCTAAAATAAACTTACATTTTGATATTTTAGAGAATATATTTCTACTACTTCTATCTTAAATCTATTCCACTTAGAACATTATTATTGTTATTACCGCCAAAAATGCAAACTGCAGAATACAAAAAAGTGTAAATTGTTAAAAAATTTAGAGAAAACAATTTCTTAACTATTTAATATTGTTAGAAAGCGTATATTGAATTGTTAATGGTGTTTCATTTGGTCTGTATCTTAAAAGTTACACTTTATTTAAAAATTCGAGTGCGGCACTGAATTCTTTATTCTGCATTCAACAAAATTATCATCGTAAATTCCCAAAGAAGAATTCGTGAATTATGCGAAAATTATCTGGCAGTTTTTTATTTTGAATTTATTATATTTTGCATTCTATTCATATTTTTCTGTAATAAAATGGTAAGCATATCAATAATACTAAAAATATTTTTGACTTTAATAAAATTAAGTTAGAAAACAAGTACATTTTCGAAAATTTCAAAATAAATGTCTATTTAAAAAAATATTCAGATTCCGTTTTGATAATCTCATTACGATACAGGGAGTATAAAATGTAAAGAGTATCTGAAACATTCAAAGTTTCTGCTTTACCATGTATTTAAAAAAATACTGAGATAACCCACCATAACAATGAAAACATAAGCAATCGTCTTGGATATTTAAACATCTTGTAGAACTGCATTTTTGTTTTGTCATTAATATCAAACTGAAGACGACACAGCCCAACACAAGTGTGCGAAATCCCGGTCGATTACTTGTGAAAATTGAAGCAGTTTTTATTGTATTTTGCAAATCGAATTAATATTTTTGACCTCGAGATTACTGATATATTTGAGTATTGAACGTTTTCAAACTTAAGCTTGTTACTCTGAAATCTGACGTTGATAGCAAACATCTTAATTTCGCATGAAGTTTATTAGATGATAGTAGCTGCTTGAAATTGGAACAAGGGCAAGTATATACCAAATTTGTCATATAATTTTATCGGAAAATTTTGTGATATGCCAATATGAATCTCGCATCTGCATCTCTTTTCTTGACTTTTTGCACTTAATAGCTTTGTGGTGAGATTAAATATTAACAGAAATATTTCTATGCTGATGATTCGCCAGTAAATATGTCCTTTAAAGTCCAGTTAATTTTAGATAGCGACAATAAGCTTTACCGTTTGAAGTTAGATCGAACACCTAATTTTATTGTTGCGAGTTGAAATAATTTTGATAGAGCTGAATTACAGATAAGCGCAACCCGATGTGAATTTATTGAAGTATAAGAAAATTTGTAGAATCCCTAGTAGGTTTAGAGAGACAATAAGTTATTATTACTGAGTTAACTACCGAGAGCGAAGGACTGATCGGGATGAGTCACAAGAACGTACTGTCTGGTGAAAAACGTGGAAACGACGAGACTCAGCAATTGCCGATATGTCCTTCTCGAGAGTTATTATAACAGGGTCAATTCGGTACGTGAGTAATACGATAGGAAAGACTAGTTAGAGTTCTCTAAACGATATACCGCTTTTACAACCTTTTATAGTTTTCATTTCGGAATGCCTTTTGTAAAGAGGAAGGGACCATTCTTTTCACCACGTTTACCACAAGCCAGGAACTGTGCCGTGGGGACTGTTGCATATTACGTGTAGGATTTGAAAGTAAAAATGATTTTTTCACTGCATGGACTAATAATAATCGAGGAATCTCACCGATCAAACCCTACTCAAATCCGTCAGTTTTCGTTATTTGTATGCACGAAATACCAACGTACGGTTCTGCAACATCGTTTTGGAATTGCGAGTTAATTTATTGAGGGTTAAAAAGAGGAACCCAAGCGAGGTAAGCCTGTGGATAGACCTTCATAAAAATTTACCAAAGTTAAATAAAGGGATTATGTCGTAAAAACGGTATATTGTTAGGAGAACTCTACCTTATAAACGAAAAACCTTCAATAAGACGTGCGAATTGCCTGATATTGTGGGAAAGTACGCATCTAGTTATTTGGGTTCCCTCGGTGAGTAACTTGGTGTCGACGACGATGCAATGGTTTATTGGTTTCTTTAGAGTATTAATTCTAAAATGAGTCTGTAACAAAATATTGGCACACACTGAAACTAAATATAAAATATAATATGACACATAGTCTAATCGCGAGCATTACATGGCAGCGTTTTCCCACAAAGCTGACTGAGGATCTAAGCCTCTTGTCGGACGCTTCTAAGAAATACTGCTTGAAATTAAATAATTAATTTAAATTAATTAAATTAATATTTCCAGCATTGGTAAGAATTTGGGTCTGGTAATGGACTACTAGTTGGGATTTACAAAACATATAGACAATTCTATTAAAAGAAGCCTCAAGCGTAATTTTATTTATTTTATTTCTTATTTTTAAAAGGTAATCAATATGGAAGTACATATGTATTAATGTTAAATGTTAAACTAAAAGTTGTCATACGAAAGCTTGGTTCTGTCACAGTATATGGTTCGTGACGTTGCCTTTGATGGGATGAAAAGCATTCAGCTTCGACAACCACTAGGTTCGGTTTATTTGTGGGATAACAAAATACTACAGAGGCGTTCATTGCCCAGCTCTTTATACTAAAATTTATGGACGAACCACCCTTGCGTAGAACGGCACAGCTGTTTCACTTGACAAAAATTTTGAAATATTGCCATTATATTAAAAAATTAGAAAAATAAATTAAATTCAAAATTCACAAAAATTCTTTTGTTATTCTTTTAATTAATTTATTAATAATTTATTTTATTTATATAGATAACATTAAAGAACTAACTACAGCAATAAATACTATTAATGATTTGCATCCCAAATGGATATTTAAAGCTTTAGATAAGTTGAAAGGAAGGCATCAACTCTGTATTCAGAAAAATGGACAATGTTTTCCGCATTTAGTGCAATATTCCTAATCAATAAACTAGTGTTGATATATTTAATATATTCGCTTGCCCTCTATTTCATTTTTGACATTTTTTATATACAACAATAATTCGAATTTTTTGTCAATTCAAAACATTTCTTTTTATTTTGCTATTTTTGAACAAAAGTAATATTGAAGACAGAGAGGGGGCAACATTTATAATCACCAGTTTTATGTTATTTTGCTTAATAATTAGTTTTTTCTCTAAGCGAAGTACCTATCAAACGTACATACTTTGCCAATATTTCAGACACTCGAGATAGAAACTTAATTAAAATAAGCAGCACTAGAACATGTTAAATTTTAATAAAGTCAGTTGAAGTACAATTTCCCACGTATTTGTTCTTTTAAGAGGATATAATAATTTATCAAAAAAACAGCGAGACTTGAATATATCACGCGGGAAAAGCATCATAATAGAGAGTTTGGTAGATTTAAAATAGGCAAGTCGGCACCTACTTCCGGTATAATTTTCGAAGTTAGTTTCCTAAATTCTAAGTATTTTATCTAAATAAAATACGAAATTTTGTAGGCCGTCCTAAGAATAGCATCTCATTTATGAGTTACCGAAACAGAAAGTATATTAAACTCGCTAAATGGACCTTGAGACTGATATTATTGCTCGCTTCTAGCGCAAAGCAACAAATTCCAAAGGTCCACAACCCAAACCCAGAAAACCTTCATAAGAAACACGCGTCTTTGTTAACAAAGAGGCAAATAAGTAATAAATATCCTTTTCGTCTGGTTCTAAACTGATATTTTCGGTAACGAAATCTCCAAAGACCAAGAAATCACTTGAAGAGATATGATTTTCCACGTAGGCATATAAATATTTAAATGTAAAAATTAGTCAAAAAATTAAAATTAACTGGGATTGACTTAAATGGGACGTTTCATTTCGAGTACCTAATTGGTATCCGTGTGCTTTTTTATTTTAACTAAATTATTAACTACACTCTCCGCAATAAGTTCGGCCAATCTACAGTCATATGGTTTATAACTTTTTCATAATTCCATTTATTTTAATTCTGTTTTTGTTATTTTAATAACAATTTTTTTTCGTTTTGAACAGTTTGCAAACTGTTGCTGTAATCTTTTTACATATCACGAATCTTTTGTTTTGGAATTTTACCAATATCTCTTTATATGAGATGTAAATTTTTAAATCAAACGCTGCATGTTTTGGTTAGTTTCTACGTTCCACATTAAAGATATACATGAGTAGCGAATATATGGATGAAGTTGGATTGCCAAGTAGCCCGGATTTCGACCCCATTGAGAATATTTGGAATGATCTTAAAACAGCAATACGTTGTCGCCCTGTGCAGCCACAAACTTTGCAGGACTTACGTCTGGTCTTGATGAAAGAAGATCATATTAAGTTATTCTTCAATTCCCTCCAATCTTATTAACACGATGCCAAGAAGCTATGATTGATGCCAGAGATTACAATATACGCTACGCTACATTGTAACATGTTGCTCGGTTACAAATTTCCTTTGCTAGGATAAGGAAACCCGAACTTCACTCTTCTATTTGTGATATATAGAATGAAAAAAAATCTTCCTATCAATTTTTCGTTTATGTAAAAAAATAAAAAAAAAAGAGTCTGGAAACGGAACGTTGCGTCACAAATCCCCATTATCATATTTCGTTGAATTCGCCCTAAAACGCACTTTCCGAATTTCTATCAAAAACCATATAATTCAGAAAACTAAATCAATACAAGAAACTTTTAAAACTTTTTTGTAGATCTTACCATTTTTCATTATCCCACAAAAAGTACATGTATTAATAAACGGACAAATTTTCTAAACCTTCAATCGGCTTGATTGAAAATTTCATGGTACCGAAGAAAAATATGCCAATTTGGACGCAAACTTGCTTTTATTATAGGTATAAGGCAACAACGATATTAGGGAAACAGAAGCTCCTAGAAATTTGCAAAAATAATCAAGTAAGTCCATCAAGAGGAAATGCTGAAAATAACTTTTGAGTTTCTGAAATAGTCACCAGGGGGCGTACTTGTTATCTTTAATTTTAAAACTCGGTTTAAAAAAAATTTGATGTTAAAAATAGTTACGGTTAAAGCTGTAAATACAATGGTGTCGAGCGTTTTCTTAAAATTACTTAATATTTGATGCGCTTCTCAGGAATTGTCAAAAATGCAATAAACATAAATCATAACCTTTTATTTGAATCTAAATATCATTTAGCATTAGCAAATTCGAGGCATCTGGACTGTAATAACAACCCGCAAATTGAAAATTTTTCTTAAAATTCAACTTTTTTTTTTTTAATGTTAAGTTCTTTTATTCATATTTTAGGTTAGGATAAAGATAATGACGCTTTTAAATTGCTTAAAACACTTATAACGTTGGATTAGTTCTTTTTCTATATAATTATTTTTTTATTTTTTACAAAACTTCTGGAAAGTTTCTTTGAAAAATTATTTTTTTGTGATTATGTTAGAAAATTCACCAAAACCACCACGAAAATCCAATTTCCCTAATACAGCACCTCGTCGCCCTTACTGCGACACCGGTTTATAATTTGCATGGGTTTTCAGTTGCCTTTCAGGGTAGTTGCTAAAAACACTTTGCCCTTTGAAAATAAAAAAACAGAATTCCAGCCCTCCATTTAAGAAATATTTCACTGTTTTAAACAAAAACTAAAAAAAATAATTAATTTCTTGCTTAAAATTATGTATTTAAGTATTATACAAAACTAACCCGAAATACATCGAGGAACGAAAAATCCATTTAAAATATCATCGCATTAATAAATGGTCCTCGCTTATATAAACGAAGTAATTTCCAGAACGGTTCTACGTCCCATTCTCCATAAATGTCTAGCTGCCGCTCACCGTGAATCAACCTGTATACAATAATTAAGTTGATTCACCGTGTACGTATGTACCTACTGCTACACATTATCAGTGGACTAATTTAAACGTTTGAAAAATGTTTATGCTGTCCTTAGAATTTCGCGATAACGCTAGATGCCTATAGGTGTAGATAAGAAAATATCATTTAATGCAAAAATCAGCAAACTATTCATTTTTTTTTATTTGTTTAAACGCGAAGATATTACTGATAAGCATTGTACAGGACAGGACCTGTAACATAACGGATTAGTTTTCAACAAGGAACATAATAATAATAATAAGTGGCGGTCCCGAGGTGCCCCAGTTGGCTTTCTCACTTTGTTTCAACTAGTCTTGGGTGAGATCCTGTTCTTCTGTTTTCTATCTTCTTGGCTTACCTTAGCCAAGTCTTGTTTTCTTTCGACCCCAATGCTATTAGGTTTCCGAGGGCTAGGGGTCTCTCTTTTCACAGCTATTTTTCTGGAAGCAGCTCTTAACAAAAAAAAAAAACCTTTTTTTTCTATGGACGGACAAACGAAGAGTACTACGTTTACGGAGCAGGGGAGGGAGACCCCAGTTCCGGTCGGTGTGGTGGCTACACGGGCAGACTCCCCCTTCCCCCCTTCGACCGTCAGCCAGCGACTGTCCAGCGTCTGCGGTGGCGCACCAGGCAGAGGTGCAGGAAGCAGCTACTGGTCATCCATTTTCTCAGACCGGTGAAAAAGCTAACTTCTTTGGAAAAAGAGACAGGAGAACAAGTGCAAGTAAATTGGAGGCCGGAAAGGAGAAACAAGGAAAGAAGGAAGTGTCATTGGTACACGACGTAGGTGACCCAGAAAATTGGCATATCATCGGGGATCCATTTGCAAAGAGAAGCTCACTCGCCAGAAGCCCTATATTTAATAAAAAAGAAGTTAATACCATGGTCCAGTGAAATGATGACGACGATGTATTTAAACAGAATACCAAAAGGAAACGGGAAGATACTCGCACTTCAAAACTGAGTATGTAAAACAATAGCTGTGGACATTTAGAAAAAAAAGACCTTATGAAGTTATTAAGTTATTGCTCAGAATTAAAATAACTTATGAAACTAATAATCAATGTAACCCCTAAACTAAAAAATAAAAAACACTATTAAGGATATCCATTTTCATGTACAAAAGATTATAAGGAAATATAAAGAACAAGAAGAGTATCTCAGAGAATCACTGGATGAAACAAACGCACAAAATAAAACGGTAGATGCTGGAGTACAAGTACATTTTAAAACTGAAATGGCGAGCAAAGGAGTACAAGTAAGTGTAGGCTATAACAACAGAGAAACAGATCAAATAATAACAACCCTAGGATATAGCAACAAATTTGAAGATTTTTCAGGACTATTGGATCAAAACTGGCCAGAAAAAGTGTATAAGAGCACAACTGTAGAAACAGGAAACCCTACGAAAAACAACTACACGGACGATATGACGCTAGTAGTGGACCACACTGAAAGAGGCGAAAAAGGACTCGCAAAAGCAATAATAAATTAAGATCCTGAAATCGAAGAAATACTCAAAGAAATTAAACGCGGAAACATAGAATATGTTACAAATATTACAAAAGCCACCACAAGTCGTGGGATCGACGTGGAAAGACGAAGGTACGTCTATATTCTTCCATACCATATCCAAAATGAAGGGGTAAATGACACGAAGGAGTTCTGTAAACTAGCGGAAAATTTTAAGAAGCTAGTCTACGAACAGAACAGGAGTAAAATATCAATTGCATTCCCAGAGAGACAGAAAAGAAAAACCGACAGACATGGAATAAGAAACTAGGAAACGAAACTGTAACGTAAAGGCGGCTGGCAATTCATATGCCGACTTACGGAAAAAGGTAAAACCGCAACTGGACCTTAACAGAATAGAAGTAAAAATTAAAACAATTAGGAAAACTGCTAATGATGCCCTAATCTTTACCGTTAAAAAAGAGATTAAAGAAAAAATACAGGACTGCGAGGCCACAACGAGGAAAAACACTATAACGCTCTATATCAGCATCATGCAACATCCCAATCTGAAGTCACAGACGCACTAAAAATGAGTACAAACTTAGATGAGAGTAAAATTATAATTAAATCAATGAGACCCGTCAAGTACGACTAACTCACTGCAACAGTAGAAATCCCAAGAGAGCCAGCGCTTACATTCATAAAAGCGGAGACAATAAGAATAGTCTGGATTAACTGCAAAATAAATGAAAAGGTAACAGTAATCCGCTGTTTCAACTGCGTAGAACACGGCCACGTAAAACGTGACTGCAAAGCCCCAACCGGTGCATGTTTGAACTGTGGAGAGGAGGAGCATAAAGCTAAACAATATAAAATTGGACCCCACTGCACGAAATGCAATATAGAAGGACACAGAGTAGATCAAATTAGATGCCCTCATTTTAGAAAAGCTGTAGAGGAGTTAGAACCAAAAAGAATGAAATCACTAAGTGACTCGAGAAAGGGAGGGACAGCATACAAAAATGGGCCTTAAATTGCTACAGAGAAAGCTAGGGCGGGCGCGGGCAGCACATGACCTCGCCAACGCTACTATTAAAGAAAATGATATAGACATCGTTATGGTGGGTGAGCCAAATAAGAAAATCCTTGCAGGCAGGGAGTGGATCAAGGACACCAGAATGGACGTAGCAGTGCGATTTATCAACAAAAAGACAGAAGTAATAAATGTCTCGTGTAACGAAGGATAAGTGTGCTTTAAATTAAAAAACTGCTGGCTCTACTGTTGCTATGTTGCTACATCTCCCCAAACATTGCAATAGAGAGATATAAAATAGAAGTGGACAAGATAATGAATAAAGCTAAGCAAAAAGCTGAAAAATTTATTATCCTAAGTCGGCTCAATGGGGATCACTCAAAACAGACGCAAGAGGAGACTACTGGCTAGAATGGCTCTCTGCACTAAACCTCGTAATACACAACACTGGCGGTACACCCACATTCGTTAGGGGCAAAAGCGAATCATTCATAGATGTAACCTGTTCTACAACCAAAATAGCAAGAGATATAGTCCACTGGAAGGTATTAACAACCGAAAACCTAAGCGACCATCAATACATACACTTCGAATTACGTGGAGCAAAGATATCCAAAACTAGTTACGAAAAAAGAAAAATAGAAATACATTGCAAAAATTTTAGTGCACTACTGGAACTACAACTTCAATCCGAAAACGCGTCAGACAAGAACTACCAACGGACTACAGAGCTAATTAAAAGAGCCTATTCTGTCAGTTCTATTAAAAAGAGTAGAAACCAATCCTCACTGGCTCCATATTGGTGGAATGCTGAAATTGCCTGCAAAAGAGCCGAATGTATAAATCTGAGTAGAAAAATGGGCCGCATTTCGTAAAAGAAAAACAGAAATCCCGGAAAAATTATAAATGGTGCAAGAGAGAGCTGCGCAAAAACATAAATACGTCAAAGAGGAAGCACTGGCAAGAACTGTGAAATGAACTGGAAAACGACGAAACGGCCAAAAATTGTAACTAGAAGCTTGAAAACCTCCACTCCATACGAGCTAGACTTAACGAAGAAAAAAGCCCCAGTTGAGGAGTTGTTCCCGCGGATGCAACACGTGGGTCAAAAAACCAGCAGTGAGTGGTTTGAAACCTTTGACCCTAGACTACGCTGCGCTGCGAGGCTGCGCAGAGCATGAAAAATGGCAGAGCTCCAGGATTAGATGGTATTCCGCCTGAAGCAATTAAGGAGATGGTAAAAGCTGTACCAACATATATGCTAAATGTTCTGAACAAGCTGTTAAAAGATCAAATCTTTCCCGAAAAGCGGAAACTCGCAAAAATAGTTTTTATACTGAAAGGGGATAAACCTCTTGAAAGCTTATCGGCATTCAGACCTTTGCGCATGCTGAATACTATCAATAAGCTATTTGAAGTAGTCATAAGGACAAGGCTTGAGGAAGAGATCAAAAGAAATATGGGTCTTCATGCAAATCAATTTGGTTTCCGTAAAGGAAAATCAACAATTCAAGCATTAGACACGGCAATAAAAATAGCAAGAGAATGCACAAAACCGTGGTGTGTGCTTGTAAGGCTGAATGTTAAAAATGCATTTAACTCAGCAAATCATATAGGAGAACTGAAGAACAGACGCATCTCCCAGTACCTGACTAACTTGATCTCCATTTACCTGGAAAATCGCATGGTCCAAGTAGTAAAAGGTGAAAACGTCAACATAAGTGCAGGGGTCCCACAGGGATCAGTTCTAGGACAAACACTCTGGAACATAGCCTACGATGGAGTACTCAGAATGGACCTTACAGATGCCACCATATCGATTGGTTTTGCCGACGACTTGGCACTAGTGGTGACAGCTGAAAAAGAACACGTAGAAATACAAACCAATGCCTGAGACGAATCATGATGTGGATGAAATCGCATAAGCTACAGCTGACCCCGCAAAAAACAGAAATGCTCATCCTGAAAGGTAAAAGAAAGAGAGACCACATACGAATCAATCTGGGTGCGGTGGAAATAAAACCCAGCAAAACCGTAAAATATCTAAGTATCACTTTGGACGAATGGCTTAGCTTTAAAAGACATATTGAAAACACAATAGAGAAAGTCGAAGATCGGGTGGCAAGGCTAACAGGCTGATTCCAAATATAAGAGGACCTAGTAGTGGCAAGAAAATGGTGTTATGTAGAGCGGTGGAGAGTATTATCCTGTAGGGGGCACCCATATGGTATACAGCATTAATGCAAAACAAATATAAGGATATGATGTCCAGAATCCAGCGAAAAATGCTAATCAGAATGGCATCAGCAAATAGAACCGTCTCAACCGCCGCTTTACAGGTTATAACAGGGGCTATACCCATTGACCTTCTTACTCAGGAGAGACGATATGTATATGAATAACCTAAACAACAACCTAAAGCACTCAAAGATGACTGCAAGAACCAGAAGCATACAAACCTGGAAACATAGATGAGAAAATAATTATACAAAAGCCAATGGACTAAAAAACTTATAAACAACATAGAAGACTGGGTATATTGTGCTTTTCGGCACGCTGACTATTATCTAATACAAGCTATCACAGGCCATGGGTGTTTTAGGACAAACGCCAAAAAATTTGGAATGGATACAACTGACACCTGTATATATTGCAATAAAAAAGACGATGTAGAGCATACAATCTTGAAATGTGCGAGATGGAGCGTAGTACGAAACAACACTTACCAAACACTAGGTTGCATACTGGATCCTCGAAACTTAGTTCGAAAATGAGGAGCAGTGGAAAACAATACACTATATGATTAAATCCATAATAAGTCAGAAGGAGAAAGAGGAGAGAAACAGACAATATGGCAAGACAACCGGTTTAAGAATAATCTCAGAAGACTAGACAACCTACCATCTATGATGTCATGTCAAACACGGACGGCTTCATGGATGCGATGCAAGGTGTAGAAATAGAGACGTTTTAATGGGTTAGTGTCCCACATTGTTTCGCACAGATAAAATACGGCAACTCGTGCATGATGCATTTCCTCTCTTAAAATAATAATAATAGTAAATATAAATAAATACCCTCTCCAGGAAAAATCCAAGCTCATTGTACATAAATTTAAATGCCAAAGAAATTGGAAAAGATGGCAGACCGCCCTCAGGAGAAGAAGTAGTAAGATTTTGGAGTAATGTATGGAGTCAACCACAACAGTCCAATTTGGATACCAGCATAGGAAAAAGTCTCGGAGATACTATAGTGGATCAAGTGCACGCATGCAGCCCATTTCAGAACGCGATTAGAGACCCTTGGACGAAACCATCTTTCTTCACTCAAGGCATAACAAACATGAGTCCAAAATCGAACCAAACCCGGAACCAAAAGATTACAGGCGGGGGAGCATAGGAAGTAACAAGTGGATATTGATTGACTGTGTTGCTACCAAACAAGTAGTGACAAGGAAAATATCATCAGCCGCTTTGATAGACTTGATATCGGAAAGCGTATGACTGTGTTCCTCATTTGTAGATTTTGAGAGTGTTTCATACCGATAAATTGGAACCTAAAATATCAATATCTTATTATAATATTAATATCAAGGATTATGAACAGGTGGGAAACCAGTTGTAGGTAAATGAAGTCAAATATTTTACACAGAATATAAAAATATCGAGATGGATATTTCAAGGGAATAGCTTAAGCCTACTATTATTCTGCCTCCTGAGCATTATGCTGAATGCCACCAATCAAGGCTACATAATATCAAGAAATTAAAAAGTGACCCTTTATCACTTCCTATACATGGATTACTTGAAAGTATATTCCAGTAACAAAGAACAACTCCAAAGTCAAGTAGAACTAGTGGCCAAATTCACAAAGGACAATCGAATGGGATTAGGAATAGAAAACTGTGCGTTTATAGTTGCGAAAAGAGGTGAGCGCCAAGAATCTAATAATATCAGATTAATGGACAAAATGGATTTTTCAGACTGCCATTGCACGAAAGATAAAGTGGGCGCTAACCGCTGACCACAAAGCGATGAAGCAAGAGGTAGGGGAGAATCTTATGAATACGGTTGGCTCCAGCATGAAAACTTTCGTCTACGCGGGCGCCCAAATTCAAATTATTAACTCATGGGCTCTAGCTCTGGTGAACCCCCACACATTTGGTATTTTAAAATTACTTTTATATTATATTATTTTAAAACACCGCGCTCATCACCCGTCACCGTCAAACAGCAGGCTTGATTTTCCTAGAAATAAAGGTGGAAGAGATTTAGGCGACCTGGAAATGAAGCATGCGGTCCAAATAATGAAATTGTATACTTACTTCACTAACTCCAAGGCAAATCTGCACAGAGCGATAGTGGCAGCTGACAAGAACTCCTCTCCGCTGAACCTGACTTGTGCAATTCCTCCTGAAACAAAAAAGAACCTTCAAATGCTAGAAGAAGACTGGAGAAATAAACAACTACAATGAAGATACGCCGAGGCGCTGTGCACAGGGTCGTCTGAGACCTGAAACAGAGGGAGGGAAAATTACATTAGGTACATCCAGAAAAAGGAACTACCCGATGACCAGTGTAGGGTCTGTTCAGCAGGAAACTATTCAGCATCTGTCGTCTGGATGCCCAACCCTCGCCATAAGAGAGTACACGGAGCAGCACAGCAGAGTTGCAGGACTATTTCAACAAGAAATATGCAAAAATGCGATCTGAATAATACAATAGCGCTAACTAACACTACATTAAAATAATATATGCTTCATTTTGTGAATTTATGAATCTTGAATATTTGAAAATTATTTTAAAGTTTAATTTAGTCTCGTACTTAACATGATTCTCTAAAATAAAAAAAAGCAGCAATCTTAAAATCTCCCTTAAGAGTAAATTTTTTTCTTTTTCTGGAGAACTAGACAGAGCTTTTGTCGGGCAGCCTATATCATCCCCGTGGCCTAAAAAGTATCGGCGCGGCGGTAGGGGGGATGCTGGAAATAAAGATGAAAACATTGCAGGTTTTATTGCGGTATTGATTATAAAATCAATAAAATATGGTCCGGGTGCTGGGTGCGGGCGGCGCGGGGGCAGAGCGCGGGGAGGCACGAGAAGAAAACGGGGAAATTATATATATATAAATAAATATATATATATATATATATATATATATATATATATATATATATATATATATATATATATATATATATATATATATATACGGCCGATTCGCACAAACATTTATCCTACTGCGAGGGAATTAAAATGTACATGCGCCTACGACGCTATCCCGGCGCCGGGCGTCGCGGCGTCCTATGGTCCGCACATTCCTAGCTACGAACGTAATGATTTTTACGGGGGGTGGAGGGACGAGATGGTTTTTCATACGCTCGAGCATCAGTACCCTCTCATTAGCATGGGCGGCGCAGCGCACGCTTCAAAGTTAATACAATCATTTTCGATGGGCATGAAACAAACTGCTGTTTCGGATTCATCCAGTATATTAAATATGTCGGAAGAAGTATCACAGAGAAGGATCGCATGTCCTTTATTACATTTGGTAATAATACAGTTTATTTGCAATACCAAATAAAAAAACGTAATATAGAAACACTTCACATATTAAGCAAAAAAAAAATTAAAGCAATCTAAAAAAAATAGAATCAGGCCTATTCTGTTAAAGTCCTTTATTAAATTTAGTATTCATAATAAGGTTTGCTAAACAAATACGAAAAGAACATAATACACAAATACTTCAATATGCAATCATATTAAGCAAAGAATATTTAAAACAATTTAAAACATATACAGGATCAAACCTATTCTGTTTCAAGTAAGTCAACCAGTATATTAGATGTGTTCATTATTACATTACATTATACTACATTACATTATATTATTACATACAAAAATATAATATAGAAATACTTCAATTCTTTTAAGCAAAGAAGAGTTAAACAGTTTAAAAAAGGAAATAAAATCTTTTTTAAACTATTTTGTTTCTAGTGGTATAGTATATTAGATGTATCACAAGTAGTACCACAAGGAAGCATCTTAGGTCCTTTATCATAAGTAGTAATAATATAAAAGTTTATTTATCATACCAATGAAAAAAAAACATAATGTAGAAATACTTCAATCATATTATTCAGAAATGTTTTAAAACAATTTAGAAAAGATGAAATCCTACGCATTCTGTTTCTAGTTAGTAATCATAGTTTTGGTTAAAGATTCTTGCCAAGTAACAGTGATAGCTAATAATCTGTATTCTGTTTCTCCAAGTTGGCCAGAGCCAATAGAGACAATTACAGAGAGTTGTCTGGTTGCTTTCTATAATATTAGGTTTATTTAATTCACGCCACTTCTCCCTAGGGTTAGAGTTTTGAAATGTTGTTGTTTCTTTTTTTCTCATTGTCATGGTTCTGTAGTTCCTAATAATTTTAGAATAATTGTAATGCACAGATTGGATTTTTTAAATTTTTTTGGTTTCTCAGTAGCTATTGTATTTGCAAAACTATTTACGCTTGAGTTTTGAAAAGTGAGATTTTCGCATCAGTACTACTTGAATAAAGAACATTGCGCCAAGGCGCACTCTGACGGTCTTGCTTAAGCTCCTCTAGATTCTTCTTCTCTCATGCCTTATACGGTTCGAATGTTCGCGATCAGCATCGGTATTCGAACTTTATTGGCAGCACATCTGAATAGCTCGGTGGAAGTAGTACCCCATTTGCGAAGGTTTGCCAACCAGGAGATTCTCCTTCTACCCGAGCCTTTTCTTTTTTTTTAATAGGCGATATTTATTTTCATTTCTCATGACGTGTTCAAAGTTTACTCAAGTTTACGTTTTTTAATTGTGAACAAGAGCTGTGGCTGGCATCTCAGTCTCTTCAGGATTCTTCGGTAAATCCACATTTCAAAAGCATTAAATCGTTTCTCCATAGCCTCCGATATTGTCCAACTCTCCACTCCAATACAGAAGCAATGGATAGATGTAGCAGTTTACTTTTCGTTTTTTCAGCTATAAATTGAGGTCTCTATGGTGAGGTTTTTCATTGTAGTGAAAGTGCTTCGAGCTTTTTCTATGCGACATTAGATCTCCACAGAATGACCCCCTGCTTCAGACTTCGTTATTGACGAGCAGTTCTGTATATGGTGTTGGAGTTTTGCTGATCACCATGTACTTTGTCTTTCTGGTACTAAGTTCTAGACCACAGTCGTTGCTGGTAATATTTAGAGACATCACTAGTTCTTGTAATGTTGGTTATATTTTCTCCATTTATGTTTATTCTCTGCCTTACTCCCGACGAATTTTTACAGGTTCGGAGTATTTTTTCTGTATGCGCACGACTGCCTTGGTATGAATTCCTACTCGGTCCAGAGATTCCATCATTTTACCATGTTGACACCTATCGAACGCCTTAGTGTAGCCCACAAGAGTGTCTCAAGTATTTCGAGCGCATTACGAAACCCAACTGGAATATGGCTCATGGCTCATTAGACTAATTGTTCTAAAATCTTCACAGGATTCTAGATTAAGCTTTTTATTGCCATGTACACGAAATTTATCATTTGAGCAGTGCACTGAAGAATTAATGGCTTCAAATACATTAAAAAATGATCGGCAATATCCAAGTTTAAAACACCAGTCTCAGTAAAACCTCCAATATTATAATTTTTTAATAGCGATGATATGTAAAAGTTGCCAAAGTTCAATAGACTCGGAAAACTATATTTTAATGTTCGTTGTCCATAAACTGCAGATGAAATCCCAGCAATTTTTCGGCATGCCGCAAAAAAAAACACGTATCGTTAATGATTAAATAAGAGTGATGCACTTTGTACGTCAATAAAACCGAAAAAAGCTAACGTTAATTAGAAGTCAAACGTGCTTAACTAGTAGTAGCGGCAAATGCGGTACCGTATTACTTTAAATGAGATCGATAAAACATAATGATAAGATTTTAATATTTTGCGCTTAAAAAATGACTCCGAAATTTTTTATTGATTTTAAATTTGTATAAAATATACCGAAATTTATGAGGAACTCAACGTGAGAAAAGTGCCCCTTTAAGACTTGTCCTCCACACTTTTAGTTAAATGTAACATACTTTATTTTAAAATCCTTTAACTAACAAACAAGTAAAACAGAAGTCGTTTTTATCAATTATAATTTTGTGAAACAAAAGATGCCATGCTTTTGTTTTTGAGATACAAAGTAAAACTGAAAATTTAGCCATGGCAGTTACCGTTTCTATTTTAAATATCATGTATCGTATCAGTCCAGTGGCTTACTAATTTTTTTTACAAAATATGTAATTTTTAAGATAATTGAAGAAGTTGTGTTTTTTAAATATAAAAAACTATATATTTATATTTTATCATACATTTTCACATATAAAAATATGCACTGGTTTTTTACGTTAATTTTATTCCAGTTAACATATCATTATTATTATTATTATTATTATTATTAATATTTTTGTAGAACAAAAAATTAGGTATTTCTGTGAAGTGTAAGTTTTGAAATGCAAGGCAAAAGTGTATTCAGTTAATCCTTTTATAATAGTTAGGGAACATTTGAAATATTAAATAAAAAAACTACTTGTTGCCATGCCAGATTGTTAGTTCGTACCCCATATTGGATTCTAAACAAAGTCATACCCAAAAATTAAATAGCTTAGTCCAATTTGTTCTACTTAATGTTTAGTATTTCTTCATTTTTTTTATAATAATAATTATTATAATAACAATAATATGTTAACTAGAATGTAATTAGGATAGAATACAAATATATTTTGTAAAATATCGAAATATATCTTTATTTCATATATATTTAGACAATAAAACAACAAAACAAAACAACAAGTTCTTATTTTTGTGTTCTTGGACCGTTCTGTATATGTTAAAATCAAGACTTTTTTCTTGAGTATATATTATGGTCCGTTACGTAAAGCAAAGGAAGAAAGTTTCTAGTTCAAAATAAATTTATTTAACGTTTCGACCGGTGTATTCGGTATTTTTCAAAAATATCTAAAAAAATGACAGGGTTTTATACAAGGCAACGAGAACGCGAATAATAAAACTTACCCTAATTTTGCAGTCGATGTAGAAATAAAAACACTCAGATACAACACACGACGGCACCATTTAAATTGTAAAAATAGAACTGTAGATATAAAATTGTAAAACAGAAATATAAACGGTGTAAATATTGACAATAACAATTTGTATGCGCGTGTCTGCGAATCTATCGTGCGGACCGAGATATCAATTGGCATGCGAAGCAGAACTGCGAATGTACGTTTTTTTCCGGCGATATTTACTTCATTTTTTACTTTAGATTTAATTTTGTAACAGCTACCCTTATTTATTTAGTTTTTAGATTAATATTTTATATTTAAATCAGAATTGTATGGTAAATTTTACTAAGGCCTTTTGTGCCGGTTTTAAAGTTTATGGATTTTTTGTTTTTTTGAATTTCTCTTGATTCGTAGAGTTCTCTTTTTTTAGTATTAGGCTCTGTTTTCAGTATCTTTACATTTTGAAAATCGAATAAATGTTTAGTTTCAGTGTGTATGAATAGCTGTTTTGTTGGTTTTGTCAAATTTGTGTCCATTCATTCTATTTTTGATATACTGACTCGTTTGTCCAATGTACACACTATCGCAACCCGAACATGGAATTTCATGTACTATGTTACTTCTTTTTTCATATGGTATTTTTGCTTTAATTTTAGAGAAAAATTGTTTTTGCAAATTGTGACCCTTATGACCCATTTTGACGTCATGTTTCTTTAGAATACCTTAGATGGTTTCGGATAGGCCTGCAATGTATGGTAACGGTATAGATTTTGTTTTATTGTTTTAAAATTTGTGTTATGTTGAAGACCGTTGTAGAATTTATGAATTTTTTAAAAATTTTGCCTACTAGATTTTGCGGGTAACATGCATGCATGCCTGGCTTTTTCTAACGCTTCCTTTCTAAATTCAGGATCAGACAGCATAATTGCCCTATCTGCCAGACCTATTACAACAGATTTTTTTTGGGCGATGAGGTGGTTCAATTTAAAATGTAGGTACCTAGTAGATTTGCTTTCGATATTCGATGTTCAAGTTATTCCCATATAAATTTAAGTTGTTTACTAGTTTTGAATAATTTCATTTTTAAATCTCTTCTGTTAGATGTAAGTTGTTCAGAATTTTATTTAGAATCCAAAAATGCAATAACATACTGCGTATTCCATTTAAAATTTACCACGACTACATAAGACACCATCCATATTTAAAAATAGTGTTTAAAGCTGTACTAGTTACTCATAGATACTTCAAAATTTAGAATCTTAAAATAGGGTTTTATTGTGCGGACTTTAGTGTAAACAAAATCAGTTACACTAAAACGGAAACTAACTGAAACTAAACAAAACATTTAAAATTCGGAGCAAACGTGAACCTGAAGAATGGAAATTCATAAAGGCTTCTACCAAATAAAAGTACAATACTCATTTATGTAAATGATTTTGCTTAAACCAGTGGTTGAGCTCTCACAAATTTTGATATATAAACTAGACTCGTATTTTATTTTATTTAATTGGCTTTCTGTAAGCTTTTGCAACAAATAAATAGCAGCTATTTTGGCTATTAAATGGTCTCTGATAATACACCCCAAAAATATATCCACTTTCTCATAATTGTTATTTTTTGCGTTAACATAAGCCAAACAAATTATAATAATAATTACGAAATGTCATTACCGTTTGACAACTAAATTATGTTAGGAAAATGGACCCCTTTTTTCCATTTTCCGCTCATAAAATATAAAATTTATGTATGCTTTCAATTTGAAATACCTTATATGGGTCACTTATTTTTGAAAAGCTCAAAACAAGTATTTCAAACTTTTTATAAAAAAAAACAACTTCAGTGTATATATCAAAAATTTCGATACTAATAAGAAAGATAGGCCATGAAAGCATCAAAAATGGGACACACTTTACATAAAGCTATGTTTCGTTTTAAATTGTTTCGCCAGTGGAATTTTGACAAAATGTTGCTACTTTCTTGCGATACCACAATCCTCTTAGTATTTTTGTCGCAAAATTAATTATTGTCTTCTCTCTCGACTGGCTTAATAGGCAATGCGGGGAAACAAACCCCCATTTACATCTTGCAGGACGAAAGCAGAAGACAAATCAACGATAGAGGAAAATATTTGTCTCTACAAAACACGATCACAACTCATAATAATCAAGGGAGGATTCTTCCCCTTAAAGCCTTGCGCCCTTTCTCCTCTTTTCTCCCCTCGATCGGTCCCTACTGCTTCCACATTTTAATGCCAGTCGCCCAGGTAACAAAAAGCGCGGGGGTAGGTAAACAGATACTAGAAAGTATCGCGTATGATTATATACTGCTCGTCTAAGGGAAAGGTTGAAAATGTAGTATTAGAGATACATTTTATGCCATGAGAGGCTATAGCCTCTAAATCGCTTTATAAATAATTGGGACATCTTTTGGGGTATCTACTCGAAGCACATACCAACTTCATTTTTAAAATATTATATTTATTATAATATTATTACATCATAATAATATTATTACATATTTGGATTCTAAGGAAAACAGTCTAAAATATTTGTATTTATGAGCAAACTAATAGAAAAACAATGTTTTTTCATTATTTTAAAAATAGGAACATTCTATAAATTTATATATATTTTGCATGAACTAACAGAATATTAGCGAGAGTCCCCGAAAGTAAAATATAGTTTTTATGATTCCCAAATATGTCGACAAAAAATTGCCGCGTCGGGGCGTGGCGGCATATTTTGAGAAAAGCCCTTTTATCGTTGCGTTTGTTGTAGGCAGTAGTTTCGTGATATTATTGAGCATTGTGCAGTTAAAACTTTTTTTGAAATGCCAAGACTTTGTAAAAAGATTCTAGATACATTTTGGTAGATTTATGATTATTTTGTGGTCAAGAAATTTGGACGTATAATTACAACCCTGTTTAAAAAACAATACCAGGCTTATTTTAAAGTAAAAATTGGTGATCAAGTTAAAACTTGGACCTCACATGTTGTTTGTACGGTAGTGAAGAAGGTTTAAGACATTGAAATAATGGAACTAGGCAATTCCTACCTTTTGGAATACCTATGATATATATGATATATATGTGATCCTGCCAATTTTAAGAAGATACCACCAGTTTTCCTGAACCTGAAATAGATGAAGATACGTTTAGTGATGTTGGTAATATATGGAGTATTTTTCAATAGCCACAGTTATTTTCACATTTAGAACTCAAGGACTTAGTAAGAGGCTTAGGTCTACCTCAGATTCTTTTTGAAATTACTGGCCCAAGGCGTTAAAATTTCATATTTTAAGAAGCGCGAGACAGAATTTATGGACTATTTTGAAGAAAGAACTAAAGACTTTTTATTAACCCATCCAAGAGAAGCCTTAAAGCTGTTCTTTGGCGCAACGGAAATGTTGTTGCGTTTGTAACTGTTGCTCATTCTGTACAAATGAAATATGCTGCGAAAATCTGGAACCACTGTTTGAGAAAATCAAATACAAGGACTATAGTTCTATGATTTGTGGCTACTTAAAAATCGTCTGCAGTTAGGATATACGAAAGACCACTGTTTTTGTGTGAGTGAGATAGTAAAAACAGATAGCAACACTGGGTGAAAAAGTGGGATAGAAATATTTTTCATGATAGTCTTATTGATCCACAATAAAATCTTTTACCACCGTTGCATATTAAATTAGGATCTTGATGGAAACTCTCCCGCTCTCTAGGTCCTTAAATAAGGCGATTAATGGAAGATCAAGACTTTTTAAATACCATGATTGAATCTGAAATGGTTTCATTTACTGCTATTATAAAAGGTTTCCCAGGAAACAACAAATATCCAAATTACAAAAACATTGTTAGATAAATTTAGGGAAATGGGCTGAGTATAAAGCTACACTTTTTACACTCACATCTGAGTCACTTTCCTGAAAATCTTGGTGGCGTTAGTGAGGAGCAAGGTGAGAGATTCCACCAAAATATAAAATATATGGAACGCAGATATTAAGGCCGGTGTAAGGTTACTGCCACCACTACACGACGTTTTTCGGCCAAGAGGGAGAAATATTCCAAAAATAGACTTAACTATTGTCTGAGACTTTGTTAGTTAATTTAGATTTTTTAATTCGGTTTTTGTTCTTGTACTGAATAATGTTTAAATCAACCGAGATCAATTATAAATTCTTTTAATGTTGATAAAAAACCTTACGTAATAAGTATACTTATACAAATGTCATGTCGAAATCAACTTTCAAAAGTTTAAATTGTTGATACTTTTATGATGGTAAAATAGTATTACAATTTTAGTGGTGTCTACGATGTATGCAACTTCTAATTTGACAATAACAAGTTAAACGAAGTGACTCAGAAATCTAGGTTTTCACGTTCTCCGGGCTTTTTGTATACTAATGACTGTCCTAGAGAACTCTTACATACAGATTCTGAGCAATAATTTGCGGGATACTGCCTTATAATTTCTTTCAGGTGATCAATATCACGGAAGGGTCTGTGCTTGTGACTAATTTCTTCTAAAGATCAAACAAGAAAAAACGGGTGTAATGTCTAGCGACCCTGTGAGGCCAGGATACTTCTGAAAGGCATCTTTATCTCCCAAAGTCCTTTTTAGCATATTTTTTTATAGGAATGACATTTATTTGTAATTAAGAGAAACGCAATAATTACAATCGTCCCATTTATAAAAACCTTGTAAGCCCAAGAAAAGTTTTTGTCAAAGCCGCCAAGTTGTTTAAATCCGTTAACCCATTTTGAAGTTTACAAAATTGTTCGTATTCTCCCCACTACTTTCCGTAAAGAGATTGAGCAAACAGTTTTTTTTTTTTACAAAAAAGGATCCAATCTACTTCTGTTATAAAATGACGTGGATTAACCACTTATTTTGTGAAAAATTCGATAAAGGGGCAATTTTTTCATAAATTTTCCTAAGTAAGAACTTCCGAAGACACGGCGTAGCTCTTTTAATATGTATTAGGTAAATTCATCAAGAGAAAATGCTGAAAATTAGCTTGAATTTTAAAATTTGGTTTCCATAATTAAAGTGCATCTCTCCATCTCTGAAAGGAAGGTGATTGGGAGTGTTCTAACATTTTCTTAATTAAATATGCATATCAACAGAAAGACTTAACTCAACTTGGATAACTTTTCCTAGGCTATCAACTATAAGTGACGCGATTGCATACTTTGCTACCAGGTGGTAAGTGCAACGATATGACTTTTTTATTTTTATTTTTATTTCAGATAGTCAAGTAAAGACCAACACCCAGTAAAGTAAGTAAAGTATCAGCAAAAGAACTTCAACGCTCGAAAAAAAGTTGGATTTTGGAAAAATTTAGCAAAAAAATATTAATTTATTAATTAGTATGCCCATGGTATTTAAAATTAAATTAATATGTTATTATATATGTTTACTGTTCTTTTAGAATTCCTGCCAATATTTTCACCTATTTTTCTTTTAAGAATTGCGTATATTTACTTACTCACGAATTATGTGTGGAATACTAACCATTTTTATTACTGGTTGACGTATTTAAGTAGTAAAATGTGGAAAACAATTTAAAAAGTAAAATCCGACCAAATTCTATACATGTGTCATGTCGTTATATGATGGTTGTGAAAATCTTTTAATTAATCATGCGTTTAAATTTTGATAAATATTTAGTGCTTGTCTTAGTTTATCGGGATGTAGTGCCTAGAAGGAGGGAAGAATGAACGAAGAAAAATACTGATTATTTCAGATTATTTACTACTTAAATAATTCAATAATTAATAAAACTGGTTAATCTTCAACAATGGATTAGTTTTGGTTAGTTTATTAAACCTAATTATTATTAGAAGAATACGTGACAATAGTAAATATTTGCAAAGGGTTAAGCATGTCAAAACGTAGCAATGTCAGCTACGAGGTGATGTGCGCGTCGAAGGGATTGTAAAAAAAGTAATAAACATTATAACATTTAACATAATTATATCAATATAACATTTTATTTTTATTTCAAATATCATTTGTCATCCTCAATTATAAATTAGCGTTTAATTTACTGAATTCCAGATAATTGAACTTATTTTTTTCTCATAGTCATATCGTTTTATTTATATTTTTGGTTAGGCTAAAGATATTGAGATGTGGTTTTACTGGATTTTTGAGCCCTTATTTGGTTATCTAATGGCATAAATAAGTAATGTCGTTGCATTTATTCTTTGGTCAGAAAATTATATTTTTTGCGATTGTATCAGCCACGGCATCGCTCAGAGCACCATTTGATCGCCTAGAAAAAGCCCTTTTTAAAGTCTCCAAGCAAACAGCATTTTGAGTTACCATAGTTAACATTAGAAATATTTTAAACTAGGATGCTCCATATATTACCTCATCATCTGATCTGTCACACGATGAACTGTACAGTCGAGTCACATTTTTTCCATAAAACTCAATCCGCCGTTCAAAATGAATAACCATACATGAAAAAAGCTTCCTTAAGACCTCTTACAACGAGTAGATACCTAAAAATCTTTGAGGTAGTTATTCCAGAACCCTTAAAACATTAATTAATTTACAAAATTCGATATAATTAGCCAAACTTAAATTCTTTTATTCATATTTTAGGTTAGGATTGAGATGTGGTATTTACTGGATTATTGGGCCCTTATTTGGTTATCTAAGTATATAAAAGAGTCACGTCGTTGAATTTATTCTTTTTTCTGAGAGTTATCGTCAACAATCTAGGCTCTTAAGGGTATTTCTTGATAACCACATTACTCAAAGTTATCAAGGGCCTGTTAGATGTTCTTTACAAATCTTCTGCATAGTAAATATATAGGTAACAAAAATTAAATTAAATGTAATTAAAAAGATTAAAAAGAGACGAAATGTATAGCCCATAAATGTGCATTGTGTTTCATTTAAAAGAAACATAAGTTTGGTTTATAACTCAAAAATAGTGAACGAACATTATCCCCAGCACTGCATTGAACGAAAAAAATCAATAAGACTGTTATTTTATCTTTTCGATAAATTTAAAGTGCAACATTGTCAAAAACGGCCTGTGCATGCTTAAACCATAAATTAAAAAAAGGAAAAATATTCAAATTAAATATTCAGTGTGTGAGAAAACCAACTTTGAAACCAAACCCGATTTTAGTGTTGCATTAATTTTGATGCAAAGTTGACTTTGATTTCTAAAAAAAATGCGAGAGATTTATTAATCATTATTGAGCTGTAAAACTAAGTGATTTTTAAAAAAAATACGTACCTTGGACAAACCAAGGTCTGAAATCAAAACGGTTTTCATTCCTCCCATTGGTAACCACAAATTGGGGAATACTTTGAAGGAAATGAATTTTCATTACTGAAAAACTCGAAACAGAAACTCACTTTTGAGTGTAGTGCTAATTTACAAATGCACTTTTATTGTTTTGAAATAAGAATATTTATTACAAGTTACCTATTGTCGTGCATATATGCATAATATAAGTTTTATTTAATTGATCTTAGAATAATTAGTATATTAATTATTTATCCATATCTATAATTGTAACCTTGTATTATTATATTATAGCAGGATGAGAAGTCGTGACCCGCTAGTTACATCAAAAACAATTTTTTTTTCTTGGGATATCGGTTGCGAAAAGACAAATTTTGGACAGTTCTTGACTTTTTCAGCCCGTTTTCGATGGTCTGCATAGTAAAACGGCCTTTCACACTAACGTTTTTAAACAAATATGTGGGCGACATAATCACGTCTGTCCCCAGGGAGGAAGTGGACGACATTATTTATATTATTATATTTAATAGCTATAATTCCAACTTGCACTGAACGAAGCGGACTCTTTTTAGAAACAGAAAATATTAGATATATCAAAAATGCTTTTTAACGAATTGGTGCAGAAAACCTAACCAGTTCTGCAAGATTCTTAAAAAACTTAAAAACTTATCTACAGCATTATACCTAAAGAGCGACGAAGCACTAAGGAGCAGCAACGTAGCATACAGGGTGGCCAAATAGTGTCTCAAAGTAATATATTATTTGTTTTAGAAAAAAATATTAAATGCAAAAGTGTCAGATCAGAGTAAAATTTGAAATTATGTTGAAATATACAGGGTGGTCCATAAATATATGGGAAACCAAACTTATATTGTATATTATTGCATTAGTATTATAGTGCAGTAGGGGGCTTGTATAAATCACACTAACGAATTTTGGGAAGTTATGGACTGTACGAGTCTTTTTGTCAAAAAATCCCTGTATTTAACACTATATTTTTTACGCCATTTCCCACAGCTGCCATTTTATTATGCCAATAATTTCATCAAATAGTACAATCATCTATACTATATTTGTCTTGAAGTTAGTTCGCATGGTTTATACAGGGCAAAATGAAAAATATTATTTTTCTTGAAAAAATGAAATGGAACGCCCTGTATATTATACTTCCATTAATTATTTCTATTAATGCTCTTCCAATTTTATTAAGCACACGTAAACTTAGTATTTTTTGAGGTATACATAATTTGACGAACAAAACACTGATTTTTTTTAACGTAAAATATAATTCATTCATAATAGTATTCATTTTATAAGATATACATACATTTTTACTAAAAAATTTCTGAAAATTTGTCAGATTATGAGAAAATATCGCATGAAAAATGAAAATTGATAGATAAATTTTTAATTTTTCGGAAAAAGTTTCCTTTCTCTCCATTAATTTACAAATAAAATAAAAATTAAACATTTCCTTTTTGTTTTGCAGTTTTGTTATTAATTTTTTTTAAGTGTTTTAAACTATTAGCAACATTAAAATTGCGTATTTCATATTATCCATAGCGTGAAATATGATTTAATTTTTTTTGCAAAATTGGACAGTCTAAGTCTAACTAGGTATAGGATAAATAACACTTTATAAAATTCTATACAGGGAAGAAAAACTGGCCATAAATCCGAAAGCACCCAGTGTGGAAAAACACTTATCTATGAATCACCCTGTATATTCTAAAATATTTTTTTATTATTTCTTTAAAACAAATAATAAACGAGATATGTTACTTTGACAGATCGTAGATAAGTTTGGATCCTGCAGTTTAACGGCAGTATTTTCTCAGAATGTATGGAAATCGCTGTTTAGAAATGAAATGGTGCAAAGAGTAATTTAAATAGGAGAATGTTTCCAGAAATAGCAGAAATATTTTTGGAAAAGGTCGGGCATAGACGATCTCAGATATTCAAATATACTGCCTTTAAAAACTACATATTGTAATACCATATCTCAAAGCAGTTAACAAGATTGTTTTCAAAAAATTATGGGTGAGCGGGGCAAGTTGGTCGCAAATAGCGCGAATCAGCTTTTTATTTTAAAAAGAAGGCGCTTCGCGGATTCTTGTCCTAGAGGGGCACATTGTTTTTCTATCGTGCTCCTGCGGACTACTACGGAACTTTCGCAAAATCGATTTAATTTTATTGTGAATACACCCTGTATAAAGTTTCCTTTACATTTGGTCGAACTTCAAAGTTACAGCACACTTCTGTAAATATTAAAATTTGTACTGGTAAATGCAATTTAAAATTATATTTTTTCAAATATCTTGCGTCCATTGTATTATAGATGAAACCTTAAACTCTCTTTCGAAACAGTTTACGATACTGTTCATATCAAATTATCACATCTTTAAAAGTTTTTCTTGTATCGTCAATAATTCACCCACAAAAGCGGAAATTTCTAGGATCTATTAAAATGTTTTGCCCACTAACGACGTACTCTGTATATAATTCCAACAATGTCCGAAATAGAGGATATAGGCCTGGGTCTCCTTAATTTCCTGGTATCCGAATTTTTAGAATGGAGTTAACGGTTTTCAAAAAACTACTTGTTTCCTGAAACAATGCAGTACGTGGTAATAGTAAATGACGTCATCGCGTCTAAACTGAGAGCGAGAAATGGTGATTTTCATTTGGATTTTTTGAAATATCTCAAACAGCGTATGTGATAAACGAAAACCGTAAATACAAAAATTGTAGCCCTTGATACGGCCTATAAAACTGATTTAATGGATTAGCCATTGTTTGTACGAATTTTGATTTACGGTTAATAATTTACTCTCTAAAAGAACAATTTTCAAAACACCTTGTATATAATCGAAAAAATGCGTCAAACAAAAGTTATAGCGTCGGGTGTCCCACGTATTACGGCTGTAAAATAACCACAAAAAAAAATCCAAAATTAAAAAAAATACTTCGCGTTATTTTATTGCTTCCAATTTAAAGAGTCTAAATGCGGGTCCAGACTTCTACCTTTCTCCCAAGTCTGAAGTCGGTAGCTGCAAATTTGGAGTACTTATTATGTTTTTTAAAATTGCACGGAATATCGCGAACACCCTGTACAATACTTAAAAACCGTAAATACAAAAGTTTAAGCTGTCTATGTGGGTTATATCGTCACGTAAAAGAATCTGACATATAAAACACAGATTTTAAATTATTGTCAATTTTCAATAATGGGGGGACCCATTTTTCATTTTTCTTTTGAATTTGCGGCGCACCCTGTAAATTTTTAAAAAATTGTCAAGAAAAAAGTTTATGGAGTCGTTTCCTCTGCGTCTTCTGGTTCAAGAATTTTTTTGTTTTTGTAAATTTTTGAAAAATGGTCTTTTTTGTAGACCCTTGCACACGCGATTATTATTTTATTTTTTTTTTAAATATTTCCCACCCCCCAGCCCCCCCGGAGAACGGACAAACAGACATTTTTTTTTACGGTGATCATTTCTGTACTAACGGCGATCCCATAGCACTTACCGTTACCGAGGTATAAAATTTTTATACGAGCGCAGATATTTTCGTAAAATTCTTCGATTTCATCGATTTTCGAAAGTAACAAGGTATGACGCAGGCATCTTTCAGTTAATAACCTGGTTTAAAAAAAAAGCTAACCAACAACTAACTAAGAAAAGGAAAAATATTTCTATCGTAAATTATGTGCATTCTGCAGTTGCATATTAATACATTTTTTTAAATTCATCCTGCGTTTGTTAATAATGTTAATTTAATTTAACTATAGAAAATTGGTTTTTCTGATTTCGTATGGCTGAATGTAGCAGTAAGTAAACGAATACGTAACTTATAGATTCTAAATTGTAGCATCTGAAGAAGAAAATACAAATTTGTGAAAGCTCGGAGTAGCACAAAAGCATTTTACCTGTAGCAACCTCGCTGCCACATTACTTTCATTCACGAAACTCGTCTTTCTATTGAATGTAAATTATTGTGACCCTAATTTAGGAACGAACCGAGGTCTCAAAAGTTAATTACGGAAAACTGTGATTACAATTTATCTCAAATTTACGATATGTCCACTTTCTTAAATTTTTATTTTGTTTCCGCAATAAGAAACCAGCTGTAGTGTCCAATTCGCAAATTTTAACGCCAAAATCTGAATCTATAAAAAAATTGCCGCGTACGTCCGTCGCCTTAGAGATAATGCGAACTTATCTAGTTAAATTATTGACATATAAACTCCGAGAAAAAAATAGAACCGCTTAGTTGCTCTCGTTTTTGGTTATTCGTCGACGTGCGTACAGACTTTCGCGAAACAAAGCAGCCAAACGGATCGTAATAATTAATCATCTTGGGTGCGTTATTGGGAATGGTCAAGAATTTGTGAAGGTACGTTGAAAGCAGATCGGACGTTCGGGGATAAGTCGCAATCAAAATGAAGGATAACGCTCGAGATCGACCCTAAACGGCAAACCACTCATTCCAGAACTCTGCGTGCCAATCGGGATGTAATTTTTGTTGGTTAGAAAAATTCGAAACTTTCAAAATTCGTACCTCAAAAAGTAGAAACTAAAAATAAACACATTTTTACTTACGTCGTCTAGATAGAACGAAAACTAACATTTATTGTCTGCACCTTGTATACACAGCAAGCAACTGTTGGTTATTCAATATTTACTATTACTTTTTTAACACATCAATAATACATTATGTCATTTTGCTATTAAGTTGTTGCTTTTCTCTCCAGGAGGTATCTATAAAACTCCTTTTTCGAAACTTTGACACATCAGTATCTCAGAAACTATTCATAGAAATCGGATTTCTTTGAAAAACTAATTAATACTATAACAAGTAGTACATCCACATTTGTATCGTTTGATTCTTTCTATCTCGGCTAAAAGTAACATGAAAAAGGAATTCGGATTTGCTTTACCAAATCATGGTTTGCTTGTATGGTGTATCTCAAAGTATAACGTCTACGCGACAATTATCAAAATGACTTCGGGACAGTAATAAAACGCCTGACCAGTCAGTATTATAGGACAGGGCATCAGGGACGGACTTTTAATATTAAGATTAAATATTCCATTACGTTGATTCAGGCATAATAAAATGAAATATATAATGACACTAAATATATTCAAACAATCAATAATGACAAAAGTACGTTTTCGTTCAAAATCTAATTCCGTTTTAACTAGAGCCCATTGTAATGTTATTCGGTATGCAAATCTAAGAATATTTTTTTATATTTAATTTTTAAAATGTGCCAAACCTCTAGCTCTCAACAGGTATATTATCAATTACATTTTTAATAATTTTTTTACACTTACAATATGATTTGTAGAGGATATTATTTTATTTTATTGAAAAATTTTAAATACAAAGAAGTTTTGTTTGAATATGCCGCATGCCGTGAAATTGTTTTCATTACACGAGGTGTCTCATATGTATCGCACAGCATATAGCACAGCACAGGTCCTTATTTTAAAACACCCGACAAATTATTTCAAATTATTTGCAGTTTGGTGTTAAAATGACGGGGATCAATAAACAGGGTGGTCACATCGCAAAATTTAGATAAATTGCAATGATAGTTTTCAGTGTTTCGGTTTTTAAGACTTAAACGGTTCGAATCGTTCTTAAATTACATAACGAGCGGCGTTGTTACAGGTAGTTTGTTAGAATTATAAACCTTTTATAGAACTAATTATATTGTGAAAACAATATCAATTACAATAAATATTATTATTTTAAAAAAGTCTACTATTTACAAGGAAACTTCACTTGTGTAAAGTAAAGTCAATATGTTCCGAGTAGTCCGTTTAACTATACCTAATCGATGGACTCCAGAGAAATAACAAGGTTGCTTTCGAAAGATCGACGCTGGGCGGGGCAAGTTCATAGCGCGTAGCTCGAAGCAGCTTTGTATTTTATACAAGAAGTCACTTAGCGGTTTCTTGTGCTAGAGAGATGCATTATTTTTCCATCGTGCTCGTGCGGACCACTACTGAACTTTCGCAAAATGTATAAAGCGTCTTTCACGTATCGCCGAATTTCAAAGTCACGACAAACTTTGATAAATATAAAAAATTGTACAATAACGATTTCCAATGATATTATTCTAAGTGTCTCGTTCACCCTGTATAGTAGACGAAACTTGAAACTCTCTCTCCTCAGAATTTACGATACTCTTCGGAACAAATGTTTACAAATTTTATAGTTTTTCATTAACGGCTAAAAATTTACAAATGAAAACGGCAATTTTCAGGGTCTTTTAGATATGTTTTCCCATAACCGACACACCCCGTACATGATTGAAAAATATCCGGAAATGGAGGTTATAGGATTTCCTACGTGTTCCGGTTCAGAAATATTTCGAAAATAGTAAATGGTTTTGGAGAAAATAATATTTTTCTGAAACCATGCAGTGCGCCGTAATAATCAACGACGTCATCGCGTCTTGAGCAAATCCGAGGTATAGTGATTTTCATATGTATTTTTTCAAATATATAGAGCAGCGTGTGTGATAGACGAAAACCGTAAATTCAAAAATTGTAGCTCTTGATGCGGCCTTTGACACTGTTTGAACCGATTGGCTATATTTTTTATGATTTTTATTTACTCTGGAAAAGAACAATTTTATTGCTCTTTTAGATTTTTGTCTATAATTAGAAAACCCTGTATATAATCCAAAAAATGCCTGAAATAAATGTTATAGCACTGGATCTTCCGCGACTCCGTGATAAAGAATTTTGACGACCCGGTGAATGGTTATGGAGGAAAGCATGTTTTCTGGAAGTCAAAATAACAAAAAAAATTTTTTTCAAAATAAAAAAATATATATTTGGTGAGATTTGATTGCACTCAATTTACACTGTCTAAATGTGGGCTTAGACTTTTACTTCTCTGCTAAATTTAAAGTCAATATCTGCAAATTTAGGACACTCAAAACGTTTCTTATATACCACGAAATATCTAGAACACCCTTGACAATATTTGAAAACCTTAAATACAAAAGTTTTAGCTGTCTGTACGGGCTGTATCACCATGTAAAGGAAACTAACATCTGAAACATAGTCTTTTAGTTATAGTCAATTTTTACTATTAGGGCTATCCATGTACATTCTTGAAAAATTGTCCAGAATAAAAGTTTTTTGACCCAAATCTTGTGCGTCGTTTCGTTCAGGAATTTTTTCGATTGCATAAACGGTTTTCGTTCATTTTTTTGTTAGATCCTTGCAAACGCGATTTTATATATTTTTTAAATACTGCCCGACCCCCCAACCCCCTCAATTTCAATAGGTTTTGCTAGGAGACCAAGCGCTATTCGCCTGCCAAATTTGAAGTCGATAGCTTCAATTTTCGGACACATCCAAAAACGAGTTGAAAATCGAAAAAAAAATGGACACGGAAGCTGGACCGCAGCCATTTTTATTATCTTATGCACCCAGATTTGTCGAAAGTAATAAGATTACTTTTGAAAAATTGTCACTGGGCGGGGCAAGTTTGTAGCGCGTAGCAGCTTTATATTTCAAAAGGAAGCTGTTTCGCGGTTTCTTGTGCTAAAGGGACGCATTGTTTTTCTCCTGCGGTCCACTATGGAACTTTCGCAAAATCGATGTAGTTTTATTGTACATACACCCTTTATAAAGCATCTTTGACTTTCCGCCGAACTTCAAAGTTACGACAAACTTTGATAAATGCTAAAATTTGTACAAATAATTTTCGAATTCTAATGATATTTTTTCAAATATCTCTCGCACCCTGTATGATACACCAAACCTGAAGCTTTCTCTCGACACAATTTGCGATACTGTTTAAATCGAATTATCCCATGTTTTATAGTTGTTCATCTACGGTTAATAATTTACCCACGAAAACGGCAATTTTTAGGATCTTTTAGATCTATTGCCTATAAACGACACACTAATGTACAAAATAGAGGAGATATCCCTGGATCTCTCACGTCTCCTAGTATATAAATTTTTCCAATAGAGGTTTTCGAGAAAATACTTGTTTTCTGAAGCCATGCAGTACACCGTAATAGTAAATGACGTCATCGCGTCTAGAGGGCGAGCAATGGTGATTTCATATGACACTGTTTGAACTGATTAGCAATATTTTTTACGACTTTTGATTTGCGGTTAATAATTTGCTCTAGAAAATAACAATTTTCTTTTAGATTTTTGCCTATAATTTAAAAACCTCGTATATAATCGAAAAAATGCTTGAAATAAATATCATAGCACTAAATCCTCCGCGTCTGCCAGTTAAAGAATTTCGCCCATCGAATGAATGGTTATGGAAAAAAAAATGTAAATAACCGAAAAAAAAATTTCACATTTAAAAAAAAATACTTTGCGGTACTTAATTGCGCTCGACATTAATAGTTTAAATGTGGGTCTGAACTTCTACTTCTCTGCCAAATCTGAAGTCCGTAGCTGCAAATTTAGGGAACCTATTACGTTTGTTAGTATTGCACAAAACTTTAAATACTGCTGTGTAGTTGTGTATACGAGCCTTATTGCCATGTAAAAGAAACTATCTGAAACACAGTCCTTTAATTAACGCTATTTTTCAGTTTTTTTTTTATTTGCGGCGCACCCTGTACATTATTGAAAAATTGTCAAGAATTAAAGTTTATGCAGCTAAATCTTCTATGCGTTTTCGTTAAATAATTTTTTCGGTTAAATAAACAGTTTTCGAGAAATGATCTTTTCTTTAGATCCTTGCAAACCCAGTTTTTATTTTTTTAAATACTTCCCGTCCCTTCAACCCCCGCAGTTTCAACAGGTTTTGTTAGGGGACCAAATGCTATTTGTCTGCCAAATTTGAAGCCGATAGCTTCAAATTTCGGACTCTTATCGTGTTTCATAGCCACGTCCAAAAAACAGTGGAAAATCGAAAAAAAAAAGATGGACGCCGAAGCTTGAACGCATCCATTTTACGTATCTGATGCACCCTATGGACTGCAAAAAAGGAGCAAAATTTGAAGCGTGTGGCTCAAACCGTTCGGAAGTTATAGTCGAAAAACGTTTTTCTTCGATGCTGATTCCATTTGTACCAACAACTACGCTGTACGATGCACGGTTATCGAGATCTCGAGTTTAGTGAGGAGCGCGTATGCTTTCGAAAAGAATCGATTTCATCAATTTTTCGAAATAAGTGACTAGAGTGTTTTCTAGCATGTTATCAACTTCCCACATTCTATTATCTTTAGTCCCTCATGCAAGAGGATTTCAACCTTCCTCATTTTAAAAGTGGTGTTACGCCATGCGCCCACAGCAATTCTAAGGGGTTTAATTCAGGGTGACATGGCGGAAGGCCTTTTAAAACGATTTCATCGAAAAATTTAGAGAACTTTTTAATTTTTTAAGTGTTAGGTGGTATTATCTTGGGCTATAACAGACCCAAAAGGAATATGATCCAGCATTAGGTATTTTCATGGACGAACATTGCCAACCGCTAGCAGAAAGTAACTATAACTCTAATTTTAAACACTAATGGACAGGTAGGATAACTATCTCTCTGTCTATCAGCCCCCCTCAGGACACCTGACTAAGTTTTATAGCTCAATATATATCTCTCGCATTAAGAAACAAAGCAAATAAATTTTTATGTCTTTTTTTAAGTCTGTAACGCATGAATGAAGTTGTAATTAGTCTCAAATACTGACCCAACATTGCCAATAATAAAATGAACAAAAATACAAAAAAAAACAGGACGTTTAGGTTACAGGTACGGTGCATTATTCTGCAATGGCTTGCATTGTATACAACACGTTCGTACAAACAACTTTTACATTTAAAATATTTTCAGATATTTTCAATTTGACGTTTTTATATCCAGAAATTATCGATAGGGAATAAAAAATATCTTTTTATTTTTATGAATAAAACTTGTTTTTGAAAACGCGGATTGTTTCTAAATCCATTTTTTCAAACACAATAAAAAATATTTGTTTTATATAACTTTTATATAAATTTGTTTTATATAACTTTTTAACCATCGACAACTGGGTTAATTTGATTCCAAACGATCTTTCGTTGCCTCTTTCGTCTCGTACTTCTGGGACCTTCTGAATAACTAACAAATAATATCTTCATAGAAGACGTTAAAAAAAATTTCAGCTTTCTGTGCAAAACAGAATACAGTCAGAGGTGTGTGAAAGGTTGTGAAAGCTGATATGCTGAGTACTTTATCAAGAGCATGGTGCAAATATCAAAACGTTATTTCAGAGGAATATTTTTGATGATGATGCTGTTAGATTGGACATGAACTTCTTATCAATAAGATTAAAATAAAAACTTAACTCCAATTAATAGGAAATTAACAAATGTCATACTTCTAGTAAATTACCAATAGAACGTTTCCTGTTTTCTACAAGATGAAGTTGGAGTTTTGGCACTACCATTTTCATATGTAAGCACGATGATCAGTTTGATTCAGACATGCAGATAAATTTTGAGGAACTTTTGTTGTACTAAAATATTGTCTCAAATTTCCATGTACATGTTTGTGCCAAGCAAAGTTCGATAAAGAATAATTAATATTGTGCCTACGTGCGTGTGTGTATTTTTGTAATATCATAAAAAATGATAAAATAGTAAAATGTAATGTTGCTTTCGAGATAAATCCAGATAACTGAAGCGATAATTTCGGGAAAAAAACATTTTTAGCTATTACCTACGCATACTTAACCTGTTTGCATAGTTTCGACTAAGATGTGTATTTAGATGTCTATCCTGCGAGAGATAACGGTCGGTCCAATTTTAACTTGCAAAATTTATCAACGATGTCATTCGAATAAGAAAAATTCGGTGTAGTGCGAATATATAATGGGGGATGTCTTGACGTTTAATTATTACCACTTTTAGAGTAAACCGTTTATTATGGGGTGGACATCTTTTTTTAGAACTTGTAAAAAATACTAGAGAAACTTGGAGACTAAGTAAGTAAAATTTCATATTGCAATAGGTGGCCTAAAATAAGTCCTAGTTTTATATATAAACATATGTAGAGGAAGGAATGCATCTGAAATAGTGTATTATGCAACAAGTGCATTAAAAAATTCACCGAAACTTTTGCATACTATACTTTTTCTACAACCGTTAGTTTTTGGGAACATTTTCGAAAAACCACACAAACTGACCACCAGAATTGACAAACGTCAAAATTCAAGGTGTGGGAATGATCGCCGAAAAAAATCGCGGAAAGTAAAGTGACGCTTCCCGCACGCTAGATCGGTATGTAATTTTACGGACAGGAGTAGAAAAATATTTTTTTTTGAAAGAAAGTTTTGCAATATTAACATTTTAGTAATTGAATGCTGAATCTGATTCTAAAATTGAAACTGTTAAATAGAAATATAAATTAATATCTGCTAATTCTCGATTCTATACTATAGAAAAAAAAATTAGTCAAATTAAAAAAAACACACAATGAGACAAAAAGCTTATCTTATCATCTTATCTTATCAATTTTGTTTCAAACCTACTTTTCAATTTGTGATGAATAAATCAGATGAGCACGCTGAACAGTGTATTTTTGACGTTCATTTTCCATCTTCTTTTTCTCGTAACAGTACATAAATTTTCGGATTTTACTAGAAAAAAGTCTAAAATTCACTTCCAAAAAATTATTACAGTTTTGTTCATCTTTGCTCCAAAAACGTCTGACAGAAAATTGAGATTTTTGAATTTATAATAAGATTCTGCATACAAAAATTACGACGATAAAATTTCAAAACTTTTTTTCCACCTCTTTCGGAAATGGTCATAAAGGCCATTTGTAGGACCATTCCTATTAAGGGTTATTTTGGACGTAAAATAGGCTATTATAGTTTGGCCCACTAATTTCGGAACTGAATTTTTTCTAAAGCACAAGTTGATATTTCAAAAGTAAATAAATACAAGGTGATCACAAACTAGCCTTAAAAATTTAATAGAAAAAATCGTTGACAGCCATTTTCTTCAAATGTCATCCATTAAACGTTATTATAATTTTATTTTATTTAGCATTTTAAAAGAAGGTGATTTTACATAAGGTTTACTTTTTGAAAAAGTTTTAGTTTTTTAGATTTTATCATAAAAATACAAATGTGTTTCATCGTAAAAATACTACTACGGATTTTGAAGAAGAAACAGTGTTAGACGAATATCAGAAAAAAATAAAAATTTTAGAACTTTTGGGCAATAAAAAAATTATCTTTTTAAATATTTTTTTAATTGCAAATGATATTTTAATTAGTAGCAGTATATTAAAACAACAATTACAATAAAAAATAACCGCGTTAAAAGTGACCGCGTAACAGACATTGATTTCCAAACCAAGAGCGAGCCAATATAGTGACGTTTCTGTAGATTGTTTTCTTTACGCCATGGTTCAATATCATAAAACTTTCAGGCCACCGGTATACACAAGGTATCAGCTCAATTCTTTGGTTTGGATAATGAAACACCGGGTTTGCAAATGTTGAATTATAACATTTATTTAAATGGGTAAGATTTCGAGTTTAGGTTCTTTTTTTTCTATTTGAAACAATGGAGTTTAATATTAGGATACTTAAACAAAAGAAATCCCAGTGGCTATAATTTTTTAAATGTACTTCTCCAGCATTCGTTAGAGTTTGGCAGTAACATTTATTATTAATATATGGAAATTTCGTAAGATATTATCTCGTTTAAGAAAAAAAAATTGAAATTAGAGTTTTGTTATTCACGCTGTTCACAGCAACACTGAATATTTTGGGTGCCGAATGACTCGGGTAATCCCAATGACTAATGCTGCATTAAATAGAAATACCGTCTATTAACATTTACAAATATGTTTATTTCTATGACCAAACCAGTAGATGCTGATTCGCATAACTTTAAACTAATTATTTCGTTGTACAAAATGGTGTTATAAAAACTCATATCTATTCGATTTATATTATACAGTGACAAGGTGACTGACAATGGTCAGTGTATAGGGCGAACTGTATATTATGAGATGATACAGAGGTTTTTCCTTACAATTAGTTTATAAAGGCATGTACGGTTGTATATGAACGCTTCTAAAGTGTATATCAGAAAGTTGTAGAGTAATTAGAGTAGTTAATGTTGTTAAGACGTTTATTCGATTTCAGAAGTACAAAATACAAGCTACAGTATATTATTATTATTATCCGGGTTCATAGCGTCCTACTTCCGGTTACCAGTCTCAATTCTCGGCCTTTCTGGTTTTCTGTTTTTTCCGAGGGTCTCCAGTTCAGCATCTTCTTGAGTATTCTTTGGTTGTTATCTATTCGTTGTAAGTGGCCATAGTAGTTTAGCGGCTGTTCTAATATATATTCTACGACGTTACCATTTTTATTATTGCTCGAAAAGTTTTGGTTAGTTTTGGTCTATCCTTGCCTTTTGCGTCTATGGGCAATTTCAGTACTTTCTAGAGATTGTTTATAGGTGCCGTATCATCTGATTAGACTTGAGACTTAACTGAGTGTTGCAAATTGCAATTGTATAAAAAAAAAGATGAAATTGCAAGTGTAAGTGTTCTCGACGTAGGTGCCGTTTTTGTTGATCAAAATGACAAATTCATATCTATGTTGGGCTTGATGGATTAAGGTGTTACCATCTGTGTTTGTCGAGTCTTGTATGTTTCTCAACCACGATTTCTTTATTCTTGCTATGCCCCGTTTTCCTTCAATCTTCTCTCGCAGTATTAGTTGTAGCTGTTCATATTATATGTGTCACATTATATGACCGAGATAAGTTGTTTTTCTGATGTTTGTTGTGTTTGTTCGAACGCATCCCTTTTGGTTCCAGTACCTGTTGCGTATCATAATTATATCGTGACTATCCAACCCGATCTCTTGCATAATTTCTATTAGTTTTTGATGTTGTATGCGATCAATGGCTTTCTTATAATTCACAAAACAGACATAGATTTCCCGTCTCACCGTCTCACTTCCAAATATCTTTCGGCCATTAAGGCTAGACAAAGGGTGGTCTCCCTTGTTCTCCTGCAAATCTTCGGAAACCGTATTGAGATTGTCGCATTTGGATCGGATTCGCTTGAAAATGATTCTCATCCGTATCTTTGCTGTGTGGCTCATCAGGAAGATTGTTCTGTGATCCTCGCACTGCCTTGCTTTGTGCTTTTTAGGCAATATGTCCGCTTTCGTAAATTGCACCGAGAATGTTAGTCAGTCTATTTATAGCACCGTTGCTAATGGTGATTTATTGCTTTTAATTTCTGAGATTTAATCGGGCTACTTGTGACGTGAGAATTGTAAGGTTGTTTCTCTTTTCGACGGTTGGCTTATCGTCTCCGAACAGTTCTATCAAGTACTGCCCCCAGATTAATTTTTGTCTAACATGTTGGATGTTCCTAAAATTAATCCATATATTTTCAATGTCTTCTCTGTCCATCAGCATACTTCCATTCAGTTTTCTATGAACTTCCTTCAGGTATTGTGTTTTTTGGTTGTCTTTCGCTTTGTTTCAATCCTTTTAAGCCTTACTCTTATCGTCAGACCTACCGGGCTGTGGTCCGAATTTATGTCACATGCGGGATATACCTTGGCATTGAGAACACTATTTCGGAATTAGGTGTTAATCGCAACGAAGTCGATTTCGTTTCTTACAAGATTGCTATCTCGATCTTGGGGCAGATTTCTAAGTGTCTTTTCGGGAGTTTAAACTAAGTATTGCTATGGCTAGTATATTTTTTTGGCAAAATGGGACACATCTACTGCTTCTGTGATTTCTGTCGCCCAGGCCTTAAGGACCTACAACACCTTCTACTGTTAAACGCGGACCTTGGCGTTCAGGTCTGGCATCAGTCTTTATACATTTCTTCGCTAGCTGAATGTTGGAATAAAACCATTCCACAAAACCATTCCAATTCATCAGCTGTGGGGGCATATAGTTGGATTATTGTTTTTATTTTTCTCCCTGTGATTCTTAGCACCCCCTGATCACTTAAGGTCATGCAGCGACTAGGGGCTGTGGTCTGTGTTTCGCCTGCCATAATAATTTACTTGGTAATTTAATGCGAAGGTTTCCCACTTGCCTTTCGCATCCAATGCCGTTGACCCTGTTAAAGGTTCATCTGCCTCTAGACAATAGGGTACCCATTTTCCAGCCCCTCCTAGCATGGGGATCCGACGCTGTTGGCCATATTCAGCTATCTTCACTTAGTTTAGCCCGCAGGTGTATGCGGTTACCAGGGTGTGGCACTTGGAACCATAAGTGAAGATTGGTGCCCTGAGTATATCGTTGGGTGCGACCGTCCTTGAAAAAACTACTACTCCTCCGCGCGATCCCCATACCCAAGTGTAACCGTAATAAAACTAAAATAGGAATGTTAAAATTCTTTGCTCTATGTTAAACTGTTTAATATTTATAGACGCTTAAAGTAGAAAAAATGTATCCAAAATAAAACCTTTCAAATGTCAATACCTCAAAAACAACTAAGAAAGAACCAATAGGACCATAAACAAATCGTATCGGAAATATTTAAGGTGTTGCATAAGGAACAACCGTTTTTGGAATAACTATTTTGAGACCTCGTTTACCGGGTGATATCAATTTTGGATGATAGAATAGAATCTCCAAAAAAATTAAATTAATTATTTTTGCAAGGTTTGGCATAAATTTGATATCTTCAAAACGGAAATAATTTTTATTCTATGTTGTTCTTAATTTTTCCACTGGAAACATTTTTTTTATATTTCCAAACAATGAATGAACTAATATCCATTGTGTTTTAGGGAAAAGTAGATTTTTGGGATAGTTTTTTCTTTTACCATATATTATTTTCTAGAATCATTTTTGCGTTATATTCAGGGCCTTTAAATGTGAGTAAGTTACTTCACCCCTTCACCATAATTCATCGCGAGTATGAACATATACCCCCAAAAACAAAAAACAATTGAATTGAAATCTGGACTCCCAATCCAACAATAAAGAAATTGATTATTTAGGTAGTCTGCAATATGTCTTTCAAAGTGCACCGGAGCGCCATCTTGCATACCAAAAATGGAGCTACGGCTTAACTATTCCGCACCAAACGTTTATTTTAAATTCCTGTTGGAAATGGCGTTTAGTTGAATAATATGGGTTTTGCACATCCCACGCATGCTTATTTCTAAATTTATATAGATACCCCTGCGTGTTATTGCTCCATCTATCAACATTATTGAGTAGGCGTTTTACCAGACCCGACAAAAACGGTCAAATTCCAATTAAAGTGATATGGAGAAAGCCTTTCTTGGTGAAAAACTCTACAAACAATAGATTTACTCACTGCCCTTCGTCAGGTGCTTATTTCGGGATTTTCAGTTACTTGGACTAGAATCATTTTTGGTCGCCCCACAAAATCCCTCTTGGGGCGGAACGAACTTGGAAACATATCTAAATAATAATACATAATAATACTAATAATAATACATTTAAAAATAAATAAATCAATTGCAGAAAAGGAGATAAAAGCAACGAAAAATTGTTCACAGTTCAACTCCTAAAAAATGATACATAACAACTACTTCTAACTATTAATTCGCTTGAGTAACATACACTTATAGCAAAATACAATGGTATATAGTATAAACGAAATAGACTAGAAAATCTCGAAACTAAACTCATTGTGGTAATTGTCCCAATTTCCTTTTAAAAAGTAATCTTAAAAATTATAAATATTGTAGGACAAGCTTCTTTGAAAGAGAGGACATGTGGAGAGATACGACCCTTAAATCTAAGTGGACCGTAATTAAGATTAATGCTATGGAAAAATACCAAGGAGTGTAGTCTACCCCTGTTCTACACATTCAACCGTTTGGCATCCTGTAGTTTTTGCGAGACTGACTTATATTTCCTTATACTCTTATTACCTTACCTTATTACCTCATGTTTCCCTGTACTCTCTCAATTCTATTTGTGTCGATTTTATCTAAGCATGGACCATATAAAGCGTCACAATAGTTAACACAAAAAATACCCAAGATTATTGACAAAATTTGTAAACGATCCCTTTTCTTTCCAAAGAGCATAGCAGATGAGTTGGTTAGATTAATTATCAATCCGTGACGTGCTGAGAATTCAGTTCTTTTAAATCTTTACTAATTAATTGTTACGCTGTATACCAAGTACTAATACAGTACCTGAGTATCAGCAGCATAAAAGTATGTCATGACATTTTTCATACACTAGACAAAATTGCTGAAACAGTTTTAGTCAAGCTCTGAAGAAGCCAACGGGATGATTGGCGAAGCGTTAGCAAGTTCGACTCTACAATAACCGACTCAGGATGAATCCAGAAGTTTTGTAAAAACTATTATATTAGCCTGTAGAAATTTCTTTTAAAGTAGTATTTTATCATGTCTGTTTTCATCAGACCCCACTTTGCACTTTGAACTATTTTGCATGTTCACATGAAACTGTTCAATTAGTTGCAACGAAAATTTCAAATGGCGACTCGGGGAGAAATTTAAAGGGTACACTTTTTTGTGTAAAAAAAGGTGTAAGACGTGATATCTTTATTAAAAATCTGCATGCACCAGGGCGCAAAAAAAATGGGAAGTATCAAATGCCCTAAAAGTACCATACGTAGAGCCCTCTACAATTTGCAAAAAAAATTCACGAAAATGGATTTCCTCATGTCAAAAAACGCCGATTTGCAAAATTTTCTGCAAAAACCTGTATTATTTCAGGAATAATTAAAAAAATGAAAACTAAAATTGCAACTTTGACACCCATTCTATAATTTTACTTCGCCTACCGACATTGTCATTATTTTAAATTAGGGTAAAATTTTATTTAAGAAGTGCGACTGCATAGATAACCGGGTTCTTATTCCTCTCCGTCTTGAAAAGACAGAACATAGGACAGGCACACGCGCTATATTCCTGCGACGGGGCGAGATATAACGGACGGCGAGAGCGGCGGCAGGAAACCCCCTGCGAGCCGGGAAAAAACGACCGCGCGGCTCTCCCTCTCCCGGCTCCCGTTTCGATTTTTTATTTTGATATTTTTAATTGCGGGTGCTGTACACCCAACTCTGCGCATTTTCATTCCGCGCTGCGCGGGCGGAGGGGTGGGGAGGCGCCCCCTCCGCCGTCAGTTTTCTTCCTGCTGCACACGCACTATTTTTTAGTTACACCGGGTCGCAGATGTCTCATATAGCCATAATAGCGATGTCCTCGTGAAATAAGGCTGTCTCGCTCTCTGACGTTCGCGCTCGCATTTTTTTTTTCGCGATCGCAGTAGTCCGCGACCGAATTTTTAATCCGATTCGTCCAGTCGGTGGATCTACGAGAGTGCCGCCGCGGTGCGTGTGTGTGATTGGAAAAATATGGATTTGGCCCGCAGAAACGGATGAGTTCGGTCCGATTCTGAGGTAAATGGCGGCAGAAACTATTTTTCGGTGCGTCGAATTCGGAGCTCTCGCGTTGCGTCACGCGCGTCACGCGTAAACAAACCACCGAGCGATTTTTTTTTACGGAAAAATTCGTTTGCCGCTATCCCTATATCGACTTGTTCCAATTCCCGTTCGTGTTAGTCACACACGACGTTACGTGCACTTATTTTTATCATTACTTCGTTTTGATTATGCTTTTGTTGACCAAATTATAGCTCATCTTTGTTTCTCGTTTTCTCCACTCTCTTTTAATTTTAGATTGTAAAATCTTGCCACCGACACACTCAAGTTAGCGTCAGAAAAATTTAAACTCCGAATATTCATGAAGTTCGAATTGCCTTAAATGCAGTTTAAACCATTTTTTTTATTATTTTTAATATTTTTTGAAATATTTATTAATCTCCAACATTGAGAAATAATATTTTTGTACGTAGAGCAACATTTCATAATGTCGATGTGTTTGGTGCTATTGTGTAATGTGAAATTTAAAAAGATTTAAGACTATAAAAAGAGTCTCTTGTTCATTTCCTATGATTTTGTTCCTAATTTGTTGAGGCTATAAGTTTCATATCCCTTTTTTCATGTGTAAAAAAAGCGATCCTAGATTGAACTCGTAAGCATAACGATATTGAGTCCACTATTCCTTAGTAACATTTTGACATAAGTGAAATGCCGGGTGTTAAGGTTTACTTCTCGAAATTGTTATTTCTTTACAGATTAGGCTCTTTTTGAGTGGCAGATATGAAAACTTGGATTCGGGGAGTTTTCAGTTACGAAAAATATAATTACGGTCATATACATGAATGTCCTTTTTTTAGCCTTAGAAATATTTTTTTTTTCGGAAAAGTATAATTTCCATTTTTCAGGCTTTGGGATTGTCGAAATTCTTCTTTTTTATTAGTTTTGGTGGTGAAATGGTGCATTTCCGCATGAAAATTGTTATTTTTCTATGTCTGTAAAGGCTTCTAAATAGTAAAAATGCTTTGCTTATGATTTCGGCTAGAAAAAAAATCCCCATTTCTTCCTAGTACTGTTTTTTTTTTCGAGATATTTGAATTGTAGTACACTAACCTCCAGAAAAACCGACCACTAAAAGCTAGTTCCAATTTCCAAGTTGTATATGTAAACCCGGTCTGGACCACACATCACCAAATTGAGACTTCAAATAAAACTGTACTTAGTATCAACCAGAGAATATTATATACACCTTATAACTGAATTGTCATTTTCTTAAACAAATTTATCTCTGAATTAGATTGCCAATCTGTTTCTGTTTCGTTTTTGTCGTTCACAATTTTTTTCGAGGCAACTGTATTAAACACAAATAACAAAATATTGCTTGCTTTTATTATTATTTTATTTTAATTAACCTTTTATCATCCAAATTACTGCTGTTCCGGTCGAAACGTTTCAACTATACCTGCGTGTTTATTTATTTCTTCTTAGTTTCTTTCTTTATTTCTTCTAATCGATATTTTTTTTATTAAATAAAAATAGAAAACTATTCTCATTTGTCTTCACAAAGTTAACAGTTGCCACTTCGAGTTCCATATTCCAATTTTTTTTGCAATAGTTTTTTTAAGGAACATTCAGATGGATCTAACGTCGTCACTTAAACTGTCGAAACGTTGCCACGCTAGGTGGATAGGATTGTTAATTTTAAGCTATGTTGGTTTTATTCCAGGCGAGGTTTCGAGTTAGATATAAAGTGGCTATGTGCCGTGAGGTGCTATTTCGATTTTCGATCGAAAATTTAAAATTGATTTTCATAAATTATTTGTATATATATATATATATATATATATATATATATATATATATATATATATATATATATATATATATATATATATATATATATATATATATATATATATATATATATATATATATATATATATATATATATATATATATATATATATATATATATATATAATTTTCAAAAATTGATTTTACATGATTTGATTTTCACTTGATGAAATTTCATTTTTATTGAAAATGATTCATTTATATTAATTTTCTATGTCTAGTTTCTGTCAAAGTTTTGAAAAAAAAAACGTTTTATGTGTAGGTAAGAGCATAAAAAGGTTTAAAAAATAACAAAGTTTTTTTACAAATGTCTAAATTAAGAATTAAAGTAAACTTGCATTTTGAAATTGTGCTAACGAAAAAAGTTCGGATAACAGCCTCGTGTTTCGCGGTAAGTTATAAAACACTATTTAACAGTAAAAGTGTAAAGGAATCAATTTTCGAAACTAAGAAAATATTTTAAGAAAAATAATGACTATAAAAAAGTTCTTGCAAAAGCCCAGGAAAATCTGAAAACGGATACAAAAAAAAAACAAAATCACTGCCTGATAAAATAACTTACAACGGTCGTACGGGCAATTTCTCAAAAATTGCTCACTTTTGTCAGATCCTCTTAACATTATTTTTAATGTCTAGCTCAAGGGCCGTTTCCAGAAAACTGGAAAGTGGTCCAGATAGTCCCTATTTTAAAGTCTGGTGACTTTACAGATGCCTCTAATAATCGTCCTATCTGCCTCTTATGTCACTTTGAGAAGGTTTTTGTGGCTGCAATTTATTCATAGCTGTGTTTTCAAGTAAAAAATGACAGACCCGAATCATCATGATGATCAAACTTGGTTCCATTTATCCATGACATCACATGACACACCGAGGCTTTTAATACGGCTTATCCAACAATCCAACAATCTTTTTGTGCAAATGTGCACCTCGGGTGTAACCCACAAGTTTGTTTTCGATGTTGGGCTTTGTTTTCACGATTCGATTCATGCTTCTTTAGCTGATGATTTAAAAGAAAGGGAAAAGGGTTCTATAGATATTAACATCTGAATTTTTCTTGATTCTAAATAAAACTTTGATCTGGGCTCCATTTTGAGAAATACCAAAGGGTTCACCAACCATCAACCAGCGTCATTTTAATACGTGAGGGATATCACCGCACAGATTTGGAAGAGATCGGATGTTTTCGGGGATATTACAGCACAGCTTAAATTTTGACGTTTGTTTTGCAAAAATGTACCCAAAAATTAACAGTCGTAGAAAAAGTATAATATGCAACACGTTTGGTAAAGTTTTTACGTCACTCGTTTATTAAACACTCGCTCCGCTCGTGCCAAATAAACTCGTGCACTTGTTGCATAATATTTTACTCGAACTCGAACGAAGAAGACTTAAAATTTTATAACTTGAGATCGCTTGAAACCCGAGGAAACTGTTTTTTTGTTGCTTTTCTTTTTAAACTAGTAAATTATTATGTCGGTTCTTCTTTTTGTAACAATTATTTGAGTTTCAACGCTAATCCGTATCAAGTGCGCACGAGATTGACATTTTCTATTGCGCGGTATTGGTCGAATTACTTCTCTCTCCATAATGTGTTTTTCAAAACGGTGTAGCTTCAGATATATTTATATTTATATTCATTATAATTTATTTAAATCCGAGTTTAAATGTATGCCTCTTTTTTCATTGTAGAGATAAGAAATTTATTGCGCCCGATTTTGTTGAATTAATGTGCCATTGTGTAATTGGGTGATTTGGGGTTACAGCTTAAACTTTCAAAATGAAATTTTGAAATTTTAAGCTGTAAAAAAGACCACTTTACTCTTAAGTAAATTTCATACTGTTGTACTTTTTCATAGCCTGTAAAAAAACAAACGATAGGTATTACGAGTCTTATTTTTAAAGCAAGCAATGACATTTTAAAAGAATTACTTTTTTCCAAATCTTAGAAAACTTATAAAAATATAACAACTGTTATAAAAGCCCTGGTCTATTATGAACGCGTTATAAATATGCGTTACCTTATAATAAAACCTTAAGCTGGGAAAAATGCTCCAGATTCGCCCGGTGTCGCCACTAAAAAGGGTGTCAAAACACGAGCGTCCCTGACGGATTGCCGCCGCCGCCTCATTTCTGTTCATTTCCCTTTCTACGACAGAATGCGCGCGTTTTCCACGAGTTCCGCGTTTTCTTGGCACCTCGGTGGTGGGGATACGCTCGTCGGTCGTCGTCGCGGTCCAATCAAATTTTTTTATAATGAGAGTTTTTAATGATCGGGTGGAGGGAGAGGAGGGGGGCGGAACTCGGTAGTGAAAGGGAATTTTTTAGTTTGGCCCGGTAGTTTTCTGCGATGGGGTTTCGCGAAATTCGGCAGATCCGAAGTTTCTTTTCCTGGTGATTTTCGTGTTTTTTGCTTTTATTCATCGCGTTTCGCTAGGAGGGGTACGTGTTTTTCTTCGACGCTTGTATTCGTGAATAAATTGCATTTTTTTAATTTATCTATTTATTTAAACTTCATCGATGTCTGCATGTAATCACAGAGTTTCTCGGTAAACAACATAGGTAGAATTTTGCGGTGTTCCGTATTACGGTAATTTGTTTCGTTCCCGAGAGATAGGGTGAAATAGAAATTTTGCGATATTTGGGATGCTAACATATTTCGGACAACCTGTAAGATAGAAAAAAGGTAAAAACTGCTATTGTACCCAAGAAATTTTTATAGACAAACCGTTTTCGAAGAGTACCCCAAACATAGTAGTATTTTTTTTATTTTGGTTGCAAAAAGTTCGCCTTTTATGATGGATCGGTAAACTTCAAAGTTGTGGCAAAGTTTGATAAATATAAAAATTTGCACTAGTAATAGCAATTTCCGACGATACTTTTTCAAATATCTCGCGCACCCTGTACAATAGACGAAAACTGAAAATCTTTCTCGGCACAGTTTACGATACCTTTTAAAAGTTATTATTCCACCATTTATAAATTTTTAGTGTACGGCTAATATTTTACCCACGAACCCCAAGCTCCTTTTGAATTTTTTGCAGACACACCCTGTACCCTTCCACGTTTTCTGGTCCATGAATTTATCGAATGGGGTAAATGGTTTAACAGAAAATAACTTTTTTCTCAAACAATGCAACGCACCTTTCCGTCGTAATAGTAAATTACGTCATCGCGTGAAAATTATGCTGAGTTATGAGAAATACCGATTTTGACATGAATGTTTTCATATATCTCAAGAAGCGTGTGTGATGAAGATACAAAAATTGTAGAGCTCGAAGCGGGCTATGGAACTGTATAAACCAAAAATCCATATATATATATATATATATATATATATATATATATATATATATATATATATATATATATATATATATATATATATATATATATATATATATATATATATATATATATATATATATATATATATATATATATATATATATATATATATATATATATATATATATATATATATATATATATATATATATATATATATATATATATATATTATATATATATATATATATATATATATATATATATATATGATGACACTATATTCCGGGATATCATCCGTTCGCTCGTTGAACTCCGACTGGAATCCCTGCATCCGACTGGAATCCTGCAGACGTTTCGCCAAAATCTCACATGGCATCTTCAATGCTCGGGCTCCGAAAACACTTCGAACACTCGAACACTTCGAAGTGTTTTTCGGAGCGCGAGCATTGAAGATGCCAAGTGAGATTTTGGCGAAACGTCTGCAGGATTCCAGTCGGATGCAGGATTTGCAGGATTCCAGTCGGAGTTCAACGAGCGAACGGATGATATCCCGGAATATAGTGTCATCACATTTTTCCTTCCGTGAATCAATACGTGAGAATATATATATATATATATATATATATATATATATATATATATATATATATATATATATATATATATATATATATATATATATATATATATATATATATATATATATATATATATATATTTCTAGTTTGTGAGTTCCATTAATAAGACGAACCTAAACAATAATGTGAAGCACAGATGTACGTTTTTTTACGTATTTTTTTTTTGGGTTGTGTGAGATTCACGGGTTAATTTGTCCATTTATCTAATTAAGTTATGATAAATTTTGCTGAGATTTTTTGTGTCAGTCTTAGAATTTATGGCGTTTGGATTTTTTTGGATCTCAATCATTTCATAAAATTCCCGTCTTTTTGTGTGGTTTTCTGACAGTAAAATGTTCACACTTTGAAAGTCAAACGAGTGCTAATCCTCCCTGGCATAGGTCGTCGAAAGAGCAGAGCAATTTTTTTTGTCATATTTATGGCTGTTTAAACGACTTTTTAAGTATTGACTAGTTTGTCCGATGTAGACACCGTTAGAATTTTGGCATGGTATTTGATACACAACGTGGATTTTTTTCTCGTCAGGGATTTTAAATTAAAATCAAAAATCCCTGACTAGAAAAAAAGTCACGTTGTGTATCAAATACCATGCCAAAATTGTAGCAACAATACACACACAATAGCAACAATATACAAGAAAATTCAGTTTACTATGATCGTAGCATCCTTCTAGAAATTTTAATTTAGACTATTTAGATCGTGTATATACCGTTTCTATAGCGTTGCATCCGGGCGTCCATATATATGCCCGGTTGCAGATGAAATCAGTTGAAATAACAGAAGAGACAGTAAGAAACGCACTAGAGGAAGGAAAGGAAGTATATATGTTCTAATTATCGCTGTGTATCGGTAATCTGCTCATTTGGCAGACTATGTGGTCAAATTCTTCAACATTTAGTTGAAGAAGAATATGAAGCTTTTGAAATGCATGAAGGGCGGATTAAGGGCGAGTCAGTGATAATATATTCCATCGCGCACAGATAACACGCTTCTCCCATTTATTAATGTCACCACAGTCTACGCACGGTGTCAATTAAAAAACTTTGAGAAGTTATGTATCGGTAATCCAAAATGTAATTGAAGCTATTAATTATATGGAAGCAGCCTCAAGGATGAAAATTATCTACACCTTTTAAAATAAGAAAGCGACTAAGATGAGGATGCTGTTTATCACCAATGCTTTTCAGGATTCATCTTGATCACTCACTGCTGGTGTCATCACAGATAATTACCAGTTGTATACACCACATTTAGCAGATGACCAGATGGTGATAGCACGTAACAAGGAAAATCTCGAATACATGGCCAGAAAACTAATCGAGGAATATGAAATTTGAAAATTCAGGCAAACATTGCAAACACATAGTATCTGTGTCTTGGAAGGCTAATGGAGGATCTAACGCGTGATCTACCGCATCACGACCTATAGGAAGCAACTAATTTACTGTTGGCAATTAAATCAGCCACAAAAAAAGTAACAGCTGGCAACAGGGCGAGGATCTGAAGGAATATCAAGACTAGACTGCATTAGAAATAAAAAAAAGGTAAATTATGGATGTTAGGGAGGACGTCGTAGGAAAAATTCAACAAAAACAGTTCCGCTGGTATGGTTAGGTGGAACGAATGTGACGAGAAAGTTTTCGCGAGATTACGGACAGACTCAAACAAGCAAGACCGAAATACCCATGGTTGCAAGGCATTCATAAGGCTATATCCGATGGAAACTTCCACGTTGGGAAAGGAAAAGGAAAACGGAAACCGGAAAGTGTTTTCGGAGCGCGAGCATTGAAGATGCCAAGTGAAATCTTGGCGAAACGTCTGCAGGAAATGTGGGTGCTAGAGATTTGTAGCAAGACTCAAGGCGACATTGGAAATGAAAATGACTTGACTAATTGATCGACAATTCTTCAAATAACGAAGAATATTACGGTTTTTTACAATTTAGTTTCTGTAATTCTGCATTTTTTGTACCATATGTAACAAATAAGCGCGTCTAATACTAATGCCTAATTTTTTTCTGTTTCCTTTTTAGAAATACTCTCCCGGAAAGTGTTTGCCACTCCATTTTTAGTGCTGGTGCATAAATAACAATAGACAGAAGCTAGAAACTGCCTTAAAAACAGGAGGTACTCCTTGCTCTTAATAAAAACAAAGAATAAAAAAATTAAACGTACTTTAATATCGCTATTTTTAGTGTTTTTCTCATCGGTTGAGGGAACTTATTTTTACGAATTCAAGTATCTAGGTACTCGGGCAACAAGTTTCGCATTAAAAAATCTGGTTTTATTTTGGGATGCACTAGCAGTTTTTTTTTTCGGTCACTGGACGCATGCCAGATAGTTGTGTTTGCGTTTATTGTTATTTACAAAGAATGTGCAATATTTAAGTTCCAAGAACGAAAAAATCAAAAATATACATTTATCTATAGCGCTGAGTTCAAAAAGAGAAATCCTGGAGCTTATACTTATCAGTAGGTGGAGCAAATATCATTTGCGAAGAGGAAAAAATAAAAATACGCTGAATAAGAACCCAAGATCATTCGAAGACTATATTTTCGAAATATGGAAAAAATACAATACAAAGTTCAATTGAAGCGTCATATTTTTTTTTGCGGATTTGGATTCCACATCTATTTCTTATAGTCTTTGAAACAAAAATAACAAACGACATTATAAGCAACTGTGCCAGAAGCATTTTTTTGGTCGGGACACCATATAAATGCAAAAACTTGGGCCAAAATATGACTTCGCCGAAGGAACAGTGTAAGGATTGGGTACCTTATTTTGCGCGATATTTTTATAGGAAATGTAGGCCAGACTAAATTATAAGTCCCTGAAACGAACCAGTAAGGTGACCTCCTAGGTCGCCAGACCTCTTAGCATAAGATTTTTTTCGTTCAGTTTTAAACAAAAATTATATATGAGAATGATTAATGATGAATGATTCGCAACAGAACAATTCACACTATGTGACAGTGGTTTAATCATGTCAATTTGTCTAGTTTTTAGGAAACAGGCTATTTTTTATAATGTATAAGGTGTTATATCGCCATTGTCCTGAAACAAAGCAAAATAACATTCTTAGAAATTTTATTTCGTAGAATGTCAATAAACAATATTATGTATTAACTATTTTTGAGTTATAAACTAAACTTACTTTGTCTCTTTGTAATCATTTCAAAAATACATAATGGAACACTGTTTTTCTTTATGTCAAGGAACAAAAATAAATGTTCAATATTTGCTTGCCAAAGACTGATGCTCAGAGGATCTCGTAGAATGTAAGTATGCACATTGAACATTTGCAGGAAATCGATGTTAACGATTTATTTGTCAGATTTCTATCTGGTAGGATCAGGAACAGGCATACAAGTAACAACCTCTATTGTAAATGGCTGATATAATATATATTTTATTTTCTTGTAGAGGAGGACCAACTTGAGCGGTCTGTGTTGATCATTTAAAAATAAATTGATACAATTAAAAATAAAATTAAAAAAAATATCAGTCATACTTTTCAAATTGAAACACCCCAATTTTATAATTTTATTGTATTTTGCAATCCAAAAAAAATGCTTTTGTATAAGATTCCCTATCACAAAAAGTAGTAGATTTTAAAATATTTGCCACAAAACTTCTTTCTTTTGCAAAAATTTTATGCGCCTACTGAATGGTCAAAAAGATGAAGGCTAATCTAGAACCACACAAATTGTACTTTCGTTTGTCAATTTTTTCATTAAAAAAATAATGTCCGAGAACTAAGTCGTTAACATCAAAGTTACTTAAATTTGTTTCATTTCGAAGAATGGAACACATTTTATCAAAAACATTTTGAAAAATATCGTGGTTGACGAAAAAATATT